>NW_027478903.1:0-300000 GCF_051014685.1 Ptiloglossa arizonensis | reverse complement strand
TGCTCCAAAAGCTTAACCAGAATGGCCTAGGGAAAAAATACACATACCTTTGTAATCGGGCGAGTTTCTACTTTCAGATGCAATAGGAATTTTTGGGTTAGGTCAATCCGTTCGCGAGATATGGGAGTTTGAAGCCAAGAAATGGTTGAGAAGGCAAAAAATTTTTCGCAATTCTGCTGCTCCAAACGCTTAACCAAAATGGCCTAGGGAAAAAATACACATACCGTTGTAATCGGGCGAGTTTTTACCTTCAGATGGAATAGGAATTTTTGGGTTAGGTCAATCCGTTCGCGAGATATGGGAGTTTGAAGCCAAGAAATGGTAGAGAAGGCAAAAAATTTTTCACAATTCTGCTGCTCCAAAAGCTTAACCAGAATGGCCTAGGGAAAAAATACACATACCGTTATAGTCGGGCGAGTTTCTACTTTCAGATGCAATAGGAATTTTTGGGTTAGGTCAATGCGTTCGCGAGATATGGGAGTTTGAATCCAAAAAATGGTTGAGAAGGCAAAAAATTTTTTGCAATTCTGCTGCTCCAAACGCTTAACCAGAATGGCCTAGGGAAAAATTACACATACCGTTGTAATCGGGCGAGATTCTACTTTCAGATGCAATAGGAACTTTTGGGTTAGTTCAATCCGTTCGCGAGAAATGGGACTTTGAAGCCAAGAAATGGTTGAGAAGGCAAAAAATTTTTCACAATTCTGCTGCTCCAAACGCTTAACCAGAATGGCCTAGGGAAAAAATAGAAAAAACGTTGTAATCGGGCGAGTTTCTACTATTAGATGCAACAGGAATTTTTGGGTTAGTTCAATCCGTTCGCGAGATATGGGAGTTTGAAGCTAAGAAATGGTTGAGAAGCAAACAAATTTTTCGCACTTCTGCTGCTCCAAACGCTTAACCAGAATGGCATAGGGAAAAAATACACATACCGTTATAATCGGGCGAGTTTCTACTTTCAGATGCAATAGGAATTTTTGGGTTAGGTCAATCCGTTCGCGAGATATGGGAGTTTGAAGCCAAGAAATGGTTGAGAAGGCAAAAAATTTTTCGCAATTCTGCTGCTCCAAACGCTTAACCAGAATGGCCTAGGGAAAAAATACACATACCGTTCTAATCGGGCGAGTTTCTACCTTCAGATGCAATAGGAATTTTTGGGTTAGGTCAATCCGTTCGCGAGATATGGGAGTTTGAAGCCAAGAAATGGTAGAGAAGGCAAAAAATTTTTCATAATTCTGCTGCTCCAAAAGCTTAACCAGAATGGCCTAGGGAAAAAATACACTTACCGTTGTAATCGGGCGAGTTTCTACTTTCAGATGCAATAGGAATTTTTGGATTAGGTCAATCCGTTCGCGAGATATGGGACTTTGAAGCCAAGAAATGGTTGAGAAGGCAAAAAATTTTTCGCAATTCTTCTGCTCCAAACGCTTAACCAGAATGGCCTAGGGAAAAAATACACATACCTTTGTAACCGGGCGAGTTTCTACCTTCAGATGCAATAGGAATTTTTGAGTTAGGTCAATCCGTTCGCGAGATATGGGAGTTTGAAGCCAAGAAATGGTAGAGAAGGCAAAAAATTTTTCATAATTCTGCTGCTCCAAAAGCTTAACCAGAATGGCCTAGGGAAAAAATACACTTACCGTTGTAATCGGGCGAGTTTCTACTTTCAGATGCAATAGGAATTTTTGGATTAGGTCAATCCGTTCGCGAGATATGGGAGTTTGAAGCCAAGAAATGGTTGAGAAGGCAAAAAATTTTTCGCAATTCTGCTGCTCCAAACGCTTAACCAGAATGGCCGAGGGAAAAAATACACATACCGTTGTAATCGGGCGAGTTTCTACCTTCAGATGCAATAGGAATTTTTGGGTTAGGTCAATCCGTTCGCGAGATATGGGAGTTTGAAGCCAAGAAATGGTAGAGAAGGCAAAAAATTTTTCACAATTCTGCTGCTCCAAAAGCTTAACCAGAATGGCCTAGGGAAAAAATACACATACCGTTATAATCGGGCGAGTTTCTACTTTCAGATGCAATAGGAATTTTTGGGTTAGGTCAATGCGTTCGCGAGATATGGGAGTTTGAATCCAAAAAAAAGTAGAGAAGGCAAAAAATTTTTCGCAATTCTGCTGCTCCAAACGCTTAACCAGAATGGCCGAGGGAAAAAATACACATACCGTTGTAATCGGGCGAGTTTCTACCTTCAGATGCAATAGGAATTTTTGGGTTAGGTCAATCCGTTCGCGAGATATGGGAGTTTGAAGCCAAGAAATGGTAGAGAAGGCAAAAAATTTTTCACAATTCTGCTGCTCCAAAAGCTTAACCAGAATGGCCTAGGGAAAAAATACACATACCGTTATAATCGGGCGAGTTTCTACTTTCAGATGCAATAGGAATTTTTGGGTTAGGTCAATGCGTTCGCGAGATATGGGAGTTTGAATCCAAAAAAAAGTAGAGAAGGCAAAAAATTTTTCGCAATTCTGCTGTTCCAAACTCTTAACCAGAATGGCCTAGGGAAAAAATACACATACCGTTGTAATCGGGCGTGTTTCTACTTTCAGATGCAATAGGAATTTTTGGGTTAGGTCAATCCGTTCGCGAGATATGGGAGTTTGAAGCCAAGAAATGGTAGAGAAGGCAAAAAATTTTTCACAATTCTGCTGCTCCAAAAGCTTAACCAGAATGGCCTAGGGAAAAAATACACATACCGTTGTAATCGGGCGAGTTTCTACTTTCAGATGCAATAGGAATTTTTGGGTTAGGTCAATCCGTTCGCGAGATATGGGACTTTGAAGCCAAGAAATGGTTGAGAAGGCAAAAAATTTTTCGCAATTCTGCTGCTCCAAACGCTTAACCAGAATGGCCTAGGGAAAAATTACACATACCGTTGTAATCGGGCGAGTTTCTACTTTCAGATGCAATAGGAATTTTTGGGTTAGTTCAATCCGTTCGCGAGATATGGGACTTTGAAGCCAAGAAATGGTTGAGAAGGCAAACAATTTTTCACAATTCTGCTGCTCCAAACGCTTAACCAGAATGGCATAGGGAAAAAATAGAAAAACCGTTGTAATCGGGCGAGTTTCTACTTTCAGGTGCAACAGGCATTTTTGGGTTAGGTCAATCCGTTCGCGAGATATGGGAGTTTGAAGCTAAGAAATGGTTGAGAAGCAAACAAATTTTTCGCACTTCTGCTGCTCCAAACGCTTAACCAGAATGGCCTAGGGAAAAAATACACATAACGTAATAATCGGGCGAGTTTCTACTTTCAGATGCAATAGGAATTTTTGGGTTAGGTCAATCCGTTCGCGAGATATGGGAGTTTGAAGCCAAGAAATGGTTGAGAAGGCAAAAAATTTTTCGCAATTCTGCTGCTCCAAACGCTTAACCAGAATGGCCTAGGGAAAAAATACACATACCGTTATAATCGGGCGAGTTTCTACTTTCAGATGCAATAGGAATTTTTGGGTTAGGTCAATCCGTTCGCGAGATATGGTTGTTTGAAGCCAAGAAATGGTTGAGAAGGCAAAAAATTTTTCGCAATTCTGCTGCTCCAAACGCTTAACCAGAATGGCCTAGGGAAAAAATACACATACCGTTGTAACCGGGCGAGTTTCTACCTTCAGATGCAATAGGAATTTTTGGGTTAGGTCAATCCGTTCGCGAGATATGGGAGTTTGAAGCCAAGAAATGGTAGAGAAGGCAAAAAATTTTTCACAATTCTGCTGCTCCAAAAGCTTAACCAGAATGGCCTAGGGAAAAAATACACTTACCGTTGTAATCGGGCGAGTTTCTACTTTCAGATGCAATAGGAATTTTTGGGTTAGGTCAAACCGTTCGCGAGATATGGGACTTTGAAGCCAAGAAATGGTTGAGAAGGCAAAAAATTTTTCGCAATTCTGCTGCTCCAAACGCTTAGCCAGAATGGCCTAGGGAAAAAATACACATACCGTTGTAATCGGGCGAGTTTCTACTTTCAGACGCAATAGGAATTTTTGGGTTAGGTCAATCCGTTCGCGAGATATGGGAGTTTGAAGCCAAGAAATGGTTGAGAAGGCAAAAAATTTTTCGCAATTCTGCTGCTCCAAACGCTTAACCAGAATGGCCTAGGGAAAAAATACACATACCGTTATAATCGGGCGAGTTTCTACTTTCAGATGCAGTAGGAATTTTTGGGTTAGGTCAATGCGTTCGCGAGATATGGGAGTTTGAATCCAAAAAATGGTAGAGAAGGCAAAAAATTTTTCGCAATTCTGCTGCTCCAAACTCTTAACCAGAATGGCCTAGGGAAAAAATACACATACCGTTGTAATCGGGCGAGTTTCTACCTTCATATGCAATAGGAATTTTTGGGTTAGGTCAATCCGTTCGCGAGATATGGGAGTTTGAAGCCATGAAATGGTTGAGAAGGCAAAAAATTTTTCGCAATTCTGCTGCTCCAAACGCTTAACCAGAATGGCCTAGGGAAAAAATACACATACCGTTGTAATCGGGCGAGTTTCTACCTTCAGATGCAATAGGAATTTTTGTGTTAGGTCAATCCGTTCGCGAGATATGGGAGTTTGAAGCCAAGAAATGGTAGAGAAGGCAAAAAATTTTTCATAATTCTGCTGCTCCAAAAGCTTAACCAGAATGGCCTAGGGAAAAAATACACTTACCGTTGTAATCGGGTGAGTTTCTACCTTCAGATGCAATAGGAATTTTTGGGTTATGTCAATCCGTTCGCGAGATATGGGAGTTTGAAGCCAAGAAATGGTAGAGAAGGCAAAAAATTTTTCACAATTCTGCTGCTCCAAACGCTTAACCAGAATGGCCTAGGGAAATAATACACATACCGTTGTAATCGGGCGAGTTTCTACTTTCAGATGCAATAGGAATTTTTGGGTTAGGTCAATCCGTTCGCGAGATATGGGACTTTGAAGCCAAGAAATGGTTGAGAAGGCAAAAAATTTTTCGCAATTCTGCTGCTCCAAACGCTTAACCAGAATGGCCTAGGGAAAAAATACACATACCGTTGTAATCGGGCGAGTTTCTACTTTCAGATGCAACAGGAATTTTTGGGTTAGGTCAATCCGTTCGCGAGATATGGGACTTTGAAGCCAAGAAATGGTTGAGAAGGCAAAAAATTTTTCGCAATTCTGCTGCTCCAAACGCTTAACCAGAATGGCCTAAGGAAAAATTACACATACCGTTGTAATCGGGCGAGTTTCTACTTTCAGATGCAATAGGAATTTTTGGGTTAGTTCAATCCGTTCGCGAGATATGGGACTTTGAAGCCAAGAAATGGTTGAGAAGGCAAACAATTTTTCACAATTCTGCTGCTCCAAACGCTTAACCAGAATGGCATAGGGAAAAAATAGAAAAACCGTTGTAATCGGGCGAGTTTCTACTTTCAGGTGCAACAGGCATTTTTGGGTTAGGTCAATCCGTTCGCGAGATATGGGAGTTTGAAGCTAAGAAATGGTTGAGAAGCAAACAAATTTTTCGCACTTCTGCTGCTCCAAACGCTTAACCAGAATGGCCTAGGGAAAAAATACACATAACGTAATAATCGGGCGAGTTTCTACTTTCAGATGCAATAGGAATTTTTGGGTTAGGTCAATCCGTTCGCGAGATATGGGAGTTTGAAGCCAAGAAATGGTTGAGAAAGCAAAAAATTTTTCGCAATTCTGCTGCTCCAAACGCTTAACCAGAATGGCCTAGGGAAAAAATACACATACCGTTATAATCGGGCGAGTTTCTACCTTCAGATGCAATAGGAATTTTTGGGTTAGGTCAATCCGTTCGCGAGATATGGGAGTTTGAAGCCAAGAAATGGTAGAGAAGGCAAAAAATTTTTCACAATTCTGCTGCTCCAAAAGCTTAACCAGAATGGCCTAGGGAAAAAATACACTTACCGTTGTAATCGGGCGAGTTTCTACTTTCAGATGCAATAGGAATTTTTGGGTTAGGTCAAACCGTTCGCGAGATATGGGACTTTGAAGCCAAGAAATGGTTGAGAAGGCAAAAAATTTTTCGCAATTCTGCTGCTCCAAACGCTTAGCCAGAATGGCCTAGGGAAAAAATACACATACCGTTGTAATCGGGCGAGTTTCTACTTTCAGACGCAATAGGAATTTTTGGGTTAGGTCAATCCGTTCGCGAGATATGGGAGTTTGAAGCCAAGAAATGGTTGAGAAGGCAAAAAATTTTTCGCAATTCTGCTGCTCCAAACGCTTAACCAGAATGGCCTAGGGAAAAAATACACATACCCTTATAATCGGGCGAGTTTCTACTTTCAGATGCAATAGGAATTTTTGGGTTAGGTCAATGCGTTCGCGAGATATGGGAGTTTGAATCCAAAAAATGGTAGAGAAGGCAAAAAATTTTTCGCAATTCTGCTGCTCCAAACTCTTAACCAGAATGGCCTAGGGAAAAAATACACATACCGTTGTAATCGGGCGAGTTTCTACCTTCATATGCAATAGGAATTTTTGGGTTAGGTCAATCCGTTCGCGAGATATGGGAGTTTGAAGCCAAGAAATGGTTGAGAAGGCAAAAAATTTTTCGCAATTCTGCTGCTCCAAACGCTTAACCAGAATGGCCTAGGGAAAAAATACACATACCGTTGTAATCGGGCGAGTTTCTACCTTCAGATGCAATAGGAATTTTTGTGTTAGGTCAATCCGTTCGCGAGATATGGGAGTTTGAAGCCAAGAAATGGTAGAGAAGGCAAAAAATTTTTCATAATTCTGCTGCTCCAAAAGCTTAACCAGAATGGCCTAGGGAAAAAATACACTTGCCGTTGTAATCGGGCGAGTTTCTACTTTCAGATGCAATAGGAATTTTTGGATTAGGTCAATCCGTTCGCGAGATATGGGACTTTGAAGCCAAGAAATGGTTGAGAAGGCAAAAAATTTTTCGCAATTCTGCTGCTCCAAACGCTTAACCAGAATGGCCTAGGGAAAAAATACACATACCGTTGTAATCGGGCGAGTTTCTACCTTCAGATGCAATAGGAATTTTTGGGTTAGGTCAATCCGTTCGCGAGATATGGGAGTTTGAAGCCAAGAAATGGTTGAGAAGGCAAAAAATTTTTCGCAATTCTGCTGCTCCAAACGCTTAACCAGAATGGCCTAGGGAAAAAATACACATACCGTTGTAACCGGGCGAGTTTCTACCTTCAGATGCAATAGGAATTTTTGGGTTAGGTCAATCCGTTCGCGAGATATGGGAGTTTGAAGCCAAGAAATGGTAGAGAAGGCAAAAAATTTTTCACAAATCTGCTGCTCCAAAAGCTTAACCGAAATGGCCTAGGGAAAAAATACACTTGCCGTTGTAATCGGGCGAGTTTCTACTTTCAGATGCAATACGAATTTTTGGGTTAGGTCAATCCGTTCGCGAGATATGGGACTTTGAAGCCAAGAAATGGTTGAGAAGGCAAAAAATTTTTCGCAATTCTGCTGCTCCAAACGCTTAACCAGAATGGCCTAGGGAAAAAATACACATACCGTTGTAATCGGGCGAGTTTCTACTTTCAGATGCAATTGGAATTTTTGGGTTAGGTCAATCCGTTCGCGAGATATGGGAGTTTGAAGCCAAGAAATGGTTGAGAAGGCAAAAAATTTTTCGCAATTCTGCTGCTCCAAACGCTTAACCAGAATGGCCTAGGGAAAAAATACACATACCGTTGTAACCGGGCGAGTTTCTACCTTCAGATGCAATAGGAATTTTTGGGTTAGGTCAATCCGTTCGCGAGATATGGGAGTTTGAAGCCAAGAAATGGTAGAGAAGGCAAAAAATTTTTCACAAATCTGCTGCTCCAAAAGCTTAACCAGAATGGCCTAGGGAAAAAATACACTTGCCGTTGTAATCGGGCGAGTTTCTACTTTCAGATGCAATAGGAATTTTTGGGTTAGTTCAATCCGTTCGCGCGATATGGGACTTTGAAGCCAAGAAATGGTTGAGAAGGCAAAAAATTTTTCACAATTCTGCTGCTCCAAACGCTTAACCAGAATGGCCTAGGGAAAAAATACACATACCGTTGTAATCGGGTGAGTTTCTACCTTCAGATGCAATAGGAATCTTTGGGTTAGGTCAATCCGTTCGCGAGATATGGGAGTTTGAAGCCAAGAAATGGTAGAGAAGGCAAAAAATTTTTCACAATTCTGCTGCTCCAAACGCTTAACCAGAATGGCCTAGGGAAAAAATACACATACCGTTATAATCGGGCGAGTTTCTACTTTCAGATGCAATAGGAATTTTTGGGTTAGGTCAATGCGTTCGCGAGATATGGGAGTTTGAATCCAAAAAATGGTAGAGTAGGCAAAAAATTTTTCGCAATTCTGCTGCTCCAAACTCTTAACCAGAATGGCCTAGGGAAAAAATACAAATACCGTTGTAATCGGGCGAGTTTCTACCTTCATATGCAATAGGAATTTTTGGGTTAGGTCAATCCGTTCGCGAGATATGGGAGTTTGAAGCCAAGAAATGGTTGAGAAGGCAAAAAATTTTTCGCAATTCTGCTGCTCCAAACGCTTAACCAGAATGGCCTAGGGAAAAAATACACATACCGTTGTAATCGGGCGAGTTTGTACCTTCAGATGCAATAGGAATTTTTGGGTTAGGTCAATCCGTTCGCGAGATATGGGAGTTTGAAGCCAAGAAATGGTAGAGAAGGCAAAAAATTTTTCACAATTCTGCTGCTCCAAAAGCTTAACCAGAATGGCCTAGGGAAAAAATACACATACCGTTGTAATCGGGCGAGTTTCTACTTTCAGATGCAATAGGAATTTTTGGGTTAGGTCAATCCGTTCGCGAGATATGGGACTTTAAAGCCAAGAAATGGTTGAGAAGGCAAAAAATTTTTCGCAATTCTGCTGCTCCAAACGCTTAACCAGAATGGCCTAGGGAAAAATTACACATACCCTTGTAATCGGGCGAGTTTCTACTTTCAGATGCAATACGAATTTTTGGGTTAGGTCAATCCGTTCGCGAGATATGGGACTTTGAAGCCAAGAAATGGTTGAGAAGGCAAAAAATTTTTCGCAATTCTGCTACTCCAAACGCTTAACCCGAATGGCCTAGGGAAAAAATACACATACCGTTGTAATCGGGCGAGTTTCTACTTTCAGATGCAATTGGAATTTTTGGGTTAGGTCAATCCATTCGCGAGATATGGGAGTTTGAAGCCAAGGAATGGTTGAGAAGGCAAAAAATTTTTCGCAATTCTGCTGCTCCAAACGCTTAACCAGAATGGCCTAGGGAAAAAATACACATACCGTTGTAACCGGGCGAGTTTCTACCTTCAGATGCAATAGGAATTTTTGGGTTAGGTCAATCCGTTCGCGAGATATGGGAGTTTGAAGCCAAGAAATGGTAGAGAAGGCAAAAAATTTTTCACAATTCTGCTGCTCCAAAAGCTTAACCAGAATGGCCTAGGGAAAAAATACACTTACCGTTGTAATCGGGCGAGTTTCTACTTTCAGATGCAATAGGAATTTTTGGGTTAGGTCAATCCGTTCGCGAGATATGGGACTTTGAAGCCAAGAAATGGTTGAGAAGGCAAAAAATTTTTCGCAGTTCTGCTGCTCCAAAAGCTTAACCAGAATGGCCTAGGGAAAAAATACACATACCGTTGTAATCGGGCGAGTTTCTACTTTCAGATGCAATTGGAATTTTTGGGTTAGGTCAATCCGTTCGCGAGATATGGGAGTTTGAAGCCAAGAAATGGTAGAGAAGGCAAAAAATTTTTCAAAATTCTGCTGCTCAAAACGCTTAACCCGAATGGCCTAGGGAAAAAATACACATACCGTTGTAATCGGGCGAGTTTCTACTTTCAGATGCAATTGGAATTTTTGGGTTAGGTCAATCCGTTCGCGAGATATGGGAGTTTGAAGCCAAGAAATGGTTGAGAAGGCAAACAATTTTTCGCAATTCTGCTGCTCCAAACGCTTAACCAGAATGGCCTAGGGAAAAAATACACATACCGTTGTAACCGGGCGAGTTTCTACCTTCAGATGCAATAGGAATTTTTGGGTTAGGTCAATCCGTTCGCGAGATATGGGAGTTTGAAGCCAAGAAATGGTAGAGAAGGCAAAAAATTTTTCACAATTCTGCTGCTCCAAAAGCTTAACCAGAATGGCCTAGGGAAAAAATACACTTACCGTTGTAATCGGGCGAGTTTCTACTTTCAGATGCAATAGGAATTTTTGGGTTAGGTCAATCCGTTCGCGAGATATGGGACTTTGAAGCCAAGAAATGGTTGAGAAGGCAAAAAATTTTTCGCAGTTCTGCTGCTCCAAACGCTTAACCAGAATGGCCTAGGGAAAAAATACACATACCGTTGTAATCGGGCGAGTTTCTACTTTCAGATGCAATTGGAATTTTTGGGTTAGGTCAATCCGTTCGCGAGATATGGGAGTTTGAAGCCAAGAAATGGTAGAGAAGGCAAAAAATTTTTCACAATTCTGCTGCTCAAAACGCTTAACCAGAATGGCCTAGGGAAAAAATACACATACCGTTGTAATCGGGCGAGTTTCTACTTTCAGATGCAATTGGAATTTTTGGGATAGGTCAATCCGTTCGCGAGATATGGGAGTTTGAAGCCAAGAAATGGTAGAGAAGGCAAAAAATTTTTCACAATTCTGCTGCTCAAAACGCTTAACCAGAATGGCCTAGGGAAAAAATACACATACCGTTGTAATCGGGCGAGTTTCTACTTTCAGATGCAATACGAATTTTTGGTTAGGTCAATCCGTTCGCGAGATATGGGAGTTTGAAGCCAAGAAATGGTAGAGAAGGCAAAAAATTTTTCACAAATCTGCTGCTCCAAAAGCTTAACCAGAATGGCCTAGGGAAAAAATACACTTGCCGTTGTAATCGGGCGAGTTTCTACTTTCTGATGCAATACGAATTTTTGGGTTAGGTCAATCCGTTCGCGAGATATGGGACTTTGAAGCCAAGAAATGGTTGAGAAGGCAAAAAATTTTTCGCAATTCTGCTACTCCAAACGCTTAACCCGAATGGCCTAGGGAAAAAATATACATACCGTTGTAATCGGGCGAGTTTCTACTTTCAGATGCAATTGGAATTTTTGGGTTAGGTCAATCCGTTCGCGAGATATGGGAGTTTGAAGCCAAGAAATGGTTGAGAAGGCAAAAAATTTTTCGCAATTCTGCTGCTCCAAACGCTTAACCAGAATGGCCTAGGGAAAAAATACACATACCGTTGTAACCGGGCGAGTTTCTACCTTCAGATGCAATAGAAATTTTTGGGTTAGGTCAATCCGTTCGCGAGATATGGGAGTTTGAAGCCAAGAAATGGTAGAGAAGGCAAAAAATTTTTCACAATTCTGCTGCTCCAAAAGCTTAACCAGAATGGCCTAGGGAAAAAATACACTTACCGTTGTAATCGGGCGAGTTTCTACTTTCAGATGCAATAGGAATTTTTGGGTTAGGTCAATCCGTTCGCGAGATATGGGACTTTGAAGCCAAGAAATGGTTGAGAAGGCAAAAAATTTTTCGCAGTTCTGCTGCTCCAAACGCTTAACCAGAATGGCCTAGGGAAAAAATACACATACCGTTGTAATCGGGCGAGTTTCTACTTTCAGATGCAATTGGAATTTTTGGGTTAGGTCAATCCGTTCGCGAGATATGGGAGTTTGAAGCCAAGAAATGGTAGAGAAGGCAAAAAATTTTTTACAATTCTGCTGCTCAAAACGCTTAACCAGAATGGCCTAGGGAAAAAATACACATACCGTTGTAATCGGGCGAGTTTCTACTTTCAGATGCAATAGGAATTTTTGGTTAGGTCAATCCGTTCGCGAGATATGGGAGTTTGAAGACAAGAAATGGTTGAGAAGGCAAAAAATTTTTCGCAATTCTGCTGCTCCAAACGCTTAAACAGAATGGCCTAGGGAAAAAATAGAAAAACCGTTGTAATCGGGCGAGTTTCTACTTTCAGATGCAACAGGAATTTTTGGGTTAGGTCAATCCGTTCGCGAGATATGGGAGTTTGAAGCTAAGAAATGGTTGAGAAGCAAACAAATTTTTCGCACTTCTGCTGCTCCAAACGCTTAACCAGAATGGCCTAGGGAAAAAATACACATACCGTTATAATCGGGCGAGTTTCTACTTTCAGATGCAATAGTAATTTTTGGGTTAGGTCAATCCGTTCGCGAGATATGGGAGTTTGAAGCCAAGAAATGGTTGAGAAGGCAAAAAATTTTTCGCAATTCTGCTGCTCCAAACGCTTAACCAGAATGGCCTAGGGAAAAAATACACTTACCGTTGTAATCGGGCGAGTTTCTACTTTCAGATGCAATAGGAATTTTTGGGTTAGGTCAATCCGTTCGCGAGATATGGGAGTTTGAAGCCAAGAAATGGTTGAGAAGGCAAAAAATTTTTCGCAATTCTGCTGCTCCAAACGCTTAACCAGAATGGCCTAGGGAAAAAATACACATACCGTTATAATCGGGCGAGTTTCTACTTTCAGATGCAATAGGAATTTTTGGGTTAGGTCAATGCGTTCGCGAGATATGGGAGTTTGAATCCAAAAAATGGTAGAGAAGGCAAAAAATTTTTCGCAATTTTGCTGCTCCAAACTCTTAACCAGAATGGCCTAGGGAAAAAATACACATACCGTTGTAATCGGGCGAGTTTCTACCTTCAGATGCAATAGGAATTTTTGGGTTAGGTCAATCCGTTCGCGAGATATGGGAGTTTGAAGCCAAGAAATGGTTGAGAAGGCAAAAAATTTTTCGCAATTCTGCTGCTCCAAACGCTTAACCAGAATGACCTAGGGAAAAAATACACATACCGTTGTAATCGGGCGAGTTTGTACCTTCAGATGCAATAGGAATTTTTTGGTTAGGTCAATCCGTTCGCGAGATATGGGAGTTTGAAGCCAAGAAATGGTTGATAAGGCAAAAAATTTTTCACAATTCTGCTGCTCCAAACGCTTAACCAGAATGGCCTAGGGAAAAAATAGAAAAACCGTTGTAATCGGGCGAGTTTCTACTTTCAGATGCAATAGGAATTTTTGGGTTAGGTCAATCCGTTCGCGAGATATGGGACTTTGAAGCCAAGAAATGGTTGAGAAGGCAAAAAATTTTTCGCAATTCTGCTGCTCCAAACGCTTAACCAGAATGGCCTAGGGAAAAATTACACATACCCTTGTAATCGGGCGAGTTTCTACTTTCAGATGCAATAGGAATTTTTGGGTTAGTTCAATCCGTTCGCGAGATATGGGACTTTGAAGCCAAGAAATGGTTGAGAAGGCAAAAAATTTTTCACAATTCTGCTGCTCCAAACGCTTAACCAGAATGGCCTAGGGAAAAAATAGAAAAACCGTTGTAATCGGGCGAGTTTCTACTTTCAGGTGCAACAGGAATTTTTGGGTTAGGTCAATCCGTTCGCGAGATATGAGAGTTTGAAGCTAAGAAATGGTTGAGAAGCCAACAAATTTTTCGCACTTCTGCTGCTCCAAACGCTTAACCAGAATGGCCTAGGGAAAAAATACACATACCGTTATAATCGGGCGAGTTTCTACTTTCAGATGCAATAGGAATTTTTGGGTTAGGTCAATCCGTTCGCGAGATATGGGAGTTTGAAGCCAAGATATGGTTGAGAAGGCAAAAAATTTTTCGCAATTCTGCTGCTCCAAACGCTTAACCAGAATGGCCTAGGGAAAAAATACACATACCGTTGTAATCGGGCAAGTTTCTACCTTCAGATGCAATAGAAATTTTTGGGTTAGGTCAATCCGTTCGCGAGATATGGGAGTTTGAAGCCAAGAAATGGTTGAGAAGGCAAAAAATTTTTCGCAATTCTGCTGCTCCAAACGCTTAACCAGAATGACCTAGGGAAAAAATACACATACCGTTGTAATCGGGCGAGTTTGTACCTTCAGATGCAATAGGAATTTTTTGGTTAGGTCAATCCGTTCGCGAGATATGGGAGTTTGAAGCCAAGAAATGGTAGAGAAGGCAAAAAATTTTTCACAATTCTGCTGCTCCAAAAGCTTAACCAGAATGGCCTAGGGAAAAAATACACATACCGTTGTAATCGGGCGAGTTTCTACTTTCAGATGCAATAGGAATTTTTGGGTTAGGTCAATCCGTTCGCGAGATATGGGACTTTGAAGCCAAGAAATGGTTGAGAAGGCAAAAAATTTTTCGCAATTCTGCTGCTCCAAACGCTTAACCAGAATGGCCTAGGGAAAAATTTCACATACCCTTGTAATCGGGCGAGTTTCTACTTTCAGATGCAATAGGAATTTTTGGGTTAGTTCAATCCGTTCGCGAGATATGGGACTTTGAAGCCAAGAAATGGTTGAGAAGGCAAAAAATTTTTCACAATTCTGCTGCTCCAAACGCTTAACCAGAATGGCCTAGGGAAAAAATAGAAAAACCGTTGTAATCGGGCGAGTTTCTACTTTCAGGTGCAACAGGAATTTTTGGGTTAGGTCAATCCGTTCGCGAGATATGAGAGTTTGAAGCTAAGAAATGGTTGAGAAGCCAACAAATTTTTCGCACTTCTGCTGCTCCAAACGCTTAACCAGAATGGCCTAGGGAAAAAATACACATACCGTTATAATCGGGCGAGTTTCTACTTTCAGATGCAATAGGAATTTTTGGGTTAGGTCAATCCGTTCGCGAGATATGGGAGTTTGAAGCCAAGATATGGTTGAGAAGGCAAAAAATTTTTCGCAATTCTGCTGCTCCAAACGCTTAACCAGAATGGCCTAGGGAAAAAATACACATACCGTTGTAATCGGGCAAGTTTCTACCTTCAGATGCAATAGAAATTTTTGGGTTAGGTCAATCCGTTCGCGAGATATGGGAGTTTGAAGCCAAGAAATGGTTGAGAAGGCAAAAAATTTTTCGCAATTCTGCTGCTCCAAACGCTTAACCAGAATGACCTAGGGAAAAAATACACATACCGTTGTAATCGGGCGAGTTTGTACCTTCAGATGCAATAGGAATTTTTTGGTTAGGTCAATCCGTTCGCGAGATATGGGAGTTTGAAGCCAAGAAATGGTAGAGAAGGCAAAAAATTTTTCACAATTCTGCTGCTCCAAAAGCTTAACCAGAATGGCCTAGGGAAAAAATACACATACCGTTGTAATCGGGCGAGTTTCTACTTTCAGATGCAATAGGAATTTTTGGGTTAGGTCAATCCGTTCGCGAGATATGGGACTTTGAAGCCAAGAAATGGTTGAGAAGGCAAAAAATTTTTCGCAATTCTGCTGCTCCAAACGCTTAACCAGAATGGCCTAGGGAAAAATTACACATACCCTTGTAATCGGGCGAGTTTCTACTTTCAGATGCAATAGGAATTTTTGGGTTAGTTCAATCCGTTCGCGAGATATGGGACTTTGAAGCCAAGAAATGGTTGAGAAGGCAAAAAATTTTTCACAATTCTGCTGCTCCAAACGCTTAACCAGAATGGCCTAGGGAAAAAATAGAAAAACCGTTGTAATCGGGCGAGTTTCTACTTTTAGGTGCAACAGGAATTTTTGGGTTAGGTCAATCCGTTCGCGAGATATGGGAGTTTGAAGCTAAGAAATGGTTGAGAAGCCAACAAATTTTTCGCACTTCTGCTGCTCCAAACGCTTAACCAGAATGGCCTAGGGAAAAAATACACATACCGTTATAATCGGGCGAGTTTCTACTTTCAGATGCAATAGGAATTTTTGGGTTAGGTCAATCCGTTCGCGAGATATGGGAGTTTGAAGCCAAGAAATGGTTGAGAAGGCAAAAAATTTTTCGCAATTCTGCTGCTCCAAACGCTTAACCAGAATGGCCTAGGGAAAAAATACACATACCGTTGTAATCGGGCAAGTTTCTACCTTCAGATGCAATAGAAATTTTTGGGTTAGGTCAATCCGTTCGCGAGATATGGGAGTTTGAAGCCAGGAAATGGTAGAGAAGGCAAAAAATTTTTCATAATTCTGCTGCTCCAAAAGCTTAACCAGAATGGCCTAGGGAAAAAATACACTTACCGTTGTAATTGGGCGAGTTTCTACTTTCAGATGCAATAGGAATTTTTGGATTAGGTCAATCCGTTCGCGAGATATGGGACTTTGAAGCCAAGAAATGGTTGAGAAGGCAAAAAATTTTTCGCAATTCTGCTGCTCCAAACGCTTAACCAGAATGGCCTAGGGAAAAATTACACATACCCTTGTAATCGGGCGAGTTTCTACTTTCAGATGCAATAGGAATTTTTGGGTTAGTTCAATCCGTTCGCGAGATATGGGACTTTGAAGCCAAGAAATGGTTGAGAAGGCAAAAAATTTTTCACAATTCTGCTGCTCCAAACGCTTAACCAGAATGGCCTAGGGAAAAAATAGAAAAACCGTTGTAATCGGGCGAGTTTCTACTTTCAGGTGCAACAGGAATTTTTGGGTTAGGTCAATCCGTTCGCGAGATATGGGAGTTTGAAGCTAAGAAATGGTTGAGAAGCCAACAAATTTTTCGCACTTCTGCTGCTCCAAACGCTTAACCAGAATGGCCTGGGGAAAAAATACACATACCGTTATAATCGGGCGAGTTTCTACTTTCAGATGCAATAGGAATTTTTGGGTTAGGTCAATCCGTTCGCGAGATATGGGAGTTTGAAGCCAAGAAATGGTTGAGAAGGCAAAAAATTTTTCGCAATTCTGCTGCTCCAAACGCTTAACCAGAATGGCCTAGGGGAAAAATACACATACCGTTGTAATCGGGCAAGTTTCTACCTTCAGATGCAATAGAAATTTTTGGGTTAGGTCAATCCGTTCGCGAGATATGGGAGTTTGAAGCCAAGAAATGGTAGAGAAGGCAAAAAATTTTTCATAATTCTGCTGCTCCAAAAGCTTAACCAGAATGGCCTAGGGAAAAAATACACTTACCGATGTAATCGGGCGAGTTTCTACTTTCAGATGCAATAGGAATTTTTGGATTAGGTCAATCCGTTCGCGAGATATGGGACTTTGAAGCCAAGAAATGGTTGAGAAGGCAAAAAATTTTTCGCAATTCTGCTGCTCCAAACGCTTAACCAGAATGGCCTAGGGAAAAAATACACATACCGTTGTAATCGGCCGAGTTTCTACTTTCAGATGCAATAGGAATTTTTGGTTAGGTCAATCCGTTCGCGAAAATATGGGAGTTTGAAGACAAGAAATGGTTGAGAAGGCAAAAAATTTTTCGCAATTCTGCTGCTCCAAACGCTTAACCAGAATGGCCTAGGGAAAAAATACACATACCGTTGTAATCGGGCGAGTTTCTACTTTCAGATGCAATAGGAATTTTTGGGTTAGGTCAATCCGTTCGCGAGATATGGGAGTTTGAAGCCAAGAAATGGTAGAGAAGGCAAAAAATTTTTCACAAATCTGCTGCTCCAAAAGCTTAACCAGAATGGCCTAGGGAAAAAATACACTTGCCGTTGTAATCGGGCGAGTTTCTACTTTCAGATGCAATACGAGTTTTTGGGTTAGGTCAATCCGTTCGCGAGATATGGGAGTTTGAAGCCAAGAAATGGTAGAGAAGGCAAAAAATTTTTCACAAATCTGCTGCTCCAAAAGCTTAACCAGAATGGCCTAGGGAAAAAATACACTTGCCGTTGTAATCGGGCGAGTTTCTACTTTCAGATGCAATAGGAATTTTTGGGTTAGGTCAATCCGTTCGCGAGATATGGGACTTTGAAGCCAAGAAATGGTTGAGAAGGCAAAAAATTTTTCGCAATTCTGCTACTCCAAACGCTTAACCCGAATGGCCTAGGGAAAAAATACACATACCGTTGTAATCGGGCGAGTTTCTACTTTCAGATGCAATTGGAATTTTTGGGTTAGGTCAATCCGTTCGCGAGATATGGGAGTTTGAAGCCAAGAAATGGTTGAGAAGGCAAAAAATTTTTCGCAATTCTGCTGCTCCAAACGCTTAACCAGAATGGCCTAGGGAAAAAATACACATACCGTTGTAACCGGGCGAGTTTCTACCTTCAGATGCAATAGGAATTTTTGGGTTAGGTCAATCCGTTCGCGAGATATGGGAGTTTGAAGCCAAGAAATGGTAGAGAAGGCAAAAAATTTTTCACAATTCTGCTGCTCCAAAAGCTTAACCAGAATGGCCTAGGGAAAAAATACACTTACCGTTGTAATCGGGCGAGTTTCTACTTTCAGATGCAATAGGAATTTTTGGGTTAGGTCAATCCGTTCGCGAGATATGGGACTTTGAAGCCAAGAAATGGTTGAGAAGGCAAAAAATTTTTCGCAGTTCTGCTGCTCCAAACGCTTAACCAGAATGGCCTAGGGAAAAAATACACATACCGTTGTAATCGGGCGAGTTTCTACTTTCAGATGCAATTGGAATTTTTGGGTTAGGTCAATCCGTTCGCGAGATATGGGAGTTTGAAGCCAAGAAATGGTAGAGAAGGCAAAAAATTTTTCCCAATTCTGCTGCTCAAAACGCTTAACCAGAATGGCCTAGGGAAAAAATACACATACCGTTGTAATCGGGCGAGTTTCTACTTTCAGATGCAATACGAATTTTTGGTTAGGTCAATCCGTTCGCGAGATATGGGAGTTTGAAGCCAAGAAATGGTAGAGAAGGCAAAAAATTTTTCACAAATCTGCTGCTCCAAAAGCTTAACCAGAATGGCCTAGGGAAAAAATACACTTGCCGTTGTAATCGGGCGAGTTTCTACTTTCAGATGCAATACGAATTTTTGGGTTAGGTCAATCCGTTCGCGAGATATGGGACTTTGAAGCCAAGAAATGGTAGAGAAGGCAAAAAATTTTTCACAAATCTGCTGCTCCAAAAGCTTAACCAGAATGGCCTAGGGAAAAAATACACTTGCCGTTGTAATCGGGCGAGTTTCTACTTTCAGATGCAATACGAGTTTTTGGGTTAGGTCAATCCGTTCGCGAGATATGGGAGTTTGAAGCCAAGAAATGGTAGAGAAGGCAAAAAATTCTTCTCAAATCTGCTGCTCCAAAAGCTTAACCAGAATGGCCTAGGGAAAAATACACTTGCCGTTGTAATCGGGCGAGATTCTACTTTCAGATGCAATAGGAATTTTTGGGTTAGGTCAATCCGTTCGCGAGATATGGGACTTTGAAGCCAAGAAATGGTTGAGAAGGCAAAAAATTTTTCGCAATTCTGCTACTCCAAACGCTTAACCCGAATGGCCTAGGGAAAAAATACACATACCGTTGTAATCGGGCGAGTTTCTACTTTCAGATGCAATTGGAATTTTTGGGTTAGGTCAATCCGTTCGCGAGATATGGGAGTTTGAAGCCAAGAAATGGTTGAGAAGGCAAAAAATTTTTCGCAATTCTGCTGCTCCAAACGCTTAACCAGAATGGCCTAGGGAAAAAATACACATACCGTTGTAACCGGGCGAGTTTCTACCTTCAGATGCAATAGGAATTTTTGGGTTAGGTCAATCCGTTCGCGAGATATGGGAGTTTGAAGCCAAGAAATGGTAGAGAAGGCAAAAAATTTTTCACAATTCTGCTGCTCCAAACGCTTAACCAGAATGGCCTAGGGAAAAAATAAACATACCGTTGTAATCGGCCGAGTTTCTACTTTCAGATGCAATAGGAATTTTTGGTTAGGTCAATCCGTTCGCGAAAATATGGGAGTTTGAAGACAAGAAATGGTTGAGAAGGCAAAAAATTTTTCGCAATTCTGCTGCTCCAAACGCTTAACCAGAATGGCCTAGGGAAAAAATACACTTGCCGTTGTAATCGGGCGAGTTTCTACTTTCAGATGCAATACGAGTTTTTGGGTTAGGTCAATCCGTTCGCGAGATATGGGAGTTTGAAGCCAAGAAATGGTAGAGAAGGCAAAAAATTTTTCACAAATCTGCTGCTCCAAAAGCTTAACCAGAATGGCCTAGGGAAAAAATACACTTGCCGTTGTAATCGGGCGAGTTTCTACTTTCAGATGCAATAGGAATTTTTGGGGTAGGTCAATCCGTTCGCGAGATATGGGACTTTGAAGCCAAGAAATGGTTGAGAAGGCAAAAAATTTTTCGCAATTCTGCTACTCCAAACGCTTAACCCGAATGGCCTAGGGAAAAAATACACATACCGTTGTAATCGGGCGAGTTTCTACTTTCAGATGCAATTGGAATTTTTGGGTTAGGTCAATCCGTTCGCGAGATATGGGAGTTTGAAGCCAAGAAATGGTTGAGAAGGCAAAAAATTTTTCGCAATTCTGCTGCTCCAAACGCTTAACCAGAATGGCCTAGGGAAAAAATACACATACCGTTGTAACCGGGCGAGTTTCTACCTTCAGATGCAATAGGAATATTTGGGTTAGGTCAATCCGTTCGCGAGATATGGGAGTTTGAAGCCAAGAAATGGTAGAGAAGGCAAAAAATTTTTCACAATTCTGCTGCTCCAAAAGCTTAACCAGAATGGCCTAGGGAAAAAATACACTTACCGTTGTAATCGGGCGAGTTTCTACTTTCAGATGCAATAGGAATTTTTGGGTTAGGTCAATCCGTTCGCGAGATATGGGACTTTGAAGCCAAGAAATGGTTGAGAAGGCAAAAAATTTTTCGCAGTTCTGCTGCTCCAAACGCTTAACCAGAATGGCCTAGGGAAAAAATACACATACCGTTGTAATCGGGCGAGTTTCTACTTTCAGATGCAATTGGAATTTTTGGGTTAGGTCAATCCGTTCGCGAGATATGGGAGTTTGAAGCCAAGAAATGGTAGAGAAGGCAAAAAATTTTTCACAATTCTGCTGCTCAAAACGCTTAACCAGAATGGCCTAGGGAAAAAATACACATACCGTTGTAATCGGGCGAGTTTCTACTTTCAGATGCAATACGAATTTTTGGTTAGGTCAATCCGTTCGCGAGATATGGGAGTTTGAAGCCAAGAAATGGTAGAGAAGGCAAAAAATTTTTCACAAATCTGCTGCTCCAAAAGCTTAACCAGAATGGCCTAGGGAAAAAATACACTTGCCGTTGTAATCGGGCGAGTTTCTACTTTCAGATGCAATACGAATTTTTGGGTTAGGTCAATCCGTTCGCGAGATATGGGAGTTTGAAGCCAAGAAATGGTAGAGAAGGCAAAAAATTTTTCACAAATCTGCTGCTCCAAAAGCTTAACCAGAATGGCCTAGGGAAAAAATACACTTGCCGTTGTAATCGGGCGAGTTTCTACTTTCAGATGCAATACGAGTTTTTGGGTTAGGTCAATCCGTTCGCGAGATATGGGAGTTTGAAGCCAAGAAATGGTAGAGAAGGCAAAAAATTTTTCACAAATCTGCTGCTCCAAACGCTTAACCAGAATGGCCTAGGGAAAAAATACACATACCGTTGTAACCGGGCGAGTTTCTACCTTCAGATGCAATAGGAATTTTTGGGTTAGGTCAATCCGTTCGCGAGATATGGGAGTTTGAAGCCAAGAAATGGTAGAGAAGGCAAAAAATTTTTCACAATTCTGCTGCTCCAAAAGCTTAACCAGAATGGCCTAGGGAAAAAATACACATACCGTTGTAATCGGGCGAGTTTCTACTTTCAGATGCAATTGGAATTTTTGGGTTAGGTCAATCCGTTCGCGAGATATGGGAGTTTGAAGCCAAGAAATGGTTGAGAAGGCAAAAAATTTTTCGCAATTCTGCTGCTCCAAACGCTTAACCAGAATGGCCTAGGGAAAAAATACACATACCGTTGTAATCGGGCGAGTTTCTACTTTCAGATGCAATTGGAATTTTTGGGTTAGGTCAATCCGTTCGCGAGATATGGGAGTTTGAAGCCAAGAAATGGTTGAGAAGGCAAAAAATTTTTCGCAATTCTGCTGCTCCAAACGCTTAACCAGAATGGCCTAGGGAAAAAATACACATACCGTTGTAACCGGGCGAGTTTCTACCTTCAGATGCAATAGGAATTTTTGGGTTAGGTCAATCCGTTCGCGAGATATGGGAGTTTGAAGCCAAGAAATGGTAGAGAAGGCAAAAAATTTTTCACAATTCTGCTGCTCCAAAAGCTTAACCAGAATGGCCTAGGGAAAAAATACACTTACCGTTGTAATCGGGCGAGTTTCTACTTTCAGATGCAATAGGAATTTTTGGGTTAGGTCAATCCGTTCGCGAGATATGGGACTTTGAAGCCAAGAAATGGTTGAGAAGGCAAAAAATTTTTCGCAGTTCTGCTGCTCCAAACGCTTAACCAGAATGGCCTAGGGAAAAAATACACATACCGTTGTAATCGGGCGAGTTTCTACTTTCAGATGCAATTGGAATTTTTGGGTTAGGTCCATCCGTTCGCGAGATATGGGAGTTTGAAGCCAAGAAATGGTAGAGAAGGCAAAAAATTTTTCACAATTCTGCTGCTCAAAACGCTTAACCAGAATGGCCTAGGGAAAAAATACACATACCGTTGTAATCGGGCGAGTTTCTACTTTCAGATGCAATACGAATTTTTGGTTAGGTCAATCCGTTCGCGAGATATGGGAGTTTGAAGCCAAGAAATGGTAGAGAAGGCAAAAAATTTTTCACAAATCTGCTGCTCCAAACGCTTAACCAGAATGGCCTAGGGAAAAAATACACATACCGTTGTAACCGGGCGAGTTTCTACCTTCAGATGCAATAGGAATTTTTGGGTTAGGTCAATCCGTTCGCGAGATATGGGAGTTTGAAGCCAAGAAATGGTAGAGAAGGCAAAAAATTTTTCACAATTCTGCTGCTCCAAAAGCTTAACCAGAATGGCCTAGGGAAAAAATACACTTACCGTTGTAATCGGGCGAGTTTCTACTTTCAGATGCAATAGGAATTTTTGGGTTAGGTCAATCCGTTCGCGAGATATCTTTGAAGCCAAGAAATGGTTGAGAAGGCAAAAAATTTTTCGCAGTTCTGCTGCTCCAAACGCTTTAACCAGAATGGCCTAGGGAAAAAATACACATACCGTTGTAATCGGGCGAGTTTCTACTTTCAGATGCAATTGGAATTTTTGGGTTAGGTCCATCCGTTCGCGAGATATGGGAGTTTGAAGCCAAGAAATGGTAGAGAAGGCAAAAAATTTTTCACAATTCCTGCTGCTCAAAACGCTTAACCAGAATGGCCTAGGGAAAAAATACACATACCGTTGTAATCGGGCGAGTTTCTACTTTCAGATGCAATACGAATTTTTGGTTAGGTCAATCCGTTCGCGAGATATGGGAGTTTGAAGCCAAGAAATGGTAGAGAAGGCAAAAAATTTTTCACAAATCTGCTGCTCCAAAAGCTTAACCAGAATGGCCTAGGGAAAAAAATCACTTGCCGTTGTAATCGGGCGAGTTTCTACTTTCAGATGCAATACGAATTTTTGGGTTAGGTCAATCCGTTCGCGAGATATGGGAGTTTGAAGCCAAGAAATGGTAGAGAAGGCAAAAAATTTTTCACAAATCTGCTGCTCCAAAAGCTTAACCAGAATGGCCTAGGGAAAAAAGTACACTTGCCGTTGTAATCGGGGCGAGTTTCTACTTCAGATGCTATACGAGTTTTTGGGTTAGGTCAATCCGTTTCGCGAGATATGGGAGTTTTGAAGCCAAGGAAATGGTAGAGAGAAGGCAAAAAATTTTTCACAAATCTGCTGCTCCAAACGCTTAACCAGAATGGCCTAGGGAAAAAATACACATACCGTTGTAACCGGGCGAGTTTCTACCTTCAGATGCAATAGGAATTTTTGGGTTAGGTCAATCCGTTCGCCGAGATATGGGAGTTTGAAGCCAAGAAATGGTAGAGAAGGCAAAAAATTTTTCACAATTCTGCTGCTCCAAAAGCTTAACCAGAATGGCCTAGGGAAAAAATACACTTACCGTTGTAATCGGGCGAGTTTCTACTTTCAGATGCAATAGGAATTTTTGGGTTAGGTCAATCCGTTCGCGAGATATGGGACTTTGAAGCAAGAAATGGTTGAGAAAGCAAAAAATTTTTCGCAGTTCTGCTGCTCCAAACGCTTAACCAGAATGGCCTAGGGAAAAAATACACATACCCGTTGTAATCGGGCGAGTTTCTACTTTCAGATGCAATTGGAATTTTTGGGTTAGGTCAATCCGTTCGCGAGATATGGGAGTTTGAAGCCAAGAAATGGTTGAGAAGGCAAAAAATTTTTCGCAATTCTGCTGCTCCAAACGCTTAACCAGAATGGCCTAGGGAAAAAATACACATACCGTTGTAATCGGGCGAGTTTTCTACTTTCAGATGCAATTGGAATTTTTGGGTTAGGTCAATCCGTTCGCGAGATATGGGAGTTTGAAGCCAAGAAATGGTTGAGAAGGCAAAAAATTTTTCGCAATTCTGCTGCTCCAAACGCTTAAACCAGAATGGCCTAGGGAAAAAATACACATACCGTTGTAACCGGGCGAGTTTCTACCTTTCAGATGCAATAGGAATTTTGGGTTAGGTCAATCCGTTCGCGAGATATGGGAGTTTTGAAGCCAAGAAATGGTAGAGAAGGCAAAAAATTTTTCACAATTCTGCTGCTCCAAAAGCTTAACCAGAATGGCCTAGGGAAAAAATACACTTACCGTTGTAATCGGGCGAGTTTCTACTTTCAGATGCAATAGGAATTTTTGGGTTAGGTCAATCCGTTCGCGAGATATGGGACTTTGAAGCCAAGAAATGGTTGAGAAGGCAAAAAATTTTTCGCAGTTCTGCTGCTCCAAACGCTTAACCAGAATGGCCTAGGGAAAAAAATACACATACCGTTGTAATCGGGCGAGTTTCTACTTTCAGTGCAATTGGAATTTTTGGGTTAGGTCCATCCGTTCGCGAGATATGGGAGTTTGAAGCAAGAAATGGTAGAGAAGGCAAAAATATTTTCACAATTCTGCTGCTCAAAACGCTTAACCAGAATGGCCTAGGAAAAAATACACATACCGTTGTAATCGGGCGAGTTTCTACTTTCAGATGCAATACGAATTTTTGGTTAGGTCAATCCGTTCGCGAGATATGGGAGTTTGAAGCCAAGAAATGGTAGAGAAGGCAAAAAATTTTTCACAAATCTGCTGCTCCAAACGCTTAACCAGAATGGCCTAGGGAAAAAATACACATACCGTTGTAACCGGGCGAGTTTCTACCTTCAGATGCAATAGGAATTTTTGGGTTAGGTCAATCCGTTCGCGAGATATGGGAGTTTGAAGCCAAGAAATGGTAGAGAAGGCAAAAAATTTTTCACAATTCTGCTGCTCCAAAAGCTTAACCAGAATGGCCTAGGGAAAAAATACACTTACCGTTGTAATCGGGCGAGTTTCTACTTTCAGATGCAATAGGAATTTTTGGGTTAGGTCAATCCGTTCGCGAGATATGGGACTTTGAAGCCAAGAAATGGTTGAGAAGGCAAAAAATTTTTCGCAGTTCTGCTGCTCCAAACGCTTAACCAGAATGGCCTAGGGAAAAAATACACATACCGTTGTAATCGGGCGAGTTTCTACTTTCAGATGCAATTGGAATTTTTGGGTTAGGTCCATCCGTTCGCGAGATATGGGAGTTTGAAGCCAAGAAATGGTAGAGAAGGCAAAAAATTTTTCACAATTCTGCTGCTCAAAACGCTTAACCAGAATGGCCTAGGGAAAAAATACACATACCGTTGTAATCGGGCGAGTTTCTACTTTCAGATGCAATACGAATTTTTGGTTAGGTCAATCCGTTCGCGAGATATGGGAGTTTGAAGCCAAGAAATGGTAGAGAAGGCAAAAAATTTTTCACAAATCTGCTGCTCCAAAAGCTTAACCAGAATGGCCTAGGGAAAAAATACACTTGCCGTTGTAATCGGGCGAGTTTCTACTTTCAGATGCAATACGAATTTTTGGGTTAGGTCAATCCGTTCGCGAGATATGGGAGTTTGAAGCCAAGAAATGGTAGAGAAGGCAAAAAATTTTTCACAAATCTGCTGCTCCAAAAGCTTAACCAGAATGGCCTAGGGAAAAAATACACTTGCCGTTGTAATCGGGCGAGTTTCTACCTTCAGATGCAATAGGAATTTTTGGGTTAGGTCAATCCGTTCGCGAGATATGGGAGTTTGAAGCCAAGAAATGGTAGAGAAGGCAAAAAATTTTTCACAATTCTGCTGCTCCAAAAGCTTAACCAGAATGGCCTAGGGAAAAAATACACTTACCGTTGTAATCGGGCGAGTTTCTACTTTCAGATGCAATAGGAATTTTTGGGTTAGGTCAATCCGTTCGCGAGATATGGGACTTTGAAGCCAAGAAATGGTTGAGAAGGCAAAAAATTTTTCGCAGTTCTGCTGCTCCAAACGCTTAACCAGAATGGCCTAGGGAAAAAATACACATACCGTTGTAATCGGGCGAGTTTCTACTTTCAGATGCAATTGGAATTTTTGGGTTAGGTCCATCCGTTCGCGAGATATGGGAGTTTGAAGCCAAGAAATGGTAGAGAAGGCAAAAAATTTTTCACAATTCTGCTGCTCAAAACGCTTAACCAGAATGGCCTAGGGAAAAAATACACATACCGTTGTAATCGGGCGAGTTTCTACTTTCAGATGCAATACGAATTTTTGGTTAGGTCAATCCGTTCGCGAGATATGGGAGTTTGAAGCCAAGAAATGGTAGAGAAGGCAAAAAATTTTTCACAAATCTGCTGCTCCAAAAGCTTAACCAGAATGGCCTAGGGAAAAAATACACTTGCCGTTGTAATCGGGCGAGTTTCTACTTTCAGATGCAATACGAATTTTTGGGTTAGGTCAATCCGTTCGCGAGATATGGGAGTTTGAAGCCAAGAAATGGTAGAGAAGGCAAAAAATTTTTCACAAATCTGCTGCTCCAAAAGCTTAACCAGAATGGCCTAGGGAAAAAATACACTTGCCGTTGTAATCGGGCGAGTTTCTACTTTCAGATGCAATACGAGTTTTTGGGTTAGGTCAATCCGTTCGCGAGATATGGGAGTTTGAAGCCAAGAAATGGTAGAGAAGGCAAAAAATTTTTCACAAATCTGCTGCTCCAAACGCTTAACCAGAATGGCCTAGGGAAAAAATACACATACCGTTGTAACCGGGCGAGTTTCTACCTTCAGATGCAATAGGAATTTTTGGGTTAGGTCAATCCGTTCGCGAGATATGGGAGTTTGAAGCCAAGAAATGGTAGAGAAGGCAAAAAATTTTTCACAATTCTGCTGCTCCAAAAGCTTAACCAGAATGGCCTAGGGAAAAAATACACTTACCGTTGTAATCGGGCGAGTTTCTACTTTCAGATGCAATAGGAATTTTTGGGTTAGGTCAATCCGTTCGCGAGATATGGGACTTTGAAGCCAAGAAATGGTTGAGAAAGCAAAAAATTTTTCGCAGTTCTGCTGCTCCAAACGCTTAACCAGAATGGCCTAGGGAAAAAATACACATACCGTTGTAATCGGGCGAGTTTCTACTTTCAGATGCAATTGGAATTTTTGGGTTAGGTCAATCCGTTCGCGAGATATGGGAGTTTGAAGCCAAGAAATGGTTGAGAAGGCAAAAAATTTTTCGCAATTCTGCTGCTCCAAACGCTTAACCAGAATGGCCTAGGGAAAAAATACACATACCGTTGTAATCGGGCGAGTTTCTACTTTCAGATGCAATTGGAATTTTTGGGTTAGGTCAATCCGTTCGCGAGATATGGGAGTTTGAAGCCAAGAAATGGTTGAGAAGGCAAAAAATTTTTCGCAATTCTGCTGCTCCAAACGCTTAACCAGAATGGCCTAGGGAAAAAATACACATACCGTTGTAACCGGGCGAGTTTCTACCTTCAGATGCAATAGGAATTTTTGGGTTAGGTCAATCCGTTCGCGAGATATGGGAGTTTGAAGCCAAGAAATGGTAGAGAAGGCAAAAAATTTTTCACAATTCTGCTGCTCCAAAAGCTTAACCAGAATGGCCTAGGGAAAAAATACACTTACCGTTGTAATCGGGCGAGTTTCTACTTTCAGATGCAATAGGAATTTTTGGGTTAGGTCAATCCGTTCGCGAGATATGGGACTTTGAAGCCAAGAAATGGTTGAGAAGGCAAAAAATTTTTCGCAGTTCTGCTGCTCCAAACGCTTAACCAGAATGGCCTAGGGAAAAAATACACATACCGTTGTAATCGGGCGAGTTTCTACTTTCAGATGCAATTGGAATTTTTGGGTTAGGTCCATCCGTTCGCGAGATATGGGAGTTTGAAGCCAAGAAATGGTAGAGAAGGCAAAAAATTTTTCACAATTCTGCTGCTCAAAACGCTTAACCAGAATGGCCTAGGGAAAAAATACACATACCGTTGTAATCGGGCGAGTTTCTACTTTCAGATGCAATACGAATTTTTGGTTAGGTCAATCCGTTCGCGAGATATGGGAGTTTGAAGCCAAGAAATGGTAGAGAAGGCAAAAAATTTTTCACAAATCTGCTGCTCCAAACGCTTAACCAGAATGGCCTAGGGAAAAAATACACATACCGTTGTAACCGGGCGAGTTTCTACCTTCAGATGCAATAGGAATTTTTGGGTTAGGTCAATCCGTTCGCGAGATATGGGAGTTTGAAGCCAAGAAATGGTAGAGAAGGCAAAAAATTTTTCACAATTCTGCTGCTCCAAAAGCTTAACCAGAATGGCCTAGGGAAAAAATACACTTACCGTTGTAATCGGGCGAGTTTCTACTTTCAGATGCAATAGGAATTTTTGGGTTAGGTCAATCCGTTCGCGAGATATGGGACTTTGAAGCCAAGAAATGGTTGAGAAGGCAAAAAATTTTTCGCAGTTCTGCTGCTCCAAACGCTTAACCAGAATGGCCTAGGGAAAAAATACACATACCGTTGTAATCGGGCGAGTTTCTACTTTCAGATGCAATTGGAATTTTTGGGTTAGGTCCATCCGTTCGCGAGATATGGGAGTTTGAAGCCAAGAAATGGTAGAGAAGGCAAAAAATTTTTCACAATTCTGCTGCTCAAAACGCTTAACCAGAATGGCCTAGGGAAAAAATACACATACCGTTGTAATCGGGCGAGTTTCTACTTTCAGATGCAATACGAATTTTTGGTTAGGTCAATCCGTTCGCGAGATATGGGAGTTTGAAGCCAAGAAATGGTAGAGAAGGCAAAAAATTTTTCACAAATCTGCTGCTCCAAAAGCTTAACCAGAATGGCCTAGGGAAAAAATACACTTGCCGTTGTAATCGGGCGAGTTTCTACTTTCAGATGCAATACGAATTTTTGGGTTAGGTCAATCCGTTCGCGAGATATGGGAGTTTGAAGCCAAGAAATGGTAGAGAAGGCAAAAAATTTTTCACAAATCTGCTGCTCCAAAAGCTTAACCAGAATGGCCTAGGGAAAAAATACACTTGCCGTTGTAATCGGGCGAGTTTCTACTTTCAGATGCAATACGAGTTTTTGGGTTAGGTCAATCCGTTCGCGAGATATGGGAGTTTGAAGCCAAGAAATGGTAGAGAAGGCAAAAAATTTTTCACAAATCTGCTGCTCCAAACGCTTAACCAGAATGGCCTAGGGAAAAAATACACATACCGTTGTAACCGGGCGAGTTTCTACCTTCAGATGCAATAGGAATTTTTGGGTTAGGTCAATCCGTTCGCGAGATATGGGAGTTTGAAGCCAAGAAATGGTAGAGAAGGCAAAAAATTTTTCACAATTCTGCTGCTCCAAAAGCTTAACCAGAATGGCCTAGGGAAAAAATACACTTACCGTTGTAATCGGGCGAGTTTCTACTTTCAGATGCAATAGGAATTTTTGGGTTAGGTCAATCCGTTCGCGAGATATGGGACTTTGAAGCCAAGAAATGGTTGAGAAAGCAAAAAATTTTTCGCAGTTCTGCTGCTCCAAACGCTTAACCAGAATGGCCTAGGGAAAAAATACACATACCGTTGTAATCGGGCGAGTTTCTACTTTCAGATGCAATTGGAATTTTTGGGTTAGGTCAATCCGTTCGCGAGATATGGGAGTTTGAAGCCAAGAAATGGTAGAGAAGGCAAAAAATTTTTCACAATTCTGCTGCTCAAAACGCTTAACCAGAATGGCCTAGGGAAAAAATACACATACCGTTGTAATCGGGCGAGTTTCTACTTTCAGATGCAATACGAGTTTTTGGGTTAGGTCAATCCGTTCGCGAGATATGGGAGTTTGAAGCCAAGAAATGGTAGAGAAGGCAAAAAATTTTTCACAAATCTGCTGCTCCAAAAGCTTAACCAGAATGGCCTAGGGAAAAAATACACTTGCCGTTGTAATCGGGCGAGTTTCTACTTTCAAATGCAATAGGAATTTTTGGGTTAGGTCAATCCGTTCGCGAGATATGGGACTTTGAAGCCAAGAAATGGTTGAGAAGGCAAAAAATTTTTCGCAATTCTGCTGCTCCAAACGCTTAACCAGAATGGCCTAGGGAAAAAATACACATACCGTTGTAATCGGGCGAGTTTCTACTTTCAGATGCAATTGGAATTTTTGGGTTAGGTCAATCCGTTCGCGAGATATGGGAGTTTGAAGCCAAGAAATGGTTGAGAAGGCAAAAAATTTTTCGCAATTCTGCTGCTCCAAACGCTTAACCAGAATGGCCTAGGGAAAAAATACACATACCGTTGTAATCGGGCGAGTTTCTACTTTCAGATGCAATTGGAATTTTTGGGTTAGGTCAATCCGTTCGCGAGATATGGGAGTTTGAAGCCAAGAAATGGTTGAGAAGGCAAAAAATTTTTCGCAATTCTGCTGCTCCAAACGCTTAACCAGAATGGCCTAGGGAAAAAAAACACATACCGTTGTAATCGGGCGAGTTTCTACTTTCAGATGCAATTGGAATTTTTGGGTTAGGTCAATCCGTTCGCGAGATATGGGAGTTTGAAGCCAAGAAATGGTAGAGAAGGCAAAAAATTTTTCACAATTCTGCTGCTCAAAACGCTTAACCAGAATGGCCTAGGGAAAAAATACACATACCGTTGTAATCGGGCGAGTTTCTACTTTCAGATGCAATACGAATTTTTGGTTAGGTCAATCCGTTCGCGAGATATGGGAGTTTGAAGCCAAGAAATGGTAGAGAAGGCAAAAAATTTTTCACAAATCTGCTGCTCCAAAAGCTTAACCAGAATGGCCTAGGGAAAAAATACACTTGCCGTTGTAATCGGGCGAGTTTCTACTTTCAGATGCAATACGAATTTTTGGGTTAGGTCAATCCGTTCGCGAGATATGGGACTTTGAAGCCAAGAAATGGTAGAGAAGGCAAAAAATTTTTCACAATTCTGCTGCTCCAAAAGCTTAACCAGAATGGCCTAGGGAAAAAATACACATACCGTTGTAATCGGGCGAGTTTCTACTTTCAGATGCAATTGGAATTTTTGGGTTAGGTCAATCCGTTCGCGAGATATGGGAGTTTGAAGCCAAGAAATGGTTGAGAAGGCAAAAAATTTTTCGCAATTCTGCTGCTCCAAACGCTTAACCAGAATGGCCTAGGGAAAAAATACACATACCGTTGTAATCGGGCGAGTTTCTACTTTCAGATGCAATTGGAATTTTTGGGTTAGGTCAATCCGTTCGCGAGATATGGGAGTTTGAAGCCAAGAAATGGTTGAGAAGGCAAAAAATTTTTCGCAATTCTGCTGCTCCAAACGCTTAACCAGAATGGCCTAGGGAAAAAATACACATACCGTTGTAACCGGGCGAGTTTCTACCTTCAGATGCAATAGGAATTTTTGGGTTAGGTCAATCCGTTCGCGAGATATGGGAGTTTGAAGCCAAGAAATGGTAGAGAAGGCAAAAAATTTTTCACAATTCTGCTGCTCCAAAAGCTTAACCAGAATGGCCTAGGGAAAAAATACACTTACCGTTGTAATCGGGCGAGTTTCTACTTTCAGATGCAATAGGAATTTTTGGGTTAGGTCAATCCGTTCGCGAGATATGGGACTTTGAAGCCAAGAAATGGTTGAGAAGGCAAAAAATTTTTCGCAGTTCTGCTGCTCCAAACGCTTAACCAGAATGGCCTAGGGAAAAAATACGCATACCGTTGTAATCGGGCGAGTTTCTACTTTCAGATGCAATTGGAATTTTTGGGTTAGGTCCATCCGTTCGCGAGATATGGGAGTTTGAAGCCAAGAAATGGTAGAGAAGGCAAAAAATTTTTCACAATTCTGCTGCTCAAAACGCTTAACCAGAATGGCCTAGGGAAAAAATACACATACCGTTGTAATCGGGCGAGTTTCTACTTTCAGATGCAATACGAATTTTTGGTTAGGTCAATCCGTTCGCGAGATATGGGAGTTTGAAGCCAAGAAATGGTAGAGAAGGCAAAAAATTTTTCACAAATCTGCTGCTCCAAAAGCTTAACCAGAATGGCCTAGGGAAAAAATACACTTGCCGTTGTAATCGGGCGAGTTTCTACTTTCAGATGCAATACGAATTTTTGGGTTAGGTCAATCCGTTCGCGAGATATGGGAGTTTGAAGCCAAGAAATGGTAGAGAAGGCAAAAAATTTTTCACAAATCTGCTGCTCCAAAAGCTTAACCAGAATGGCCTAGGGAAAAAATACACTTGCCGTTGTAATCGGGCGAGTTTCTACTTTCAGATGCAATACGAGTTTTTGGGTTAGGTCAATCCGTTCGCGAGATATGGGAGTTTGAAGCCAAGAAATGGTAGAGAAGGCAAAAAATTTTTCACAAATCTGCTGCTCCAAACGCTTAACCAGAATGGCCTAGGGAAAAAATACACATACCGTTGTAACCGGGCGAGTTTCTACCTTCAGATGCAATAGGAATTTTTGGGTTAGGTCAATCCGTTCGCGAGATATGGGAGTTTGAAGCCAAGAAATGGTAGAGAAGGCAAAAAATTTTTCACAATTCTGCTGCTCCAAAAGCTTAACCAGAATGGCCTAGGGAAAAAATACACTTACCGTTGTAATCGGGCGAGTTTCTACTTTCAGATGCAATAGGAATTTTTGGGTTAGGTCAATCCGTTCGCGAGATATGGGACTTTGAAGCCAAGAAATGGTTGAGAAAGCAAAAAATTTTTCGCAGTTCTGCTGCTCCAAACGCTTAACCAGAATGGCCTAGGGAAAAAATACACATACCGTTGTAATCGGGCGAGTTTCTACTTTCAGATGCAATTGGAATTTTTGGGTTAGGTCAATCCGTTCGCGAGATATGGGAGTTTGAAGCCAAGAAATGGTAGAGAAGGCAAAAAATTTTTCACAATTCTGCTGCTCAAAACGCTTAACCAGAATGGCCTAGGGAAAAAATACACATACCGTTGTAATCGGGCGAGTTTCTACTTTCAGATGCAATACGAGTTTTTGGGTTAGGTCAATCCGTTCGCGAGATATGGGAGTTTGAAGCCAAGAAATGGTAGAGAAGGCAAAAAATTTTTCACAAATCTGCTGCTCCAAAAGCTTAACCAGAATGGCCTAGGGAAAAAATACACTTGCCGTTGTAATCGGGCGAGTTTCTACTTTCAAATGCAATAGGAATTTTTGGGTTAGGTCAATCCGTTCGCGAGATATGGGACTTTGAAGCCAAGAAATGGTTGAGAAGGCAAAAAATTTTTCGCAATTCTGCTGCTCCAAACGCTTAACCAGAATGGCCTAGGGAAAAAATACACATACCGTTGTAATCGGGCGAGTTTCTACTTTCAGATGCAATTGGAATTTTTGGGTTAGGTCAATCCGTTCGCGAGATATGGGAGTTTGAAGCCAAGAAATGGTTGAGAAGGCAAAAAATTTTTCGCAATTCTGCTGCTCCAAACGCTTAACCAGAATGGCCTAGGGAAAAAATACACATACCGTTGTAATCGGGCGAGTTTCTACTTTCAGATGCAATTGGAATTTTTGGGTTAGGTCAATCCGTTCGCGAGATATGGGAGTTTGAAGCCAAGAAATGGTTGAGAAGGCAAAAAATTTTTCGCAATTCTGCTGCTCCAAACGCTTAACCAGAATGGCCTAGGGAAAAAAAACACATACCGTTGTAATCGGGCGAGTTTCTACTTTCAGATGCAATTGGAATTTTTGGGTTAGGTCAATCCGTTCGCGAGATATGGGAGTTTGAAGCCAAGAAATGGTAGAGAAGGCAAAAAATTTTTCACAATTCTGCTGCTCAAAACGCTTAACCAGAATGGCCTAGGGAAAAAATACACATACCGTTGTAATCGGGCGAGTTTCTACTTTCAGATGCAATACGAATTTTTGGTTAGGTCAATCCGTTCGCGAGATATGGGAGTTTGAAGCCAAGAAATGGTAGAGAAGGCAAAAAATTTTTCACAAATCTGCTGCTCCAAAAGCTTAACCAGAATGGCCTAGGGAAAAAATACACTTGCCGTTGTAATCGGGCGAGTTTCTACTTTCAGATGCAATACGAATTTTTGGGTTAGGTCAATCCGTTCGCGAGATATGGGACTTTGAAGCCAAGAAATGGTTGAGAAGGCAGAAAATTTTTCGCAATTCTGCTACTCCAAACGCTTAACCCGAATGGCCTAGGGAAAAAATACACATACCGTTGTAATCGGGCGAGTTTCTACTTTCAGATGCAATTGGAATTTTTGGGTTAGGTCAATCCGTTCGCGAGATATGGGAGTTTGAAGCCAAGAAATGGTTGAGAAGGCAAAAAATTTTTCGCAATTCTGCTGCTCCAAACGCTTAACCAGAATGGCCTAGGGAAAAAATACACATACCGTTGTAACCGGGCGAGTTACTACCTTCAGATGCAATAGGAATTTTTGGGTTAGGTCAATCCGTTCGCGAGATATGGGAGTTTGAAGCCAAGAAATGGTAGGGAAGGCAAAAAATTTTTCACAATTCTGCTGCTCCAAAAGCTTAACCAGAATGGCCTAGGGAAAAAATACACTTACCGTTGTAATCGGGCGAGTTTCTACTTTCAGATGCAATAGGAATTTTTGGGTTAGGTCAATCCGTTCGCGAGATATGGGACTTTGAAGCCAAGAAATGGTTGAGAAGGCAAAAAATTTTTCGCAGTTCTGCTGCTCCAAACGCTTAGCCAGAATGGCCTAGGGAAAAAATACACATACCGTTGTAAACGGGCGAGTTTCTACTTTCAGATGCAATTGGAATTTTTGGGTTAGGTCAATCCGTTCGCGAGATATGGGAGTTTGAAGCCAAGAAATGGTAGAGAAGGCAAAAAATTTTTCACAATTCTGCTGCTCAAAACGCTTAACCAGAATGGCCTAGGGAAAAAATACACATACCGTTGTAATCGGGCGAGTTTCTACTTTCAGATGCAATAGGAATTTTTGGTTAGGTCAATCCGTTCGCGAGATATGGGAGTTTGAAGACAAGAAATGGTTGAGAAGGCAAAAAATTTTTCGCAATTCTGCTGCTCCAAACGCTTAAACAGAATGGCCTAGGGAAAAAATACACATACCGTTATAATCGGGCGAGTTTCTACTTTCAGATGCAATAGGAATTTTTGGGTTAGGTTAATCCGTTCGCGAGATATGGGAGTTTGAAGCTAAGAAATGGTTGAGAAGGCAAAAAATTTTTCGCAATTCTGCTGCTCCAAACGCTTAACCAGAATGGCCTAGGGAAAAAATAGAAAAACCGTTGTAATCGGGCGAGTTTCTACTTTCAGATGCAACAGGAATTTTTGGGTTAGGTCAATCCGTTCGCGAGATATGGGAGTTTGAAGCTAAGAAATGGTTGAGAAGCAAACAAATTTTTCGCACTTCTGCTGCTCCAAACGCTTAACCAGAATGGCCTAGGGAAAAAATACACATACCGTTGTAATCGGGCGAGTTTCTACCTTCAGATGCAATAGGAATTTTTGGGTTAGGTCAATCCGTTCGCGAGATATGGGAGTTTGAAGCCAAGAAATGGTAGAGAAGGCAAAAAATTTTACATAATTCTGCTGCTCCAAAAGCTTAACCAGAATGGCCTAGGGAAAAAATACACTTACCGTTGTAATCGGGCGAGTTTTTACTTTCAGATGCAATAGGAATTTTTGGATTAGGTCAATCCGTTCGCGAGATATGGGACTTTGAAGCCAAGAAATGGTTGAGAAGGCAAAAAATTTTTCGCAATTCTGCTGCTCCAAACGCTTAACCAGAATGGCCTAGGGAAAAAATACACATACCGTTGTAATCGGGCGAGTTTCTACTTTCAGATGCAATAGGAATTTTTGGTTAGGTCAATCCGTTCGCGAGATATGGGAGTTTGAAGACAAGAAATGGTAGAGAAGGCAAAAAATTTTTCACAAATCTGCTGCTCCAAAAGCTTAACCAGAATGGCCTAGGGAAAAAATACACTTGCCGTTGTAATCGGGCGAGTTTCTACTTTCAGATGCAATACGAATTTTTGGGTTAGGTCAATCCGTTCGCGAGATATGGGAGTTTGAAGCCAAGAAATGGTAGAGAAGGCAAAAAATTTTTCACAAATCTGCTGCTCCAAAAGCTTAACCAGAATGGCCTAGGGAAAAAATACACTTGCCGTTGTAATCGGGCGAGTTTCTACTTTCAGATGCAATACGAATTTTTGGGTTAGGTCAATCCGTTCGCGAGATATGGGACTTTGAAGCCAAGAAATGGTTGAGAAGGCAAAAAATTTTTCGCAATTCTGCTACTCCAAACACTTAACCCGAATGGCCTAGGGAAAAAATACACATACCGTTTTAACCGGGCGAGTTTCTACTTTCAGATGCAATTGGAATTTTTGGGTTAGGTCAATCCGTTCGCGAGATATGGGAGTTTGAAGCCAAGAAATGGTAGAGAAGGCAAAAAATTTTTCACAATTCTGCTGCTCAAAACGCTTAACCAGAATGGCCTAGGGAAAAAATACACATACCGTTGTAATCGGGCGAGTTTCTACTTTCAGATGCAATAGGAATTTTTGGTTAGGTCAATCCGTTCGCGAGATATGGGAGTTTGAAGACAAGAAATGGTTGAGAAGGCAAAAAATTTTTCGCAATTCTGCTGCTCCAAACGCTTAACCAGAATGGCCTAGGGAAAAAATACACATACCGTTATAATCGGGCGAGTTTCTACTTTCAGATGCAATAGGAATTTTTGGGTTAGGTTAATCCGTTCGCGAGATATGGGAGTTTGAAGCTAAGAAATGGTTGAGAAGGCAAAAAATTTTTCGCAATTCTGCTGCTCCAAACGCTTAACCAGAATGGCCTAGGGAAAAAATAGAAAAACCGTTGTAATCGGGCGAGTTTCTACTTTCAGATGCAACAGGAATTTTTGGGTTAGGTCAATCCGTTCGCGAGATATGGGAGTTTGAAGCTAAGAAATGGTTGAGAAGCAAACAAATTTTTCGCACTTCTGCTGCTCCAAACGCTTAACCAGAATGGCCTAGGGAAAAAATACACATACCGTTATAATCGGGCGAGTTTCTACTTTCAGATGCAATAGTAATTTTTGGGTTAGGTCAATCCGTTCGCGAGATATGGGAGTTTGAAGCCAAGAAATGGTTGAGAAGGCAAAAAATTTTTCGCAATTCTGCTGCTCCAAACGCTTAACCAGAATGGCCTAGGGAAAAAATACACATACCGTTGTAATCGGGCGAGTTTCTACCTTCAGATGCAATAGGAATTTTTGGGTTAGGTCAATCCGTTCGCGAGATATGGGAGTTTGAAGCCAAGAAATGGTAGAGAAGGCAAAAAATTTTTCACAATTCTGCTGCTCCAAACGCTTAACCAGAATGGCCTAGGGAAAAAATACACATACCGTTGTAATCGGGCGAGTTTCTACTTTCAGATGCAATAGGAATTTTTGGGTTAGGTCAATCCGTTCGCGAGATATGGGACTTTGAAACCAAGAAATGGTTGAGAGGGCAAAAAATTTTTCGCAATTCTGCTGCTCCAAACGCTTAACCAGAATGGCCTAGGGAAAAAATACACATACCGTTGTAATCGGGCGAGTTTCTACTTTCAGATGCAACAGGAATTTTTGGGTTAGGTCAATCCGTTCGCGAGATATGGGACTTTGAAACCAAGAAATGGTTGAGAAGGCAAAAAATTTTTCGCAATTCTGCTGCTCCAAACGCTTAACCAGAATGGGCTAGGGAAAAATTACACATACCGTTGTAATCGGGCGAGTTCCTACTTTCAGATGCAATGGGAATTTTTGGGTTAGGTCAATCCGTTCGCGAGATATGGGACTTTGAAGCCAAGAAATGGTTGAGAAGGCAAAAAATTTTTCACAATTCTGCTGCTCCAAACGCTTAACCAGAATGGCCTAGGGAAAAAATAGAAAATCCGTTGTAATCGGGCGAGTTTCTACTTTCAGATGCAACAGGAATTTTTGGGTTAGGTCAATCCGTTCGCGAGATATGGGAGTTTGAAGCTAAGAAATGGTTGAGAAGCAAACAAATTTTTCGCACTTCTGCTGCTCCAAACGCTTAACCAGATTAACCAGAATGGCCTAGGGAAAAAATACACATACCGTTGTAATCGGGTGAGTTTCTACTTTCAGATGCAACAGGAATTTTTGGGTTCGGTCAATCCGTTCGCGAGATATGGGACTTTGAAGCCAAGAAATGGTTGAGAAGGCAAAAAATTTTTCGCAATTCTGCTGCTCCAAACGCTTAACCAGAATGGCCTAGGGAAAAATTACACATACCGTTGTAATCGGGCGAGTTTCTACTTTCAGATGCAATAGGAATTTTTGGGTTAGTACAATCCGTTCGCGAGATATGGGACTTTGAAGCCAAGAAATGGTTGAGAAGGCAAAAATTTTTTCACAATTCTGCTGCTCCAAACGCTTAACCAGAATGGCCTAGGGAAAAAATAGAAAAACCGTTGTAATCGGGCGAGTTTCTACTTTCAGATGCAACAGGAATTTTTGGGTTAGGTCAATCCGTTCGCGAGATATGGGAGTTTGAAGCTAAGAAATGGTTGAGAAGACAACAAATTTTTCGCACTTCTGCTGTTCCAAACGCTTAACCAGAATGGCCTCGGGAAAAAATACACATACCGTTATAGTCGGGCGAGTTTCTACTTTCAGATGCAATAGGAATTTTTGGGTTAGGTCAATCCGTTCGCGAGATATGGGAGTTTGAAGCCAAGAAATGGTTGAGAAGGCAAAAAATTTTTCGCAATTCTGCTGCTCCAAACGCTTAACCAGAATGGCCTAGGGAAAAAATACACATACCGTTGTAATCGGGCGAGTTTCTACCTTCAGATGCAATAGGAATTTTTGGGTTACGTCAATCCGTTCGCGAGATATGGGAGTTTGAAGCCAAGAAATGGTAGAGAAGGCAAAAAATTTTTCCCAATTCTGCTGCTCCAAAAGCTTAACCAGAATGGCCTAGGGAAAAAATACACTTACCGTTGTAATCGGGCGAGTTTCTACTTTCAGATGCAATAGGAATTTTTGGGTTAGGTCAATCCGTTCGCGAGATATGGGACTTTGAAGCCAAGAAATGGTTGAGAAGGCAAAAAATTTTTTGCAATTCTGCTGCTCCAAACGCTTAACCAGAATGGCCTAGGGAAAAAATACACATACCGTTGTAATCGGGCGAGTTTCTACTTTCAGATGCAATAGGAATTTTTGGGTTAGGTCAATCCGTTCGCGAGATATGGGACTTTGAAGCCAAGAAATGGTTGAGAAGGCAAAAAATTTTTCGCAATTCTGCTGCTCCAAACGCTTAACCAGAATGGCCTAGGGAAAAAATACACATACCGTTGTAATCGGGCGAGTTTCTACCTTCAGATGCAATAGGAATTTTTGGGTTAGGTCTATCCGTTCGCGAGATATGGGAGTTTGAAGCCAAGAAATGGTAGAGAAGGCAAAAAATTTTTCACAATTCTGCTGCTCCAAACGCTTAACCAGAATGGCCTAGGGAAAAAATACACATACCGTTGTAATCGGGCGAGTTTCTACTTTCAGATGCAATAGGAATTTTTGGTTAGGTCAATCCGTTCGCGAGATATGGGAGTTTGAAGACAAGAAATGGTTGAGAAGGCAAAAAATTTTTCGCAATTCTGCTGCTCCAAACGCTTAACCAGAATGGCCTAGGGAAAAAATAGAAAAACCGTTGTAATCGGGCGAGTTTCTACTTTCAGATGCAACAGGAATTTTTGGGTTAGGTCAATCCGTTCGCGAGATATGGGAGTTTGAAGCTAAGAAATGGTTGAGAAGCAAACAAATTTTTCGCACTTCTGCTGCTCCAAACGCTTAACCAGAATGGCCTAGGGAAAAAATACACATACCGTTGTAATCGGGCGAGTTTCTACCTTCAGATGCAATAGGAATTTTTGGGTTAGGTCAATCCGTTCGCGAGATATGGGAGTTTGAAGCCAAGAAATGGTAGAGAAGGCAAAAAATTTTACATAATTCTGCTGCTCCAAAAGCTTAACCAGAATGGCCTAGGGAAAAAATACACTTACCGTTGTAATCGGGCGAGTTTCTACTTTCAGGTGCAATAGGAATTTTTGGACTAGGTCAATCCGTTCGCGAGATATGGGACTTTGAAGCCAAGAAATGGTTGAGAAGGCAAAAAATTTTTCGCAATTCTGCTGCTCCAAACGCTTAACCAGAATGGCCCAGGGAAAAAATACACATACCGTTGTAATCGGGCGAGTTTCTGCTTTCAGATGCAATAGGAATTTTTGGTTAGGTCAATCCGTTCGCGAGATATGGGAGTTTGAAGACAAGAAATGGTTGAGAAGGAAAAAAATTTTTCGCAATTCTGCTGCTCCAAACGCTTAACCAGAATGGCCTAGGGAAAAAATACACATACCGTTGTAATCGGGCGAGTTTCTACCTTCAGATGCAATAGGAATTTTTGGGTTAGGTCAATCCGTTCGCGAGATATGGGAGTTTGAAGCCAAGAAATGGTAGAGAAGGCAAAAAATTTTTCACAATTCTGCTGCTCCAAACGCTTAACCAGAATGGCCTAGGGAAAAAATACACATACCGTTGTAATCGGGCGAGTTTCTACTTTCAGATGCAATAGGAATTTTTGGTTAGGTCAGTCCGTTCGCGAGATATGGGAGTTTGAAGACAAGAAATGGTTGAGAAGGCAAAAAATTTTTCGCAATTCTGCTGCTCCAAACGCTTAACCAGAATGGCCCAGGGAAAAAATACACATACCTTTATAATCGGGCGAGTTTCTACTTTCAGATGCAATAGGAATTTTTGGGTTAGGTCAATCCGTTCGCGAGATATGGGAGTTTGAAGCTAAGAAATGGTTGAGAAGGCAAAAAATTTTTCGCAATTCTGCTGCTCCAAACGCTTAACCAGAATGGCCTAGGGAAAAAATACACATACCGTTGTAATCGGGCGAGTTTCTGCTTTCAGATGCAACAGGAATTTTTGGGTTACGTCAATCCGTTCGCGAGATATGGGAGTTTGAAGCTAAGAAATGGTTGAGAAGGCAAGAAATTTTTCGCAATTCTGCTGCTCCAAACGCTTAACCAGAATGGCCTAGGGAAAAAATACACATACCGTTGTAATCGGGCGAGTTTCTACTTTCAGATGCAACAGGAATTTTTGGGTTAGGTCAATCCGTTCGCGAGATATGGGAGTTTGAAGCTAAGAAATGGTTGAGAAGCAAACAAATTTTTCGCACTTCTGCTGCTCCAAACGCTTAACCAGATTAACCAGAATGGCCTAGGGAAAAAATACACATACCGTTGTAATCGGGTGAGTTTCTACTTTCAGATGCAACAGGAATTTTTGGGTTCGGTCAATCCGTTCGCGAGATATGGGACTTTGAAGCCAAGAAATGGTTGAGAAGGCAAAAAATTTTTCGCAATTCTGCTGCTCCAAACGCTTAACCAGAATGGCCTAGGGAAAAATTACACATACCGTTGTAATCGGGCGAGTTTCTACTTTCAGATGCAATAGGAATTTTTGGGTTAGTACAATCCGTTCGCGAGATATGGGACTTTGAAGCCAAGAAATGGTTGAGAAGGCAAAAAATTTTTCACAATTCTGCTGCTCCAAACGCTTAACCAGAATGGCCTAGGGAAAAAATAGAAAAACCGTTGTAATCGGGCGAGTTTCTACTTTCAGATGCAACAGGAATTTTTGGGTTAGGTCAATCCGTTCGCGAGATATGGGAGTTTGAAGCTAAGAAATGGTTGAGAAGACAACAAATTTTTCGCACTTCTGCTGTTCCAAACGCTTAACCAGAATGGCCTCGGGAAAAAATACACATACCGTTATAGTCGGGCGAGTTTCTACTTTCAGATGCAATAGGAATTTTTGGGTTAGGTCAATCCGTTCGCGAGATATGGGAGTTTGAAGCCAAGAAATGGTTGAGAAGGCAAAAAATTTTTCGCAATTCTGCTGCTCCAAACGCTTAACCAGAATGGCCTAGGGAAAAAATACACATACCGTTGTAATCGGGCGAGTTTCTACCTTCAGATGCAATAGGAATTTTTGGGTTACGTCAATCCGTTCGCGAGATATGGGAGTTTGAAGCCAAGAAATGGTAGAGAAGGCAAAAAATTTTTCCCAATTCTGCTGCTCCAAAAGCTTAACCAGAATGGCCTAGGGAAAAAATACACTTACCGTTGTAATCGGGCGAGTTTCTACTTTCAGATGCAATAGGAATTTTTGGGTTAGGTCAATCCGTTCGCGAGATATGGGACTTTGAAGCCAAGAAATGGTTGAGAAGGCAAAAAATTTTTTGCAATTCTGCTGCTCCAAACGCTTAACCAGAATGGCCTAGGGAAAAAATACACATACCGTTGTAATCGGGCGAGTTTCTACTTTCAGATGCAATAGGAATTTTTGGGTTAGGTCAATCCGTTCGCGAGATATGGGACTTTGAAGCCAAGAAATGGTTGAGAAGGCAAAAAATTTTTCGCAATTCTGCTGCTCCAAACGCTTAACCAGAATGGCCTAGGGAAAAAATACACATACCGTTGTAATCGGGCGAGTTTCTACCTTCAGATGCAATAGGAATTTTTGGGTTAGGTCTATCCGTTCGCGAGATATGGGAGTTTGAAGCCAAGAAATGGTAGAGAAGGCAAAAAATTTTTCACAATTCTGCTGCTCCAAACGCTTAACCAGAATGGCCTAGGGAAAAAATACACATACCGTTGTAATCGGGCGAGTTTCTACTTTCAGATGCAATAGGAATTTTTGGTTAGGTCAATCCGTTCGCGAGATATGGGAGTTTGAAGACAAGAAATGGTTGAGAAGGCAAAAAATTTTTCGCAATTCTGCTGCTCCAAACGCTTAACCAGAATGGCCTAGGGAAAAAATAGAAAAACCGTTGTAATCGGGCGAGTTTCTACTTTCAGATGCAACAGGAATTTTTGGGTTTGGTCAATCCGTTCGCGAGATATGGGAGTTTGAAGCTAAGAAATGGTTGAGAAGCAAACAAATTTTTCGCACTTCTGCTGCTCCAAACGCTTAACCAGAATGGCCTAGGGAAAAAATACACATACCGTTGTAATCGGGCGAGTTTCTACCTTCAGATGCAATAGGAATTTTTGGGTTAGGTCAATCCGTTCGCGAGATATGGGAGTTTGAAGCCAAGAAATGGTAGAGAAGGCAAAAAATTTTACATAATTCTGCTGCTCCAAAAGCTTAACCAGAATGGCCTAGGGAAAAAATACACTTACCGTTGTAATCGGGCGAGTTTCTACTTTCAGATGCAATAGGAATTTTTGGTTAGGTCAATCCGTTCGCGAGATATGGGAGTTTGAAGACAAGAAATGGTTGAGAAGGCAAAAAATTTTTCGCAATTCTGCTGCTCCAAACGCTTAACCAGAATGGCCTAGGGAAAAAATAGAAAAACCGTTGTAATCGGGCGAGTTTCTACTTTCAGATGCAACAGGAATTTTTGGGTTAGGTCAATCCGTTCGCGAGATATGGGAGTTTGAAGCTAAGAAATGGTTGAGAAGCAAACAAATTTTTCGCACTTCTGCTGCTCCAAACGCTTAACCAGAATGGCCTAGGGAAAAAATACACATACCGTTGTAATCGGGCGAGTTTCTACCTTCAGATGCAATAGGAATTTTTGGGTTAGGTCAATCCGTTCGCGAGATATGGGAGTTTGAAGCCAAGAAATGGTAGAGAAGGCAAAAAATTTTACATAATTCTGCTGCTCCAAAAGCTTAACCAGAATGGCCTAGGGAAAAAATACACTTACCGTTGTAATCGGGCGAGTTTCTACTTTCAGATGCAATAGGAATTTTTGGACTAGGTCAATCCGTTCGCGAGATATGGGACTTTGAAGCCAAGAAATGGTTGAGAAGGCAAAAAATTTTTCGCAATTCTGCTGCTCCAAACGCTTAACCAGAATGGCCCAGGGAAAAAATACACATACCGTTGTAATCGGGCGAGTTTCTGCTTTCAGATGCAATAGGAATTTTTGGTTAGGTCAATCCGTTCGCGAGATATGGGAGTTTGAAGACAAGAAATGGTTGAGAAGGAAAAAAATTTTTCGCAATTCTGCTGCTCCAAACGCTTAACCAGAATGGCCTAGGGAAAAAATACACATACCGTTGTAATCGGGCGAGTTTCTACCTTCAGATGCAATAGGAATTTTTGGGTTAGGTCAATCCGTTCGCGAGATATGGGAGTTTGAAGCCAAGAAATGGTAGAGAAGGCAAAAAATTTTTCACAATTCTGCTGCTCCAAACGCTTAACCAGAATGGCCTAGGGAAAAAATACACATACCGTTGTAATCGGGCGAGTTTCTACTTTCAGATGCAATAGGAATTTTTGGTTAGGTCAGTCCGTTCGCGAGATATGGGAGTTTGAAGACAAGAAATGGTTGAGAAGGCAAAAAATTTTTCGCAATTCTGCTGCTCCAAACGCTTAACCAGAATGGCCCAGGGAAAAAATACACATACCTTTATAATCGGGCGAGTTTCTACTTTCAGATGCAATAGGAATTTTTGGGTTAGGTCAATCCGTTCGCGAGATATGGGAGTTTGAAGCTAAGAAATGGTTGAGAAGGCAAAAAATTTTTCGCAATTCTGCTGCTCCAAACGCTTAACCAGAATGGCCTAGGGAAAAAATACACATACCGTTGTAATCGGGCGAGTTTCTGCTTTCAGATGCAACAGGAATTTTTGGGTTACGTCAATCCGTTCGCGAGATATGGGAGTTTGAAGCTAAGAAATGGTTGAGAAGGCAAGAAATTTTTCGCAATTCTGCTGCTCCAAACGCTTAACCAGAATGGCCTAGGGAAAAAATACACATACCGTTGTAACCGGGCGAGTTTCTACCTTCAGATGCAATAGGAATTTTTGGGTTAGGTCAATCCGTTCGCGAGATATGGGAGTTTGAAGCCAAGAAATGGTAGAGAAGGCAAAAAATTTTTCACAATTCTGCTGCTCCAAAAGCTTAACCAGAATGGCCTAGGGAAAAAATACACTTACCGTTGTAATCGGGCGAGTTTCTACTTTCAGATGCAATAGGAATTTTTGGTTAGGTCAATCCGTTCGCGAGATATGGGAGTTTGAAGACAAGAAATGGTTGAGAAGGCAAAAAATTTTTCGCAATTCTGCTGCTCCAAACGCTTAACCAGAATGGCCTAGGGAAAAAATACACATACCGTTATAATCGGGCGAGTTTCTACTTTCAGATGCAATAGGAATTTTTGGGTTAGGTTAATCCGTTCGCGAGATATGGGAGTTTGAAGCTAAGAAATGGTTGAGAAGGCAAAAAATTTTTCGCAATTCTGCTGCTCCAAACGCTTAACCAGAATGGCCTAGGGAAAAAATACACATACCGTTGTAATCGGGCGAGTTTCTACTTTCAGATGCAATAGGAATTTTTGGGTTAGGTCAATCCGTTCGCGAGATATGGGACTTTGAAGCCAAGAAATGGTTGAGAAGGCAACAAATTTTTCACAATTCTGCTGCTCCAAACGCTTAACCAGAATGGCCTAGGGAAAAAATACACATACCGTTGTAATCGGGCGAGTTTCTACTTTCAGATGCAATAGGAATTTTTGGGTTAGGTCAATCCGTTCGCGAGATATGGGACTTTGAAGCCAAGAAATGGTTGAGAAGGCAAAAAATTTTTCGCAATTCTGCTGCTCCAAACGCTTAACCAGAATGGCCTAGGGAAAAATTACACATACCGTTGTAATCGGGCGAGTTTCTACTTTCAGATGCAATAGGAATTTTTGGGTTAGTTCAATCCGATCGCGAGATATGGGACTTTGAAGCCAAGAAATGGTTGAGAAGGCAAAAAATTTTTCACAATTCTGCTGCTCCAAACGCTTAACCAGAATGCCCTAGGGAAAAAATAGAAAAACCGTTGTAATCGGGCGAGTTTCTACTTTCAGGTGCAACAGGAATTTTTGGGTTAGGTCAATCCGTTCGCGAGATATGGGAGTTTGAAGCTAAGAAATGGTTGAGAAGCAAACAAATTTTTCGCACTTCTGCTGCTCCAAACGCTTAACCAGAATGGCCTAGGGAAAAAATACACATACCGTTGTAACCGGGCGAGTTTCTACCTTCAGATGCAATTGGAATTTTTGGGTTAGGTCAATCCGTTCGCGAGATATGGGAGTTTGAAACAAAGAAATGGTAGAGAAGGCAAAAAATTTTTCACAATTCTGCTGCTCCAAAAGCTTAACCAGAATGGCCTAGGGAAAAAATACACATACCGTTATAATCGGGCGAGTTTCTACTTTCAGATGCAATAGGAATTTTTGGGTTAGGTCAATCCGTTCGCGAGATATGGGAGTTTGAAGCCAAGAAATGGTTGAGAAAGCAAAAAATTTTTCGCAAATCTGCTGCTCCAAACGCTTAACCAGAATGGCCTAGGGAAAAAATACACATACCGTTGTAATCGGGCGAGTTTCTACCTTCAGATGCAATAGGAATTTTTGGGTTAGGTCAATCCGTTCGCGAGATATGGGAGTTTGAAGCCAAGAAATGGTAGAGAAGGCAAAAAATTTTTCACAATTCTGCTGCTCCAAACGCTTAACCAGAATGGCCTAGGGAAAAAATACACATACCGTTGTAATCGGGCGAGTTTCTACTTTCAGATGCAATAGGAATTTTTGGGTTAGGTCAATCCGTTCGCGAGATATGGGACTTTGAAGCCAAGAAATGGTTGAGAAGGCAAAAAATTTTTCGCAATTCTGCTGCTCCAAACGCTTAACCAGAATGGCCTAGGGAAAAAATACACATACCGTTGTAATCGGGCGAGTTTCTACTTTCAGATGCAACAGGAATTTTTGGGTTAGGTCAATCCGTTCGCGAGATATGGGACTTTGAAGCCAAGAAATGGTTGAGAAGGCAAAAAATTTTTCGCAATTCTGCTGCTCCAAACGCTTAACCAGAATGGCCTAGGGAAAAATTACACATACCGTTGTAATCGGGCGAGTTTCTACTTTCAGATGCAATAGGAATTTTTGGGTTAGGTCAATCCGTTCGCGAGATATGGGACTTTGAAGCCAAGAAATGGTTGAGAAGGCAAAAAATTTTTCGCAATTCTGCTGCTCCAAACGCTTAACCAGAATGGCCTAGGGAAAAATTACACATACCGTTGTAATCGGGCAAGTTTCTACTTTCAGATGCAATAGGAATTTTTGGGTTAATTCAATCCGTTCGCGAGATATGGGACTTTGAAGCCAAGAAATGGTTGAGAAGGCAAAAAATTTTTCACAATTCTGCTGCTCCAAACGCTTAACCAGAATGGCCTAGGGAAAAAATAGAAAAACCGTTGTAATCGGGCGAGTTTCTACTTTCAGATGCAACAGGAATTTTTGGGTTAGGTCAATCCGTTCGCGAGATATGGGAGTTTGAAGCTAAGAAATGGTTGAGAAGCAAACAAATTTTTCGCACTTCTGCTGCTCCAAACGCTTAACCAGAATGGCCTAGGGAAAAAATACACATACCGTTATAATCGGGCGAGTTTCTACTTTCAGATGCAACAGGAATTTTTGGGTTAGGTCAATCCGTTCGCGAGATATGGGACTTTGAAGCCAAGAAATGGTTGAGAAGGCAAAAAATTTTTCGCAATTCTGCTGCTCCAAACGCTTAACCAGAATGGCCTAGGGAAAAAATACACATACCGTTGTAATCGGGCGAGTTTCTACTTTCAGATGCAATAGGAATTTTTGGTTAGGTCAATCCGTTCGCGAGATATGGGACTTTGAAGCCAAGAAATGGTTGAGAAGGCAAAAAATTTTTCGCAATTCTGCTGCTCCAAACGCTTAACCAGAATGGCCTAGGGAAAAATTACACATACCGTTGTAATCGGGCAAGTTTCTACTTTCAGATGCAATAGGAATTTTTGGGTTAATTCAATCCGTTCGCGAGATATGGGACTTTGAAGCCAAGAAATGGTTGAGAAGGCAAAAAATTTTTCACAATTCTGCTGCTCCAAACGCTTAACCAGAATGGCCTAGGGAAAAAATAGAAAAACCGTTGTAATCGGGCGAGTTTCTACTTTCAGATGCAACAGGAATTTTTGGGTTAGGTCAATCCGTTCGCGAGATATGGGAGTTTGAAGCTAAGAAATGGTTGAGAAGCAAACAAATTTTTCGCACTTCTGCTGCTCCAAACGCTTAACCAGAATGGCCTAGGGAAAAAATACACATACCGTTATAATCGGGCGAGTTTCTACTTTCAGATGCAACAGGAATTTTTGGGTTAGGTCAATCCGTTCGCGAGATATGGGACTTTGAAGCCAAGAAATGGTTGAGAAGGCAAAAAATTTTTCGCAATTCTGCTGCTCCAAACGCTTATCCAGAATGGCCTAGGGAAAAAATACACATACCGTTGTAATCGGGCGAGTTTCTACTTTCAGATGCAATAGGAATTTTTGGTTAGGTCAATCCGTTCGCGAGATATGGGAGTTTGAAGACAAGAAATGGTTGAGAAGGCAAAAAATTTTTCGCAATTCTGCTGCTCCAAACGCTTAACCAGAACGGCCTAGGGAAAAAATACACATACCGTTATAATCGGGCGAGTTTCTTCTTTCAGATGCAATAGGAATTTTTGGGTTAGGTTAATCCGTTCGCGAGATATGGGAGTTTGAAGCTAAGAAATGGTTGAGAAGGCAAAAAATTTTTCGCAATTCTGCTGCTCCAAACGCTTAACCAGAATGGCCTAGGGAAAAAATACACATACCGTTGTAATCGGGCTAGTTTCTACCTTCAGATGCAATAGGAATTTTTGGGTTAGGTCAATCCGTTCGCGAGATATGGGAGTTTGAAGCTAAGAAATGGTTGAGAAGACAACAAATTTTTCGCACTTCTGCTGCTCCAAACGCTTAACCAGAATGGCCTAGGGAAAAAATACACATACCGTTGTAATCGGGCGAGTTTCTACTTTCAGATGCAACAGGAATTTTTGGGTTAGGTCAATCCGTTCGCGAGATATGGGACTTTGAAGCCAAGAAATGGTTGAGAAGGCAAAAAATTTTTCGCAATTCTGCTGCTCCAAACGCTTAACCAGAATGGCCTAGGGAAAAATTACACATACCGTTGTAATCGGGCGAGTTTCTACTTTCAGATGCAATAGGAATTTTTGGGTTAGGTCAATCCGTTCGCGAGATATGGGACTTTGAAGCCAAGAAATGGTTGAGAAGGCAAAAAATTTTTCGCAATTCTGCTGCTCCAAACGCTTAACCAGAATGGCCTAGGGAAAAATTACACATACCGTTGTAATCGGGCAAGTTTCTACTTTCAGATGCAATAGGAATTTTTGGGTTAATTCAATCCGTTCGCGAGATATGGGACTTTGAAGCCAAGAAATGGTTGAGAAGGCAAAAAATTTTTCACAATTCTGCTGCTCCAAACGCTTAACCAGAATGGCCTAGGGAAAAAATAGAAAAACCGTTGTAATCGGGCGAGTTTCTACTTTCAGATGCAACAGGAATTTTTGGGTTAGGTCAATCCGTTCGCGAGATATGGGAGTTTGAAGCTAAGAAATGGTTGAGAAGCAAACAAATTTTTCGCACTTCTGCTGCTCCAAACGCTTAACCAGAATGGCCTAGGGAAAAAATACACATACCGTTATAATCGGGCGAGTTTCTACTTTCAGATGCAACAGGAATTTTTGGGTTAGGTCAATCCGTTCGCGAGATATGGGACTTTGAAGCCAAGAAATGGTTGAGAAGGCAAAAAATTTTTCGCAATTCTGCTGCTCCAAACGCTTAACCAGAATGGCCTAGGAAAAAAATACACATACCGTTGTAATCGGGCGAGTTTCTACTTTCAGATGCAATAGGAATTTTTGGTTAGGTCAATCCGTTCGCGAGATATGGGACTTTGAAGCCAAGAAATGGTTGAGAAAGCAAAAAATTTTTCGCAATTCTGCTGCTCCAAACGCTTAACCAGAATGGCCTAGGGAAAAATTACACATACCGTTGTAATCGGGCAAGTTTCTACTTTGAGATGCAATAGGAATTTTTGGGTTAATTCAATCCGTTCGCGAGATATGGGACTTTGAAGCCAAGAAATGGTTGAGAAGGCAAAAAATTTTTCACAATTCTGCTGCTCCAAACGCTTAACCAGAATGGCCTAGGGACAAAATAGAAAAACCGTTGTAATCGGGCGAGTTTCTACTTTCAGATGCAACAGGAATTTTTGGGTTAGGTCAATCCGTTCGCGAGATATGGGAGTTTGAAGCTAAGAAATGGTTGAGAAGCAAACAAATTTTTCGCACTTCTGCTGCTCCAAACGCTTAACCAGAGTGGCCTAGGGAAAAAATACACATACCGTTATAATCGGGCGAGTTTCTACTTTCAGATGCAACAGGAATTTTTGGGTTAGGTCAATCCGTTCGCGAGATATGGGACTTTGAAGCCAAGAAATGGTTGAGAAGGCAAAAAATTTTTCGCAATTCTGCTGCTCCAAACGCTTAACCAGAATGGCCTAGGGAAAAAATACACATACCGTTGTAATCGGGCGAGTTTCTACTTTCAGATGCAATAGGAATTTTTGGTTAGGTCAATCCGTTCGCGAGATATGGGACTTTGAAGCCAAGAAATGGTTGAGAAGGCAAAAAATTTTTCGCAATTCTGCTGCTCCAAACGCTTAACCAGAATGGCCTAGGGAAAAATTACACATACCGTTGTAATCGGGCAAGTTTCTACTTTCAGATGCAATAGGAATTTTTGGGTTAATTCAATCCGTTCGCGAGATATGGGACTTTGAAGCCAAGAAATGGTTGAGAAGGCAAAAAATTTTTCACAATTCTGCTGCTCCAAACGCTTAACCAGAATGGCCTAGGGAAAAAATAGAAAAATCGTTGTAATCGGGCGAGTTTCTACTTTCAGATGCAACAGGAATTTTTGGGTTAGGTCAATCCGTTCGCGAGATATGGGAGTTTGAAGCTAAGAAATGGTTGAGAAGCAAACAAATTTTTCGCACTTCTGCTGCTCCAAACGCTTAACCAGAATGGCCTAGGGAAAAAATACACATACCGTTATAATCGGGCGAGTTTCTACTTTCAGATGCAACAGGAATTTTTGGGTTAGGTCAATCCGTTCGCGAGATATGGGACTTTGAAGCCAAGAAATGGTTGAGAAGGCAAAAAATTTTTCGCAATTCTGCTGCTCCAAACGCTTATCCAGAATGGCCTAGGGAAAAAATACACATACCGTTGTAATCGGGCGAGTTTCTACTTTCAGATGCAATAGGAATTTTTGGTTAGGTCAATCCGTTCGCGAGATATGGGAGTTTGAAGACAAGAAATGGTTGAGAAGGCAAAAAATTTTTCGCAATTCTGCTGCTCCAAACGCTTAACCAGAACGGCCTAGGGAAAAAATACACATACCGTTATAATCGGGCGAGTTTCTTCTTTCAGATGCAATAGGAATTTTTGGGTTAGGTTAATCCGTTCGCGAGATATGGGAGTTTGAAGCTAAGAAATGGTTGAGAAGGCAAAAAATTTTTCGCAATTCTGCTGCTCCAAACGCTTAACCAGAATGGCCTAGGGAAAAAATACACATACCGTTGTAATCGGGCTAGTTTCTACCTTCAGATGCAATAGGAATTTTTGGGTTAGGTCAATCCGTTCGCGAGATATGGGAGTTTGAAGCTAAGAAATGGTTGAGAAGACAACAAATTTTTCGCACTTCTGCTGCTCCAAACGCTTAACCAGAATGGCCTAGGGAAAAAATACACATACCGTTGTAATCGGGCGAGTTTCTACTTTCAGATGCAACAGGAATTTTTGGGTTAGGTCAATCCGTTCGCGAGATATGGGACTTTGAAGCCAAGAAATGGTTGAGAAGGCAAAAAATTTTTCGCAATTCTGCTGCTCCAAACGCTTAACCAGAATGGCCTAGGGAAAAATTACACATACCGTTGTAATCGGGCGAGTTTCTACTTTCAGATGCAATAGGAATTTTTGGGTTAGGTCAATCCGTTCGCGAGATATGGGACTTTGAAGCCAAGAAATGGTTGAGAAGGCAAAAAATTTTTCGCAATTCTGCTGCTCCAAACGCTTAACCAGAATGGCCTAGGGAAAAATTACACATACCGTTGTAATCGGGCAAGTTTCTACTTTCAGATGCAATAGGAATTTTTGGGTTAATTCAATCCGTTCGCGAGATATGGGACTTTGAAGCCAAGAAATGGTTGAGAAGGCAAAAAATTTTTCACAATTCTGCTGCTCCAAACGCTTAACCAGAATGGCCTAGGGAAAAAATAGAAAAACCGTTGTAATCGGGCGAGTTTCTACTTTCAGATGCAACAGGAATTTTTGGGTTAGGTCAATCCGTTCGCGAGATATGGGAGTTTGAAGCTAAGAAATGGTTGAGAAGCAAACAAATTTTTCGCACTTCTGCTGCTCCAAACGCTTAACCAGAATGGCCTAGGGAAAAAATACACATACCGTTATAATCGGGCGAGTTTCTACTTTCAGATGCAACAGGAATTTTTGGGTTAGGTCAATCCGTTCGCGAGATATGGGACTTTGAAGCCAAGAAATGGTTGAGAAGGCAAAAAATTTTTCGCAATTCTGCTGCTCCAAACGCTTAACCAGAATGGCCTAGGAAAAAAATACACATACCGTTGTAATCGGGCGAGTTTCTACTTTCAGATGCAATAGGAATTTTTGGTTAGGTCAATCCGTTCGCGAGATATGGGACTTTGAAGCCAAGAAATGGTTGAGAAAGCAAAAAATTTTTCGCAATTCTGCTGCTCCAAACGCTTAACCAGAATGGCCTAGGGAAAAATTACACATACCGTTGTAATCGGGCAAGTTTCTACTTTGAGATGCAATAGGAATTTTTGGGTTAATTCAATCCGTTCGCGAGATATGGGACTTTGAAGCCAAGAAATGGTTGAGAAGGCAAAAAATTTTTCACAATTCTGCTGCTCCAAACGCTTAACCAGAATGGCCTAGGGACAAAATAGAAAAACCGTTGTAATCGGGCGAGTTTCTACTTTCAGATGCAACAGGAATTTTTGGGTTAGGTCAATCCGTTCGCGAGATATGGGAGTTTGAAGCTAAGAAATGGTTGAGAAGCAAACAAATTTTTCGCACTTCTGCTGCTCCAAACGCTTAACCAGAATGGCCTAGGGAAAAAATACACATACCGTTATAATCGGGCGAGTTTCTACTTTCAGATGCAACAGGAATTTTTGGGTTAGGTCAATCCGTTCGCGAGATATGGGACTTTGAAGCCAAGAAATGGTTGAGAAGGCAAAAAATTTTTCGCAATTCTGCTGCTCCAAACGCTTAACCAGAATGGCCTAGGGAAAAAATACACATACCGTTGAAATCGGGCGAGTTTCTACTTTCAGATGCAATAGGAATTTTTGGTTAGGTCAATCCGTTCGCGAGATATGGGAGTTTGAAGCCAAGAAATGGTAGAGAAGGCAAAAAATTTTTCACAATTCTGCTGCTCCAAACGCTTAACCAGAATGGCCTAGGGAAAAAATAGAAAAACCGTTGTAATCGGGCGAGTTTCTACTTTCAGATGCAATAGGAATTTTTGGGTTAGGTCAATCCGTTCGCGAGATATGGGACTTTGAAGCCAAGAAATGGTTGAGAAGGCAAAAAATTTTTCGCAATTCTGCTGCTCCAAACGCTTAACCAGAATGGCCTAGGGAAAAAATACACATACCGTTGTAATCGGGCGAGTTTCTACTTTCAGATGCAACAGGAATTTTTGGGTTAGGTCAATCCGTTCGCGAGATATGGGACTTTGAAGCCAAGAAATGGTTGAGAAGGCAAAAAATTTTTCGCAATTCTGCTGCTCCAAACGCTTAACCAGAATGGCCTAGGGAAAAATTACACATACCGTTGTAATCGGGCAAGTTTCTACTTTCAGATGCAATAGGAATTTTTGGGTTAGTTCAATCCGTTCGCGAGTTATGGGAGTTTGAAGACAAGAAATGGTTGAGAAGGCAAAAAATTTTTCGCAATTCTGCTGCTCCAAACGCTTAACCAGAATGGCCTAGGGAAAAAATACACATACCGTTATAATCGGGCGAGTTTCTACTTTCAGATGCAATAGGAATTTTTGGGTTAGGTTAATCCGTTCGCGAGATATGGGAGTTTGAAGCTAAGAAATGGTTGAGAAGGCAAAAAATTTTTCGCAATTCTGCTGCTCCAACCGCTTAACCAGAATGGCCTAGGGAAAAAATACACATACCGTTGTAATCGGGCGAGTTTCTACTTTCAGATGCAATAGGAATTTTTGGTTAGGTCAATCCGTTCGCGAGATATGGGAGTTTGAAGACAAGAAATGGTTGAGAAGGCAAAAAATTTTTCGCAATTCTGCTGCTCCAAACGCTTAACCAGAATGGCCTAGGGAAAAAATACACATACCGTTATAATCGGGCGAGTTTCTACTTTCAGATGCAATAGGAATTTTTGGGTTAGGTTAATCCGTTCGCGAGATATGGGAGTTTGAAGCTAGGAAATGGTTGAGAAGGCAAAAAATTTTTCGCAATTCTGCTGCTCCAAACGCTTAACCAGAATGGCCTAGGGAAAAAATACACATACCGTTGCAATCGGGCGAGTTTCTACCATCAGATGGAATAGGAATTTTTGGATTAGGTGAATCCGTTCGCGAGATTTGGGAGTTTGAAGCCAACAAATGGTTGAGAAGGCAAAAAATTTTTCGCAATTCTGCTGCTCCAAACGCTTAACCAGAATGGCCTAGGGAAAAAATACACATACCGTTGTAATCGGGCGAGTTTCTACTTTCGGATACAATAAGAATTTTTGGTTAGGTCAATCCGTTCGCGAGATATGGGAGTTTGAAGACAAGAAATGGTTGAGAAGGCAAAAAATTTTTCGCAATTCTGCTGCTCCAAACGCTTAACCAGAATGGCCTAGGGAAAAAATACACTTACCGTTGTAATCGGGCGAGTTTCTACTTTCAGATGCAATAGGAATTTTTGGGTTAGGTCAATCCGTTCGCGAGATATGGGACTTTGAAGCAAAGAAATGGTTGAGAAGGCAAAAAATTTTTCGCAGTTCTGCTGCTCCAAACGCTTAACCAGAATGGCCTAGGGAAAAAATACACATACCGTTGTAATCGGGCGAGTTTCTACCTTCAGATGCAATAGGAATTTTTGGGTTAGGTCAATCCGTTCGCGAGATATCGGAGTTTGAAGCCAAGAAATGGTAGAGAAGGCAAAAAATTTTTCACAATTCTGCTGCTCCAAACGCTTAACCAGAATGGCCTAGGGAAAAAATACACATACCGTTGTAGTCGGGCGAGTTTCTACTTTCAGATGCAATAGGAATTTTTGGTTAGGTCAATCCGTTCGCGAGATATGGGAGTTTGAAGACAAAAAATAGTTGAGAAGGCAAAAAATTTTTCGCAATTCTGCTGCTCCAAACGCTTAACCAGAATGGCCTAGGGAAAAAATACACATACCGTTATAATCGGGCGAGTTTCTACTTTCAGATGCAATAGGAATTTTTGGGTTAGGTTAATCCGTTCGCGAGATATGGGAGTTTGAAGCTAAGAAATGGTTGAGAAGGCAAAAAATTTTTCGCAATTCTGCTGCTCCAAACGCTTAACCAGAATGGCCTAGGGAAAAAATACACATACCGTTGTAATCGGGCGAGTTTCTACTTTCAGATGCAATAGGAATTTTTGGGTTAGGTCAATCCGTTCGCGAGATATGGGACTTTGAAGCCAAGAAATGGTTGAGAAGGCAAAAAATTTTTCACAATTCTGCTGCTCCAAACGCTTAACCAGAATGGCCTAGGGAAAAAATACACATACCGTTGTAATCGGGCGAGTGTCTACTTTCAGATGCAATAGGAATTTTTGGGTTAGGTCAATCCGTTCGCGAGATATGGGACTTTGAATCCAAGAAATGGTTGAGAAGGCAAAAAATTTTTCGCAATTCTGCTGCTCCAAACGCTCAACCAGAATGGCCTAGGGAAAAATTACACATACCGTTGTAATCGGGCGAGTTTCTACTTTCAGATGCAATAGGAATTTTTGGGTTAGTTCAATCCGATCGCGAGATATGGGACTTTGAAGCCAAGAAATGGTTGAGAAGGCAAAAAATTTTTCACAATTCTGCTGCTCCAAACGCTTAACCAGAATGCCCTAGGGAAAAAATAGAAAAACCGTTGTAATCGGGCGAGTTTCTACTTTCAGATGCAACAGGAATTTTTGAGTTAGGTCAATCCGTTCGCGGGATATGGGAGTTTGAAGCTAAGAAATGGTTGAGAAGCAAACAAATTTTTCGCACTTCTTCTGCTCCAAACGCTTAACCAGAATGGCCTAGGGAAAAAATACACATACCGTTATAATCGGGCGAGTTTCTACTTTCAGATGCAATAGGAATCTTTGGGTTAGGTCAATCCGTTCGCGAGGTATGGGAGTTTGAAGCCAAGAAATGGTTGAGAAGGCAAAAAATTTTTCGCAATTCTGCTGCTCCAAACGCTTAACCAGAATGGCCTAGGGAAAAAATACACATACCGTTATAATCGGGCGAGTTTCTACTTTCAGATGCAATAGGAATTTTTGGGTTAGTTCAATCCGTTCGCGAGTTATGGGAGTTTGAAGACAAGAAATGGTTGAGAAGGCAAAAAATTTTTCGCAATTCTGCTGCTCCAAACGCTTAACCAGAATGGCCTAGGGAAAAAATACACATACCGTTATAATCGGGCGAGTTTCTACTTTCAGATGCAATAGGAATTTTTGGGTTAGGTTAATCCGTTCGCGAGATATGGGAGTTTGAAGCTAAGAAATGGTTGAGAAGGCAAAAAATTTTTCGCAATTCTGCTGCTCCAACCGCTTAACCAGAATGGCCTAGGGAAAAAATACACATACCGTTGTAATCGGGCGAGTTTCTACTTTCAGATGCAATAGGAATTTTTGGTTAGGTCAATCCGTTCGCGAGATATGGGAGTTTGAAGACAAGAAATGGTTGAGAAGGCAAAAAATTTTTCGCAATTCTGCTGCTCCAAACGCTTAACCAGAATGGCCTAGGGAAAAAATACACATACCGTTATAATCGGGCGAGTTTCTACTTTCAGATGCAATAGGAATTTTTGGGTTAGGTTAATCCGTTCGCGAGATATGGGAGTTTGAAGCTAGGAAATGGTTGAGAAGGCAAAAAATTTTTCGCAATTCTGCTGCTCCAAACGCTTAACCAGAATGGCCTAGGGAAAAAATACACATACCGTTGCAATCGGGCGAGTTTCTACCATCAGATGGAATAGGAATTTTTGGATTAGGTGAATCCGTTCGCGAGATTTGGGAGTTTGAAGCCAACAAATGGTTGAGAAGGCAAAAAATTTTTCGCAATTCTGCTGCTCCAAACGCTTAACCAGAATGGCCTAGGGAAAAAATACACATACCGTTGTAATCGGGCGAGTTTCTACTTTCGGATACAATAAGAATTTTTGGTTAGGTCAATCCGTTCGCGAGATATGGGAGTTTGAAGACAAGAAATGGTTGAGAAGGCAAAAAATTTTTCGCAATTCTGCTGCTCCAAACGCTTAACCAGAATGGCCTAGGGAAAAAATACACTTACCGTTGTAATCGGGCGAGTTTCTACTTTCAGATGCAATAGGAATTTTTGGGTTAGGTCAATCCGTTCGCGAGATATGGGACTTTGAAGCAAAGAAATGGTTGAGAAGGCAAAAAATTTTTCGCAGTTCTGCTGCTCCAAACGCTTAACCAGAATGGCCTAGGGAAAAAATACACATACCGTTGTAATCGGGCGAGTTTCTACCTTCAGATGCAATAGGAATTTTTGGGTTAGGTCAATCCGTTCGCGAGATATCGGAGTTTGAAGCCAAGAAATGGTAGAGAAGGCAAAAAATTTTTCACAATTCTGCTGCTCCAAACGCTTAACCAGAATGGCCTAGGGAAAAAATACACATACCGTTGTAGTCGGGCGAGTTTCTACTTTCAGATGCAATAGGAATTTTTGGTTAGGTCAATCCGTTCGCGAGATATGGGAGTTTGAAGACAAAAAATGGTTGAGAAGGCAAAAAATTTTTCGCAATTCTGCTGCTCCAAACGCTTAACCAGAATGGCCTAGGGAAAAAATACACATACCGTTATAATCGGGCGAGTTTCTACTTTCAGATGCAATAGGAATTTTTGGGTTAGGTTAATCCGTTCGCGAGATATGGGAGTTTGAAGCTAAGAAATGGTTGAGAAGGCAAAAAATTTTTCGCAATTCTGCTGCTCCAAACGCTTAACCAGAATGGCCTAGGGAAAAAATACACATACCGTTGTAATCGGGCGAGTTTCTACTTTCAGATGCAATAGGAATTTTTGGGTTAGGTCAATCCGTTCGCGAGATATGGGACTTTGAAGCCAAGAAATGGTTGAGAAGGCAAAAAATTTTTCACAATTCTGCTGCTCCAAACGCTTAACCAGAATGGCCTAGGGAAAAAATACACATACCGTTGTAATCGGGCGAGTGTCTACTTTCAGATGCAATAGGAATTTTTGGGTTAGGTCAATCCGTTCGCGAGATATGGGACTTTGAAGCCAAGAAATGGTTGAGAAGGCAAAAAATTTTTCGCAATTCTGCTGCTCCAAACGCTCAACCAGAATGGCCTAGGGAAAAATTACACATACCGTTGTAATCGGGCGAGTTTCTACTTTCAGATGCAATAGGAATTTTTGGGTTAGTTCAATCCGATCGCGAGATATGGGACTTTGAAGCCAAGAAATGGTTGAGAAGGCAAAAAATTTTTCACAATTCTGCTGCTCCAAACGCTTAACCAGAATGCCCTAGGGAAAAAATAGAAAAACCGTTGTAATCGGGCGAGTTTCTACTTTCAGATGCAACAGGAATTTTTGAGTTAGGTCAATCCGTTCGCGGGATATGGGAGTTTGAAGCTAAGAAATGGTTGAGAAGCAAACAAATTTTTCGCACTTCTTCTGCTCCAAACGCTTAACCAGAATGGCCTAGGGAAAAAATATACATACCGTTATAATCGGGCGAGTTTCTACTTTCAGATGCAATAGGAATCTTTGGGTTAGGTCAATCCGTTCGCGAGGTATGGGAGTTTGAAGCCAAGAAATGGTTGAGAAGGCAAAAAATTTTTCGCAATTCTGCTGCTCCAAACGCTTAACCAGAATGGCCTAGGGAAAAAATACACATACCGTTGTAACCGGGCGAGTTTCTACCTTCAGATGCAATAGGAATTTTTGGGTTAGGCCAATCCGTTCGCGAGATATGGGAGTTTGAAACCAAGAAATGGTAGAGAAGGCAAAAAATTTTTCACAATTCTGCTGCTCCAAACGCTTAACCAGAATGGCCTAGGGAAAAAATACACATACCGTTGTAATCGGGCGAGTTTCTACTTTCAAATGCAATAGGAATTTTTGGGTTAGGTCAATCCGTTCGCGAGATATGGGACTTTGAAGCCAAGAAATGGTTGAGAAGGCAAAAAATTTTTCGCAATTCTGCTGCTCCAAACGCTTAACCAGAATGGCCTAGGGAAAAAATACACATACCGTTGTAATCGGGCGAGTTTCTACTTTCAGATGCAACAGGAATTTTTGGGTTAGGTCAATCCGTTCGCGAGATATGGGACTTTGAAGCCAAGAAATGGTTGAGAAGGCAAAAAATTTTTCGCAATTCTGCTGCTCCAAACGCTTAACCAGAATGGCCTAGGGAAAAATTACACATACCGTTGTAATCGGGCGAGTTTCTACTTTCAGATGCAATAGGAATTTTTGGGTTAGTTCAATCCGTTCGCGAGATATGGGACTTTGAAGCCAAGAAATGGTTGAGAAGGCAAAAAATTTTTCACAATTCTGCTGCTCCAAACGCTTAACCAGAATGGCCTAGGGAAAAAATACACATACCGTTGTAATCGGCCGAGTTTCTACCTTCACATGCAATAGGAATTTTTGGGTTAGGTCAATCCGTTCGCGAGATATGGGACTTTGAAGCCAAGAAATGGTTGAGAAGGCAAAAAATTTTTCACAATTCTGCTGCTCCAAACGCTTAACCAGAATGGCCTAGGGAAAAAATAGAAAAACCGTTGTAATCGGGCGAGTTTCTACTTTCAGATGCAATAGGAATTTTTGGTTAGGTCAATCCGTTCGCGAGATATGGGAGTTTGAAGCCAAGAAATGGTTGAGAAGGCAAAAAATTTTTCGCAATTCTGCTGCTCCAAACGCTTAACCAGAATGGCCTAGGGAAAAAATACACATACCGTTGTAATCGGGCGAGTTTCTACTTTCAGATGCAACAGGAATTTTTGGGTTAGGTCAATCCGTTCGCGAGATATGGGACTTTGAAGCCAAGAAATGGTTGAGAAGGCAAAAAATTTTTCGCAATTCTGCTGCTCCAAACGCTTAACCAGAATGGCCTAGGGAAAAATTACACATACCGTTGTAATCGGGCAAGTTTCTACTTTCAGATGCAATAGGAATTTTTGGGTTAGTTCAATCCGTTCGCGAGTTATGGGAGTTTGAAGACAAGAAATGGTTGAGAAGGCAAAAAATTTTTCGCAATTCTGCTGCTCCAAACGCTTAACCAGAATGGCCTAGGGAAAAAATACACACACCGTTATAATCGGGCGAGTTTCTACTTTCAGATGCAATAGGAATTTTTGGGTTAGGTTAATCCGTTCGCGAGATATGGGAGTTTGAAGCTAAGAAATGGTTGAGAAGGCAAAAAATTTTTCCCAATTCTGCTGCTCCAAACGCTTAACCAGAATGGCCTAGGGAAAAAATACACATACCGTTGTAATCGGGCGAGTTTCTACTTTCAGATGGAATAGGAATTTTTGGGTTAGGTCAATCCGTTCGCGAGATATGGGACTTTGAAGCCAAGAAATGGTTGAGAAGGCAAAAAATTTTTCGCAATTCTGCTGCTCCAAACGCTTAACCAGAATGGCCTAGGGAAAAAATACACATACCGTTGTAATCGGGCGAGTTTCTACTTTCAGATGCAATAGGAATTTTTGGTTAGGTCAATCCGTTCGCGAGATATGGGAGTTTGAAGACAAGAAATGGTTGAGAAGGCAAAAAATTTTTCGCAATTCTGCTGCTCCAAACGCTTAACCAGAATGGCCTAGGGAAAAAATACACATACCGTTATAATCGGGCGAGTTTCTACTTTCAGATGCAATAGGAATTTTTGGGTTGGGTTAATCCGTTCGCGAGATATGGGAGTTTGAAGCTAGGAAATGGTTGAGAAGGCAAAAAATTTTTCGCAATTCTGCTGCTCCAAACGCTTAACCAGAATGGCCTAGGGAAAAAATACACATACCGTTGCAATCGGGCGAGTTTCTACCATCAGATGGAATAGGAATTTTTGGATTAGGTGAATCCGTTTGCGAGATATGGGAGTTTGAAGCCAACAAATGGTTGAGAAGGCAAAAAATTTTTCGCAATTCTGCTGCTCCAAACGCTTAACCAGAATGCCCTAGGGAAAAAATAGAAAAACCGTTGTAATCGGGCGAGTTTCTACTTTCAGATGCAACAGGAATTTTTGGGTTAGGTCAATCCGTTCGCGAGATATGGGAGTTTGAAGCTAAGAAATGGTTGAGAAGCAAACAAATTTTTCGCACTTCTGCTGCTCCAAACGCTTAACCAGAATGGTCTAGGGAAAAAATACACATACCGTTATAATCGGGCGAGTTTCTACTTTCAGATGCAATAGGAATTTTTGGGTTAGGTTAATCCGTTCGCGAGATATGGGAGTTTGAAGCTAGGAAATGGTTGAGAAGGCAAAAAATTTTTCGCAATTCTGCTGCTCCAAACGCTTAACCAGAATGGCCTAGGGAAAAAATACACATACCGTTGTAATCGGGCGAGTTTCTACTTTCAGATACAATAAGAATTTTTGGTTAGGTCAATCCGTTCGCGAGATATGGGAGTTTGAAGACAAGAAATGGTTGAGAAGGCAAAATATTTTTCGCAATTCTGCTGCTCCAAACGCTTAACCAGAATGGCCTAGGGAAAAAATACACATACCGTTATAATCGGGCGAGTTTCTACTTTCAGATGCAATAGGAATTTTTGGGTTAGGTTAATCCGTTCGCGAGATATGGGAGTTTGAAGACAAGAAATGGTTGAGAAGGCAAAAAATTTTTCACAATTCTGCTGCTCCAAACGCTTAACCAGAATGGCCTAGGGAAAAAATACACATACCGTTGTAATCGGGCGAGTTTCTACTTTCAGATGCAATAGGAATTTTTGGGTTAGGTCAATCCGTTCGCGAGATATGGGACTTTGAAGCCAAGAAATGGTTGAGAAGGCAAAAAATTTTTCGCAATTCTGCTGCTCCAAACGCTTAACCAGAATGGCCTAGGGAAAAAATACACATACCGTTGTAATCGGGCGAGTTTCTACTTTCAGATGCAACAGGAATTTTTGGGTTAGGTCAATCCGTTCGCGAGATATGGGACTTTGAAGCCAAGAAATGGTTGAGAAGGCAAAAAATTTTTCGCAATTCTGCTGCTCCAAACGCTTAACCAGAATGGCCTAGGGAAAAATTACACATACCGTTGTAATCGGGCGAGTTTCTACTTTCAGATGCAATAGGAATTTTTGGGTTAGTTCAATCCGTTCGCGAGATATGGGACTTTGAAGCCAAGAAATGGTTGAGAAGGCAAAAAATTTTTCACAATTCTGCTGCTCCAAACGCTTAACCAGAATGGCCTAGGGAAAAAATACACAAACCGTTGTAATCGGCCGAGTTTCTACCTTCACATGCAATAGGAATTTTTGGGTTAGGTCAATCCGTTCGCGAGATATGGGACTTTGAAGCCAAGAAATGGTTGAGAAGGCAAAAAATTTTTCGCAATTCTGCTGCTCCAAACGCTTAACCAGAATGGCCTAGGGAAAAATTACACATACCGTTGTAATCGGGCGAGTTTCTACTTTCAGATGCAACAGGAATTTTTGGGTTAGGTCAATCCGTTCGCGAGATATGGGACTTTGAAGCCAAGAAATGGTTGAGAAAGCAAAAAATTTTTCACAATTCTGCTGCTCCAAACGCTTAACCAGAATGGCCTAGGGAAAAAATAGAAAAACCGTTGTAATCGGGCGAGTTTCTACTTTCAGATGCAATAGGAATTTTTGGTTAGGTCAATCCGTTCGCGAGATATGGGAGTTTGAAGACAAGAAATGGTTGAGAAGGCAAAAAATTTTTCGCAATTCTGCTGCTCCAAACGCTTAACCAGAACGGCCTAGGGAAAAAATACACATACCGTTATAATCGGGCGAGTTTCTTCTTTCAGATACAATAGGAATTTTTGGGTTAGGTTAATCCGTTCGCGAGATATGGGAGTTTGAAGCTAAGAAATGGTTGAGAAGGCAAAAAATTTTTCGCAATTCTGCTGCTCCAAACGCTTAACCAGAATGGCCTAGGGAAAAAATACACATACCGTTGTAATCGGGCTAGTTTCTACCTTCAGATGCAATAGGAATTTTTGGGTTAGGTCAATCCATTCGCGAGGTATGGGAGTTTGAAGCCAAGAAATGGTAGAGAAGGCAAAAAATTTTTCACAATTCTGCTGCTCCAAACGCTTAACCAGAATGGCCTAGGGAAAAAATAGAAAAACCGTTGTAATCGGGCGAGTTTCTACTTTCAGATGCAATAGGAATTTTTGGGTTAGGTCAATCCGTTCGCGAGATATGGGACTTTGAAGCCAAGAAATGGTTGAGAAGGCAAAAAATTTTTCGCAATTCTGCTGCTCCAAACGCTTAACCAGAATGGCCTAGGGAAAAAATACACATACCATTATAATCGGGCGAGTTTCTACTTTCAGATGCAATAGGAATTTTTGGGTTAGGTCAATCCGTTCGCGAGATATGGGAGTTTGAAGCTAAGAAATGGTTGAGAAGGCAAAAAATTTTTCACAATTCTGCTGCTCCAAACGCTTAACCAGAATGGCCTAGGGAAAAAATAGAAAAACCGTTGTAATCGGGCGAGTTTCTACTTTCAGGTGCAACAGGAATTTTTGGGTTAGGTCAATCCGTTCGCGAGATATGGGAGTTTGAAGCTAAGAAATGGTTGAGAAGCAAACAAATTTTTCGCACTTCTGCTGCTCCAAACGCTTAACCAGAATGGCCTAGGGAAAAAATACACATACCGTTACAATCGGGCGAGTTTCTACTTTCAGATGCAATAGGAATTTTTGGGTTAGGTCAATCCGTTCGCGAGATATGGGACTTTGAAGCCAAGAAATGGTTGAGAAGGCAAAAAATTTTTCGCAATTCTGCTGCTCCAAACGCTTAACCAGAATGGCCTAGGGAAAAAATACACATACCGTTGTAATCGGGCGAGTTTCTACTTTCAGATGCAATAGGAATTTTTGGTTAGGTCAATCCGTTCGCGAGATATGGGAGGTTGAAGACAAGAAATGGTTGAGAAGGCAAAAAATTTTTCGCAATTCTGCTGCTCCAAACGCTTAACCAGAATGGCCTAGGGAAAAAATACACATACCGTTATAATCGGGCGAGTTTCTACTTTCAGATGCAATAGGAATTTTTGGGTTAGGTTAATCCGTTCGCGAGATATGGGAGTTTGAAGCTAGGAAATGGTTGAGAAGGCAAAAAATTTTTCGCAATTCTGCTGCTCCAAACGCTTAACCAGAATGGCCTAGGGAAAAAATACACTTACCGTTGTAATCGGGCGAGTTTCTACCATCAGATGGAATAGGAATTTTTGGGTTAGGTCAATCCGTTCGCGAGATATGGGACTTTGAAGCCAAGAAATGGTTGAGAAGGCAAAAAATTTTTCGCAAATCTGCTGCTCCAAACGCTTAACCAGAATGGCCTAGGGAAAAAATACACATACCGTTGTAATCGGGCGAGTTTCTACTTTCAGATGCAACAGGAATTTTTGGTTAGGTCAATCCGTTCGCGAGATATGGGACTTTGAAGCCAAGAAATGGTTGAGAAGGCAACAAATTTTTCGCAATTCTGCTGCTCCAAACGCTTAACCAGAATGGCCTAGGGAAAAATTACACATACCGTTGTAATCGGGCGAGTTTCTACTTTCAGATGAAATAGGAATTTTTGGGTTAGTACAATCCGTTCGCGAGATATGGGACTTTGAAGCCAAGAAATGGTTGAGAAGGCAAAAAATTTTTCGCAATTCTGCTGCTCCAAACGCTTAACCAGAATGGCCTAGGGAAAAAATACACATACCGTTGTAATCGGGCGAGTTTCTACTTTCAGATGCAATAGGAATTTTTGGTTAGGTCAATCCGTTCGCGAGATATGGGAGTTTGAAGACAAGAAATGGTTGAGAAGGCAAAAAATTTTTCGCAATTCTGCTGCTCCAAACGCTTAACCAGAATGGCCTAGGGAAAAAATACACATACCGTTATAATCGGGCGAGTTTCTACTTTCAGATGCAATAGGAATTTTTGGGTTAGGTTAATCCGTTCGCGAGATATGGGAGTTTGAAGCTAGGAAATGGTTGAGAAGGCAAAAAATTTTTCGCAATTCTGCTGCTCCAAACGCTTAACCAGAATGGCCTAGGGAAAAAATACACATACCGTTGTAATCGGGCGAGTTTCTACCATCAGATGGAATAGGAATTTTTGGGTTAGGTCAATCCGTTCGCGAGATATGGGACTTTGAAGCCAAGAAATGGTTGAGAAGGCAAAAAATTTTTCGCAATTCTGCTGCTCCAAACGCTTAACCAGAATGGCCTAGGGAAAAAATACACATACCGTTGTAATCGGGCGAGTTTCTACTTTCAGATACAATAAGAATTTTTGGTTAGGTCAATCCGTTCGCGAGATATGGGAGTTTGAAGACAAGAAATGGTTGAGAAGGCAAAAAATTTTTCGCAATTCTGCTGCTCCAAACGCTTAACCAGAATGGCCTAGGGAAAAAATACACACACCGTTATAATCGGGCGAGTTTCTACTTTCAGATGCAATGGGAATTTTTCGGTCAGGTTAATCCGTTCGCGAGATATGGGAGTTTGAAGACAAGAAATGGTTGAGAAGGAAAAAAATTTTTCGCAATTCTGCTGCTCCAAACGCTTAACCAGAATGGCCTAGGGAAAAAATACACATACCGTTATAATCGGGCGAGTTTCTACTTTCAGATGCAATAGGAATTTTTGGGTTGGGTTAATCCGTTCGCGAGATATGGGAGTTTGAAGACAAGAAATGGTTGAGAAGGCAAAAAATTTTTCGCAATTCTGCTGCTCCAAACGCTTAACCAGAATGGCCTAGGGAAAAAATACACATACCATTATAATCGGGCGAGTTTCTACTTTCAGATGCAATAGGAATTTTTGGGTTAGGTCAATCCGTTCGCGAGATATGGGAGTTTGAAGCTAAGAAATGGTTGAGAAGGCAAAAAATTTTTCGTAATTCTGCTGCTCCAAACGCTTAACCAGAATGGCCTAGGGAAAAAATACACATACCGTTGTAATCGGGCGAGTTTCTACTTTCAGATGCAACAGGAATTTTTGGGTTCGGTCAATCCGTTCGCGAGATATGGGACTTTGAAGCCAAGAAATGGTTGAGAAGGCAACAAATTTTTCGCAATTCTGCTGCTCCAAACGCTTAACCAGAATGGCCTAGGGAAAAATTACACATACCGTTGTAATCGGGCGAGTTTCTACTTTCAGATGAAATAGGAATTTTTGGGTTAGTACAATCCGTTCGCGAGATATGGGACTTTGAAGCCAAGAAATGGTTGCGAAGGCAAAAAATTTTTCACAATTCTGCTGCTCCAAACGCTTAACCAGAATGGCCTAGGGAAAAAATAGAAAAACCGTTGTAATCGGGCGAGTTTCTACTTTCAGATGCAACAGGAATTTTTGGGTTAGGTCAATCCGTTCGCGAGATATGGGAGTTTGAAGCTAAGAAATGGTTGAGAAGACAACAAATTTTTCGCAATTCTGCTGCTCCAAACGCTTAACCAGAATGGCCTAGGGAAAAAATACACATACCGTTATAATCGGGCGAGTTCCTACTTTCAGATGCAATAGGAATTTTTGGGTTAGGTCAATCCGTTCGCGAGATATGGGAGTTTGAAGCCAAGAAATGGTTGAGAAGGCAAAAAATTTTTTGCAATTCTGCTGCTCCAAACGCTTAACCAGAATGGCCTAGGGAAAAAATACACATACCGTTGTAATCGGGCGAGTTTCTACTTTCAGATGCAATAGGAATTTTTGGGTTAGGTCAATCCGTTCGCGAGATATGGGACTTTGAAGCCAAGAAATGGTTGAGAAGGCAAAAAATTTTTCGCAATTCTGCTGCTCCAAACGCTTAACCAGAATGGCCTAGGGAAAAAATACACATACCGTTGTAATCGGGCGTGTTTCTACCTTCAGATGCAATAGGAATTTTTGGGTTAGGTCAATCCGTTCGCGAGATATGGGAGTTTGAAGCCAAGAAATGGTAGAGAAGGCAAAAAATTTTTCACAATTCTGCTGCTCCAAACGCTTAACCAGAATGGCCTAGGGAAAAAATACACATACCGTTGTAATCGGGCGAGTTTCTACTCTCAGATGCAATAGGAATTTTTGGTTAGGTCAATCCGTTCGCGAGATATCGGAGTTTGAAGACAAGAAATGGTTGAGAAGGCAAAAAATTTTTCGCAATTCTGCTGCTCCAAACGCTTAACCAGAATGGCCTAGGGAAAAAATACACATGCCGTTATAATCGGGCGAGTTTCTACTTTCAGATGCAATAGGAATTTTTGGGTTAGGTCAATCCGTTCGCGAGATATGGGAGTTTGAAGCTAAGAAATGGTTGAGAAGGCAACAAATTTTTCGCAATTCTGCTGCTCCAAACGCTTAACCAGAATGGCCTAGGGAAAAAATACACATACCGTTGTAATCGGGCGAGTTTCTACCTTCAGATGCAATAGGAATTTTTGGGTTAGGTCAATCCGTTCGCGAGATATGGGAGTTTGAAGCCAAGAAATGGTAGAGAAGACAAAAAATTTTTCACAATTCTGCTGCTCCAAACGCTTAACCAGAATGGCCTAGGGAAAAAATACACATACCGTTGTAATCGGGCGAGTTTCTACTTTCAGATGCAATAGGAATTTTTGGGTTATGTCAATCCGTTCGCGAGATATGGGACTTTGAAGCCAAGAAATGGTTGAGAAGGCAAAAAATTTTTCGCAATTCTGCTGCTCCAAACGCTTAACCAGAATGGCCTAGGGAAAAAATACACATACCGTTGTAATCGGGCGAGTTTCTACTTTCAGATGCAACAGGAATTTTTGGGTTAGGTCAATCCGTTCGCGAGATATGGGAGCTTAAAGCTAAGAAATGGTTGAGAAGACAACAAATTTTTCGCACTTCTGCTGCTCCAAACGCTTAACCATAATGGCCTAGGGAAAAAATACAAATTCCGTTATAATCGGGCGAGTTTCTACTTTCAGATGCAATAGGAATTTTTGGGTTAGGTCAATCCGTTCGCGAGATATGGGAGTTTGAAGACAAGAAATGGTTGAGAAGGCAAGAAATTTTTCGCAATTCTGCTGCTCCAAACGCTTAACCAGAATGGCCTAGGGAAGAAATACACATACCGTTGTAATCGGGCGAGTTTCTACCTTCAGATGCAATAGGAATTTTTGGGTTAGGTCAATCCGTTCGCGAGATATTGGAGTTTGAAGCCAAGAAATGGTAGAGAAGGCAAAAAATTTTTCACAATTCTGCTGCTCCAAACGCTTAACCAGAATGGCCTAGGGAAAAAATACACATACCGTTGTAATCGGGCGAGTTTCTACTTTCAGATGCAATAGGAATTTTTGGTTAGGTCAATCCGTTCGCGAGATATGGGAGTTTGAAGACATGAAATGGTTGAGGAGGCAAAGAATTTTTCGCAATTCTGCTGCTCCAAACGCTTAACCAGAATGGCCTAGGGAAAAAATACACATACCGTTGTAATCGGGCGAGTTTCTACTTTCAGATGCAACAGGAATTTTTGGGTTAGGTCAATCCGTTCGCGAGATATGGGAGTTTAAACCTAAGAAATGGTTGAGAAGACAACAAATTTTTCGCACTTCTGCTGCTCCAAACGCTTAACCAGAATGGCCTAGGGAAAAAATACAAATTCCGTTATAATCGGGCGAGTTTCTACTTTCAGATGCAATAGGAATTTTTGGGTTAGGTCAATCCGTTCGTGAGATATGGGAGTTTGAAGACAAGAAATGGTTGAGAAGGCAAGAAATTTTTCGCAATTCTGCTGCTCCAAACGCTTAACCAGAATGGCCTAGGGAAAAAATACACATACCGTTGTAATCGGGCGAGTTTCTACTTTCAGATACAATAAGAATTTTTGGTTAGGTCAATCCGTTCGCGAGATATGGGAGTTTGAAGACAAGAAATGGTTGAGAAGGCAAAAAATTTTTCGCAATTCTGCTGCTCCAAACGCTTAACCAGAATGGCCTAGGGAAAAAATACACACACCGTTATAATCGGGCGAGTTTCTACTTTCAGATGCAATGGGAATTTTTCGGTTAGGTTAATCCGTTCGCGAGATATGGGAGTTTGAAGACAAGAAATGGTTGAGAAGGAAAAAAATTTTTCGCAATTCTGCTGCTCCAAACGCTTAACCAGAATGGCCTAGGGAAAAAATACACATACCGTTATAATCGGGCGAGTTTCTACTTTCAGATGCAATAGGAATTTTTGGGTTGGGTTAATCCGTTCGCGAGATATGGGAGTTTGAAGACAAGAAATGGTTGAGAAGGCAAAAAATTTTTCGCAATTCTGCTGCTCCAAACGCTTAACCAGAATGGCCTAGGGAAAAAATACACATACCATTATAATCGGGCGAGTTTCTACTTTCAGATGCAATAGGAATTTTTGGGTTAGGTCAATCCGTTCGCGAGATATGGGAGTTTGAAGCTAAGAAATGGTTGAGAAGGCAAAAAATTTTTCGTAATTTTGCTGCTCCAAACGCTTAACCAGAATGGCCTAGGGAAAAAATACACATACCGTTGTAATCGGGCGAGTTTCTACTTTCAGATGCAACAGGAATTTTTGGGTTCGGTCAATCCGTTCGCGAGATATGGGACTTTGAAGCCAAGAAATGGTTGAGAAGGCAACAAATTTTTCGCAATTCTGCTGCTCCAAACGCTTAACCAGAATGGCCTAGGGAAAAATTACACATACCGTTGTAATCGGGCGAGTTTCTACTTTCAGATGAAATAGGAATTTTTGGGTTAGTACAATCCGTTCGCGAGATATGGGACTTTGAAGCCAAGAAATGGTTGCGAAGGCAAAAAATTTTTCACAATTCTGCTGCTCCAACCGCTTAACCAGAATGGCCTAGGGAAAAAATAGAAAAACCGTTGTAATCGGGCGAGTTTCTACTTTCAGATGCAACAGGAATTTTTGGGTTAGGTCAATCCGTTCGCGAGATATGGGAGTTTGAAGCTAAGAAATGGTTGAGAAGACAACAAATTTTTCGCAATTCTGCTGCTCCAAACGCTTAACCAGAATGGCCTAGGGAAAAAATACACATACCGTTGTAATCGGGCGAGTTTCTACTTTCAGATGCAATAGGAATTTTTGGGTTAGGTCAATCCGTTCGCGAGATATGGGACTTTGAAGCCAAGAAATGGTTGAGAAGGCAAAAAATTTTTCGCAATTCTGCTGCTCCAAACGCTTAACCAGAATGGCCTAGGGAAAAAATACACATACCGTTGTAATCGGGCGTGTTTCTACCTTCAGATGCAATAGGAATTTTTGGGTTAGGTCAATCCGTTCGCGAGATATGGGAGTTTGAAGCCAAGAAATGGTAGAGAAGGCAAAAAATTTTTCACAATTCTGCTGCTCCAAACGCTTAACCAGAATGGCCTAGGGAAAAAATACACATACCGTTGTAATCGGGCGAGTTTCTACTCTCAGATGCAATAGGAATTTTTGGTTAGGTCAATCCGTTCGCGAGATATCGGAGTTTGAAGACAAGAAATGGTTGAGAAGGCAAAAAATTTTTCGCAATTCTGCTGCTCCAAACGCTTAACCAGAATGGCCTAGGGAAAAAATACACATGCCGTTATAATCGGGCGAGTTTCTACTTTCAGATGCAATAGGAATTTTTGGGTTAGGTCAATCCGTTCGCGAGATATGGGAGTTTGAAGCTAAGAAATGGTTGAGAAGGCAACAAATTTTTCGCAATTCTGCTGCTCCAAACGCTTAACCAGAATGGCCTAGGGAAAAAATACACATACCGTTGTAATCGGGCGAGTTTCTACCTTCAGATGCAATAGGAATTTTTGGGTTAGGTCAATCCGTTCGCGAGATATGGGAGTTTGAAGCCAAGAAATGGTAGAGAAGACAAAAAATTTTTCACAATTCTGCTGCTCCAAACGCTTAACCAGAATGGCCTAGGGAAAAAATACACATACCGTTGTAATCGGGCGAGTTTCTACCTTCAGATGCAATAGGAATTTTTGGGTTATGTCAATCCGTTCGCGAGATATGGGACTTTGAAGCCAAGAAATGGTTGAGAAGGCAAAAAATTTTTCGCAATTCTGCTGCTCCAAACGCTTAACCAGAATGGCCTAGGGAAAAAATACACATACCGTTGTAATCGGGCGAGTTTCTACTTTCAGATGCAACAGGAATTTTTGGGTTAGGTCAATCCGTTCGCGAGATATGGGAGTTTAAAGCTAAGAAATGGTTGAGAAGACAACAAATTTTTCGCACTTCTGCTGCTCCAAACGCTTAACCAGAATGGCCTAGGGAAAAAATACAAATTCCGTTATAATCGGGCGAGTTTCTACTTTCAGATGCAATAGGAATTTTTGGGTTAGGTCAATCCGTTCGCGAGATATGGGAGTTTGAAGACAAGAAATGGTTGAGAAGGCAAGAAATTTTTCGCAATTCTGCTGCTCCAAACGCTTAACCAGAATGGCCTAGGGAAAAAATACAAATTCCGTTATAATCGGGCGAGTTTCTACTTTCAGATGCAATAGGAATTTTTGGGTTAGGTCAATCCGTTCGCGAGATATGGGAGTTTGAAGACAAGAAATGGTTGAGAAGGCAAGAAATTTTTCGCAATTCTGCTGCTCCAAACGCTTAACCAGAATGGCCTAGGGAAGAAATACACATACCGTTGTAATCGGGCGAGTTTCTACCTTCAGATGCAATAGGAATTTTTGGGTTAGGTCAATCCGTTCGCGAGATATTGGAGTTTGAAGCCAAGAAATGGTAGAGAAGGCAAAAAATTTTTCACAATTCTGCTGCTCCAAACGCTTAACCAGAATGGCCTAGGGAAAAAATACACATACCGTTGTAATCGGGCGAGTTTCTACTTTCAGATGCAATAGGAATTTTTGGTTAGGTCAATCCGTTCGCGAGATATGGGAGTTTGAAGACAAGAAATGGTTGAGAAGGCAAAGAATTTTTCGCAATTCTGCTGCTCCAAACGCTTAACCAGAATGGCCTAGGGAAAAAATACACATACCGTTGTAATCGGGCGAGTTTCTACCTTGAGATGCAGTAGGAATTTTTGGGTTAGGTCAATCCGTTAGCGAGATTTGGGAGTTTGAAGCTAACAAATGGTTGAGAAGACAACAAATTTTTCGCACTTCTGCTGCTCCAAACGCTTAACCAGAATGGCCTAGGGAAAAAATACACATACCGTTGTAATCGGGTGAGTTTCTACTTTCAGATGCCATAGGAATTTTTGGGTTAGGTCAATCCGTTCGCGAGATATGGGAGTTTGAAGACAAGAAATGGTTGAGAAGGCAAAAAATTTTTCGCGATTCTGCTGCTGCAAACGCTTAACCAGAATGGCCTAGGGAAAAAATACACATACCATTGCAATCGGGCGAGTTTCTACTTTCAGATGCAACAGGAATTTTTGGGTTACGTCAATCCGTTCATGAGATATGGGAGTTTGAAGCTAAGAAATGGTTGAGAAGACAACAAATTTTTCGCACTTCTGCTGCTCCAAACGCTTAACCAGAATGGCCTAGGGAAAAAATACACATACCGTTGTAATCGGGCGAATTTCTACTTTCAGTTGCAACAGGAATTTTTGGGTTAGGTCAATCCGTTAGCGAGATTTGGGAGTTTGAAGCTAACAAATGGTTGAGAAGACAACAAATTTTTCGCAATTCTGCTGCTCCAAACGCTTAACCAGAATGGCCTAGGGAAAAAATACACATACCGTTGTAATCGGGCGAGTTTCTACTTTCAGATGCAACAGGAATTTTTGGGTTAGGTCAATCCGTTCGCGAGATATGGGACTTTGAAGCCAAGAAATGGTTGAGAAGGCAAGAAATTTTTCGCAATTCTGCTGCTCCAAACGCTTAACCAGAATGGCCTAGGGAAAAAATACACATACCGTTGTAATCGGGTGAGTTTCTACTTTCAGATGCCATAGGAATTTTTGGGTTAGGTCAATCCGTTCGCGAGATATGGGACTTTGAAGCCAAGAAATGGGAGAAGGCAAAAAATTTTTCGCAATTCTGCTGCTCCAAACGCTTAACCAGAATGGCCTAGGGAAGAAATACACATACCGTTGTAATCGGGCGAGTTTCTACCTTCAGATGCAATAGGAATTTTTGGGTTAGGTCAATCCGTTCGCGAGATATTGGAGTTTGAAGCCAAGAAATGGTAGAGAAGGCAAAAAATTTTTCACAATTCTGCTGCTCCAAACGCTTAACCAGAATGGCCTAGGGAAAAAATACACATACCGTTGTAATCGGGCGAGTTTCTACTTTCAGATGCAATAGGAATTTTTGGTTAGGTCAATCCGTTCGCGAGATATGGGAGTTTGAAGACAAGAAATGGTTGAGAAGGCAAAGAATTTTTCGCAATTCTGCTGCTCCAAACGCTTAACCAGAATGGCCTAGGGAAAAAATACACATACCGTTGTAATCGGGCGAGTTTCTACCTTGAGATGCAGTAGGAATTTTTGGGTTAGGTCAATCCGTTAGCGAGATTTGGGAGTTTGAAGCTAACAAATGGTTGAGAAGACAACAAATTTTTCGCACTTCTGCTGCTCCAAACGCTTAACCAGAATGGCCTAGGGAAAAAATACACATACCGTTGTAATCGGGTGAGTTTCTACTTTCAGATGCCATAGGAATTTTTGGGTTAGGTCAATCCGTTCGCGAGATATGGGAGTTTGAAGACAAGAAATGGTTGAGAAGGCAAAAAATTTTTCGCGATTCTGCTGCTCCAAACGCTTAACCAGAATGGCATAGGGAAAAAATACACATACCGTTGTAATCGGGCGAGTTTCTACTTTCAGATGCAACAGGAATTTTTGGGTTTCGTCAATCCGTTCGCGAGATATGGGAGTTTGAAGCTAAGAAATGGTTGAGAAGGCAACAAATTTTTCGCACTTCTGCTGCTCCAACCGCTTAACCAGAATGGCATAGGGAAAAAATACACATTCCGTTGTAATCGGGTGAGTTTCTACTTTCAGATGCCATAGGAATTTTTGGGTTAGGTCAATCCGTTCGCGAGATATGGGACTTTGAAGCCAAGAAATGGTTGAGAAGGCAAGAAATTTTTCGCAATTCTGCTGCTCCAAACGCTTAACCTGAATGGCCTAGGGAAAAAATACCAAAACCGTTGTAATCGGGCGAGTTTCTACTTTCAGATGCAATAGGAATATTTGGGTTAGGTCAATCCGTTCGCGAGATATGGGACTTTGAAGACCCGAAATGGTTGAGGAGGCAAAAAATTTTTCACAATTCTGCTGCTCCAAACGCTTAACCAGAATGGCCTAGGGAAAAAATACACATACCGTTCTAATCGGGCGAGTTTCTACTTTCAGATGCAATAGGAATTTTTGGTTAGGTCAATCCGTTCGCGAGATATGGGAGTTTGAAGACAAGAAATGGTTGAGAAGGCAAAAAATTTTTCGCAATTCTGCTGCTCCAAACGCTTAACCAGAATGGCCTAGGGAAAAAATACACATACCGTTGTAATCGGGCGAGTTTCTACCTTGAGATGCAATAGGAATTTTTGGGTTAGGTCAATCCGTTAGCGAGATTTGGGAGTTTGAAGCTAACAAATGGTTGAGAAGACAACAAATTTTTCGCACTTCTGCTGCTCCAAACGCTTAACCAGAATGGCCTAGGGAAAAAATACACATACCGTTGTAATCGGGTGAGTTTCTACTTTCAGATGCCATAGGAATTTTTGGGTTAGGTCAATCCGTTCGCGAGATATGGGAGTTTGAAGACAAGAAATGGTTGAGAAGGCAAAAAATTTTTCGCGATTCTGCTGCTCCAAACGCTTAACCAGAATGGCATAGGGAAAAAATACACATACCGTTGTAATCGGGCGAGTTTCTACTTTCAGATGCAACAGGAATTTTTGGGTTTCGTCAATCCGTTCGCGAGATATGGGAGTTTGAAGCTAAGAAATGGTTGAGAAGGCAACAAATTTTTCGCACTTCTGCTGCTCCAACCGCTTAACCAGAATGGCATAGGGAAAAAATACACATTCCGTTGTAATCGGGTGAGTTTCTACTTTCAGATGCCATAGGAATTTTTGGGTTAGGTCAATCCGTTCGCGAGATATGGGACTTTGAAGCCAAGAAATGGTTGAGAAGGCAAGAAATTTTTCACAATTCTGCTGCTCCAAATGCTTAACCAGAATGGCCTAGGGAAAAAATACACATACCGTTCTAATCGGGCGAGTTTCTACTTTCAGATGCAATAGGAATTTTTGGTTAGGTCAATCCGTTCGCGAGATATGGGAGTTTGAAGACAAGAAATGGTTGAGAAGGCAAAAAATTTTTCGCAATTCTGCTGCTCCAAACGCTTAACCAGAATGGCCTAGGGAAAAAATACAAATTCCGTTATAATCGGGCGAGTTTCTACTTTCAGATGCAATAGGAATTTTTTGGTTAGGTCAATCCGTTCGCGAGATATCGGAGTTTGAAGCCAAGAAATGGTAGAGAAGGCAAAAAATTTTTCGCAATTCTGCTGCTCCAAACGCTTAACCAGAATGGCCTAGGGAAAAAATACACATACCGTTGTAATCGGGCGAGTTTCTACTCTCAGATGCAATAGGAATTTTTGGTTAGGTCAATCCGTTCGCGAGATATCGGAGTTTGAAGACAAGAAATGGTTGAGAAGGCAAATAATTTTTCGCAATTCTGCTGCTCCAAACGCTTAACCAGAATGGCCTAGGGAAAAAATACACATGCCGTTATAATCGGGCGAGTTTCTACTTTCAGATGCAATAGGAATTTTTGGGTTAAGTCAATCCGTTCGCGAGATATGGGAGTTTGAAGCTAAGAAATGGTTGAGAAGGCAAAAAATTTTTCGCAATTCTGCTGCTCCAAACGCTTAACCAGAATGGCCTAGGGAAAAAATACACATACCGTTGTAATCGGGCGAGTTTCTACCTTCAGATGCCATCGGAATTTTTGGGTTAGGTCAATCCGTTCGCGAGATATGGGACTTTGAAGCCAAGAAATGGTTGAGAAGGCAAGAAATTTTTCGCAATTCTGCTGCTCCAAACGCTTAACCTGAATGGCCTAGGGAAAAAATACCAAAACCGTTGTAATCGGGCGAGTTTCTACTTTCAGATGCAATAGGAATATTTGGGTTAGGTCAATCCGTTCGCGAGATATGGGACTTTGAAGACACGAAATGGTTGAGAAGGCAAAAAATTTTTCACAATTCTGCTGCTCCAAACGCTTAACCAGAATGGCCTAGGGAAAAAATACACATACCGTTCTAATCGGGCGAGTTTCTACTTTCAGATGCAATAGGAATTTTTGGTTAGGTCAATCCGTTCGCGAGATATGGGAGTTTGAAGACAAGAAATGGTTGAGAAGGCAAAAAATTTTTCGCAATTCTGCTGCTCCAAACGCTTAACCAGAATGGCCTAGGGAAAAAATACAAATTCCGTTATAATCGGGCGAGTTTCTACTTTCAGATGCAATAGGAATTTTTTGGTTAGGTCAATCCGTTCGCGAGATATGGGAGTTTGAAGCCAAGAAATGGTAGAGAAGGCAAAAAATTTTTCACAATTCTGCTGCTCCAAACGCTTAACCAGAATGGCCTAGGGAAAAAATACACATACCGTTGTAATCGGGCGAGTTTCTACTTTCAGATGCAATAGGAATTTTTGGTTAGGTCAATCCGTTCGCGAGATATGGGAGTTTGAAGACAAGAAATGGTTGAGAAGGCAAAGAATTTTTCGCAATTCTGCTGCTCCAAACGCTTAACCAGAATGGCCTAGGGAAAAAATACACATACCGTTGTAATCGTACGAGTTTCTACCTTGAGATGCAATAGGAATTTTTGGGTTAGGTCAATCCGTTAGCGAGATTTGGGAGTTTGAAGCTAACAAATGGTTGAGAAGACAACAAATTTTTCGCACTTCTGCTGCTCCAAACGCTTAACCAGAATGGCATAGGGAAAAAATACACATACCGTTGTAATCGGGTGAGTTTCTACTTTCAGATGCCATAGGAATTTTTGGGTTAGGTCAATCCGTTCGCGAGATATGGGAGTTTGAAGACAAGAAATGGTTGAGAAGGCAAAAAATTTTTCGCGATTCTGCTGCTCCAAACGCTTAACCAGAATGGCATAGGGAAAAAATACACATACCGTTGTAATCGGGCGAGTTTCTACTTTCAGATGCAACAGGAATTTTTGGGTTTCGTCAATCCGTTCGCGAGATATGGGAGTTTGAAGCTAAGAAATGGTTGAGAAGGCAACAAATTTTTCGCACTTCTGCTGCTCCAACCGCTTAACCAGAATGGCATAGGGAAAAAATACACATTCCGTTGTAATCGGGTGAGTTTCTACTTTCAGATGCCATAGGAATTTTTGGGTTAGGTCAATCCGTTCGCGAGATATGGGACTTTGAAGCCAAGAAATGGTTGAGAAGGCAAGAAATTTTTCGCAATTCTGCTGCTCCAAACGCTTAACCTGAATGGCCTAGGGAAAAAATACCAAAACCGTTGTAATCGGGCGAGTTTCTACTTTCAGATGCAATAGGAATATTTGGGTTAGGTCAATCCGTTCGCGAGATATGGGACTTTGAAGACACGAAATGGTTGAGAAGGCAAAAAATTTTTCACAATTCTGCTGCTCCAAACGCTTAACCAGAATGGCCTAGGGAAAAAATACACATACCGTTCTAATCGGGCGAGTTTCTACTTTCAGATGCAATAGGAATTTTTGGTTAGGTCAATCCGTTCGCGAGATATGGGAGTTTGAAGACAAGAAATGGTTGAGAAGGCAAAAAATTTTTCGCAATTCTGCTGCTCCAAACGCTTAACCAGAATGGCCTAGGGAAAAAATACACATACCGTTGTAATCGGGCGAGTTTCTACCTTGAGATGCAATAGGAATTTTTGGGTTAGGTCAATCCGTTAGCGAGATTTGGGAGTTTGAAGCTAACAAATGGTTGAGAAGACAACAAATTTTTCGCACTTCTGCTGCTCCAAACGCTTAACCAGAATGGCCTAGGGAAAAAATACACATACCGTTGTAATCGGGTGAGTTTCTACTTTCAGATGCCATAGGAATTTTTGGGTTAGGTCAATCCGTTCGCGAGATATGGGAGTTTGAAGACAAGAAATGGTTGAGAAGGCAAAAAATTTTTCGCGATTCTGCTGCTCCAAACGCTTAACCAGAATGGCATAGGGAAAAAATACACATACCGTTGTAATCGGGCGAGTTTCTACTTTCAGATGCAACAGGAATTTTTGGGTTTCGTCAATCCGTTCGCGAGATATGGGAGTTTGAAGCTAAGAAATGGTTGAGAAGGCAACAAATTTTTCGCACTTCTGCTGCTCCACCGCTTAACCAGAATGGCATAGGGAAAAAATACACATTCCGTTGTAATCGGGTGAGTTTCTACTTTCAGATGCCATAGGAATTTTTGGGTTAGGTCAATCCGTTCGCGAGATATGGGACTTTGAAGCCAAGAAATGGTTGAGAAGGCAAGAAATTTTTCGCAATTCTGCTGCTCCAAACGCTTAACCTGAATGGCCTAGGGAAAAAATACCAAAACCGTTGTAATCGGGCGAGTTTCTACTTTCAGATGCAATAGGAATATTTGGGTTAGGTCAATCCGTTCGCGAGATATGGGACTTTGAAGACACGAAATGGTTGAGAAGGCAAAAAATTTTTCACAATTCTGCTGCTCCAAACGCTTAACCAGAATGGCCTAGGGAAAAAATACACATACCGTTCTAATCGGGCGAGTTTCTACTTTCAGATGCAATAGGAATTTTTGGTTAGGTCAATCCGTTCGCGAGATATGGGAGTTTGAAGACAAGAAATGGTTGAGAAGGCAAAAAATTTTTCGCAATTCTGCTGCTCCAAACGCTTAACCAGAATGGCCTAGGGAAAAAATACACATACCGTTGTAATCGGGCGAGTTTCTACCTTGAGATGCAATAGGAATTTTTGGGTTAGGTCAATCCGTTAGCGAGATTTGGGAGTTTGAAGCTAACAAATGGTTGAGAAGACAACAAATTTTTCGCACTTCTGCTGCTCCAAACGCTTAACCAGAATGGCCTAGGGAAAAAATACACATACCGTTGTAATCGGGTGAGTTTCTACTTTCAGATGCCATAGGAATTTTTGGGTTAGGTCAATCCGTTCGCGAGATATGGGAGTTTGAAGACAAGAAATGGTTGAGAAGGCAAAAAATTTTTCGCGATTCTGCTGCTCCAAACGCTTAACCAGAATGGCATAGGGAAAAAATACACATACCGTTGTAATCGGGCGAGTTTCTACTTTCAGATGCAACAGGAATTTTTGGGTTTCGTCAATCCGTTCGCGAGATATGGGAGTTTGAAGCTAAGAAATGGTTGAGAAGGCAACAAATTTTTCGCACTTCTGCTGCTCCAACCGCTTAACCAGAATGGCATAGGGAAAAAATACACATTCCGTTGTAATCGGGTGAGTTTCTACTTTCAGATGCCATAGGAATTTTTGGGTTAGGTCAATCCGTTCGCGAGATATGGGACTTTGAAGCCAAGAAATGGTTGAGAAGGCAAGAAATTTTTCGCAATTCTGCTGCTCCAAACGCTTAACCTGAATGGCCTAGGGAAAAAATACCAAAACCGTTGTAATCGGGCGAGTTTCTACTTTCAGATGCAATAGGAATATTTGGGTTAGGTCAATCCGTTCGCGAGATATGGGACTTTGAAGACACGAAATGGTTGAGAAGGCAAAAAATTTTTCACAATTCTGCTGCTCCAAATGCTTAACCAGAATGGCCTAGGGAAAAAATACACATACCGTTCTAATCGGGCGAGTTTCTACCTTCAGATGCAATAGGAATTTTTGGTTAGGTCAATCCGTTCGCGAGATATGGGAGTTTGAAGACAAGAAATGGTTGAGAAGGCAAAAAATTTTTCGCAATTCTGCTGCTCCAAACGCTTAACCAGAATGGCCTAGGGAAAAAATACAAATTCCGTTATAATCGGGCGAGTTTCTACTTTCAGATGCAATAGGAATTTTTTGGTTAGGTCAATCCGTTCGCGAGATATGGGAGTTTGAAGCCAAGAAATGGTAGAGAAGGCAAAAAATTTTTCGCAATTCTGCTGCTCCAAACGCTTAACCAGAATGGCCTAGGGAAAAAATACACATATCGTTGTAATCGGGCGAGTTTCTACTCTCAGATGCAATAGGAATTTTTGGTTAGGTCAATCCGTTCGCGAGATATCGGAGTTTGAAGACAAGAAATGGTTGAGAAGGCAAAAAATTTTTCGCTATTCTGCTGCTCCAAACGCTTAACCAGAATGGCCTAGGGAAAAAATACACATACCGTTGTAATCGGGCGAGTTTCTACTTTCAGATGCAATAGGAATTTTTGGGTTTGGTCAATCCGTTCGCGAGATATGGGACTTTGAAGCCAAGAAATGGTTGAGAAGGCAAAAAATTTTTCGCAATTCTGCTGCTCCGAACGCCTAACCAGAATGGCCTAGGGAAAAAATACACATACCGTTGTAATCGGGCGAGTTTCTACTTTCAGATGCAATAGGAATTTTTGGGTTACGTCAATCCGTTCGCGAGATATGGGAGTTTGAAGTTAAGAAATGGTTGAGAAGACAACAAATTTTTCGCAATTCTGCTGCTCCAAACGCTTAACCAGACTGGCCTAGGGAAAAAATACACATACCGTTGTAATCGGTCGAGTTTCTACTTTCAGATGCAATAGGAATTTTTGGGTTAGGTCAATCCGTTCGCGAGATATGGGACTTTGAAGCCAAGAAATGGTTGATAAGGCAAAAAATTTTTCGCAATTCTGCTGCTCCGAACGCCTAACCAGAATGGCCTAGGGAAAAAATACACATACCGTTGTAATCGGGCGAGTTTCTACTTTCAGATGCAATAGGAATTTTTGGGTTACGTCAATCCGTTCGCGAGATATGGGAGTTTGAAGCTAAGAAATGGTTGAGAAGACAACAAATTTTTCGCAATTCTGCTGCTCCAAACGCTTAACCAGACTGGCCTAGGGAAAAAATACACATACCGTTGTAATCGGGCGAGTTTCTACTTTCAGATGCAATAGGAATTTTTGGGTTAGGTCAATCCGTTCGCGAGATATGGGAGTTTGAAGCCAAGAAATGGTTGAGAAGCCAAAAAATTTTTCGCAATTCTGCTGCTCCAAACGCTTAACTAGAATGGCCTAGGGAAAAAATACACATACCGTTGTAATCGGGCGAGTTTCTACTTTCAGATGCAATAGGAATTTTTTGGTTAGGTCAATCCGTTCGCGAGATATGGGAGTTTGAAGCCAAGAAATGGTAGAGAAGGCAAAAAATTTTTCACAATTCTGCTGCTCCAAACGCTTGACCAGATTGGGCTAGGGAAAAAATACACATACCGCTGTAATCGGGCGAGTTTCTACTTTCAGATGCAATAGGAATTTTTGGTTAGGTCAATCCGTTCGCGAGATATGGGAGTTTGAAGCCAAGTAATGGTTGAGAAGGCAAAAAATTTTTCGCAATTCTGCTGCTCCAAACGCTTAACCAGAATGGCCTAGGGAAAAAATACACATACAGTTGTGATCGGGCGAGTTTCTACTTTCAGATGCAATAGGAATTTTTGGGTTAGGTCAATCCGTTCGCGAGATATGGGACTTTGAAGCCAAGAAATGGTTGAGAAGGCAAAAAATTTTTCGCAATTCTGCTGCTCCGAACGCCAACCAGAATGGCCTACGGAAAAAATACACATACCGTTGTAATCGGGCGAGTTTCTACTTTCAGATGCAATAGGAATTTTTGGGTTACGTCAATCCGTTCGCGAGATATGGGAGTTTGAAGCTAAGAAATGGTTGAGAAGGCAACAAATTTTTCGCAATTCTGCTGCTCCAAACGCTTAACCAGACTGGCCTAGGGAAAAAATACACATACCGTTGTAATCAAGCGAGTTTCTACTTTCAGATGCAATAGGAATTTTTGGGTTAGGTCAATCCGTTCGCGAGATATGGGACTTTGAAGCCAAGAAATGGTTGAGAAGGCAAAAAATTTTTCGCAATTCTGCTGCTCCGAACGCCTAACCAGAATGGCCTAGGGAAAAAATACACATACCGTTGTAATCGGGCGAGTTTCTACTTTCAGATGCAATAGGAATTTTTGGGTTACGTCAATCCGTTCGCGAGATATGGGAGTTTGAAGCTAAGAAATGGTTGAGAAGACAACAAATTTTTCGCAATTCTGCTGCTCCAAACGCTTAACCAGACTGGCCTAGGGAAAAAATACACATACCGTTGTAATCGGGCGAGTTTCTACTTTCAGATGCAATAGGAATTTTTGGGTTAGGTCAATCCGTTCGCGAGATATGGGAGTTTGAAGCCAAGAAATGGTTGAGAAGCCAAAAAATTTTTCGCAATTCTGCTGCTCCAAACGCTTAACTAGAATGGCCTAGGGAAAAAATACACATACCGTTGTAATCGGGCGAGTTTCTACTTTCAGATGCAATAGGAATTTTTTGGTTAGGTCAATCCGTTCGCGAGATATGGGAGTTTGAAGCCAAGAAATGGTAGAGAAGGCAAAAAATTTTTCACAATTCCGCTGCTCCAAACGCTTGACCAGATTGGGCTAGGGAAAAAATACACATACCGCTGTAATCGGGCGAGTTTCTACTTTCAGATGCAATAGGAATTTTTGGGTTAGGTCAATCCGTTCGCGAGATATGGGAGTTTGAAGCCAAGTAATGGTTGAGAAGGCAAAAAATTTTTCGCAATTCTGCTGCTCCAAACGCTTAACCAGAATGGCCTAGGGAAAAAATACACATACCGTTGTGATCGGGCGAGTTTCTACTTTCAGATGCAATACGAATTTTTGGGTTAGGTCAATCCGTTCGCGAGATATGGGACTTTGAATCCAAGAAATGGTTGAGAAGGCAAAAAATTTTTCGCAATTCTGCTGCTCCAAACGCTTAACCAGAATGGCCTAGGGAAAAAATACACATACCGTTGTAATCGGGCGAGTTTCTACTTTCAGATGCAATAGGAATTTTTGGGTTAGGTCAATCCGTTCGCGAGATATGGGAGTTTGAAGCCAAGAAATGGTAGAGAAGGCGAAAAATTTTTCACAATTCTGCTGCTCCAAACGATAACCAGAATGGCCAAGGGAAAAAATGCACATACCGTTGTAATCGGGCGAGTTTCTATTTTCAGATGCAATAGGAATTTTTGGGTTAAGTCTATCCGTTCGCGAGACATGGGACTTTGAAGCCAAGAAATGGTTGAGAAGGCAAAAAATTTTTCGCAATTCTGCTGCTCCAAACGATTAACCAGAATGGCTAAGGGAAAAAATACAAATACCGCTGTAATCGGGCGTGTTTCTACTTTCAGATGCAATAGGAGTTTTTGGGTTAGGTCAGTCTGTTCGCGAGATATGGGAGTTTGAAGCCAAGAAATGGTAGAGAAGGCAAAAAATTTTTCACAATTCTGCTGCTCCAAACGCTTGACCAGATTGGGCTAGGGAAAAAATACACATACCGTTGTAATCGGGCGAGTTTCTACTTTCATACGCAGCAGGAATTTTTGGGTTTGGTCAATCCGTTCGCGAGATATGGGACTTTGAAGCTAAGAAATGGTTGAGAAGGCAAAAAATTTTTCGCAATTCTGCTGCTCCAAACGCTTAACCAGAATGGCCTAGGGAAAAAATACACATACCGTTGGAATCGGGCGAACTTCTACTTTCAGATGCAATATGAATTTTTGGGTTAGGTCAATGCGTTCGCGAGATATGGGTGTTTGAAAACAAGAAATGGTTGAGAAGGCAAAAAATTTTTCGCAATTCTGCTGCTCCAAACGCTTAACCAGAATGGCCTCGGGAAAAAATACACATTCCGTTGTAATGGGGCGAGTTTCTACTTTCAGATGCAACAGGAATTTTTGGGTTACGTCAATCCGTTCGCGAGATATGGGAGTCTGAAGCTAAGAAATGGTTGAGAAGACAACAAATTTTTCGCAATTCTGCTGCTCCAAACGATTAACGAGAATGGCCAAGGGAGAAAATACATATACCGTTGTAATCGGGCGAGTTTCTACTTTCAGATGCAATAGGAATTTTTGGGTTAGGTCAATCCGTTCGCAAGATATGGGAGTTTGAAGCCAAGAAATGGTTGAGAAGGCAAAAAATTTTTCGCAATTCTGCTGCTCCAAACGCTTAACCAAAATGGCCTAGGGAAAAAATAAACATACCGCTGTAATCGGGCGAGTTTCTACTTTCAGATGCAATAGGAATTTTTGGGTTAGGTCAATCCGTTCGCGAGATATGGGAGTTTGAAGCCAAGAAATGGTACAGAAGGCAAAAAATTTTTCACAATTCTGCTGCTCCAAACGCTTAACCAGAATGGGCTAGGGAAAAAATACACATACCGTTGTAATCGGGCGAGTTTCTACTTTCAGATGTAATAGGAATTTTTGGCTTAGGTCAATCCGTTCGCGAGATATGGGAGTTTGAAGACAAGAAATGGTTGAGAAGGCAAAAAATTTTTCGCAATTCTGCTGCTCCGAACGCTTAACCAGAAAGGCCTAGGGAAAAAATACACATACCGTTGTAATCGGGCGAGTTTCTACTTTCAGATGCAATAGGAATTTTTGGGTTAGGTCAATTCGTTCGCGAGATATGGGAGTTTGAAGCCAAGAAATGGTTGAGAAGGCAAAAAATTTTTCGCAATTCTGCTGCTCCAAACGCTTAACCAGAATGGCCTAGGGAAAAAATACACATACCGTTGTAATCGGGCGAGTTTCTACTTTCAGATGCAATAGGAATTTTTGGGCTACGTCAATCCGTTCGCGAGATATGGGATTGTGAATTTAAGAAATGGTTGAGAAGACAACAAATTTTTCGCACTTCTGCTGCTCCAAACGCTTAACCAGAATGGCCTAGGGAAAAAATACACATACCGTTGTAATCGGGCGAGTTTCTACTTTCAGATGCAATAGGAATTTTTGGGTTAGGTCAATCCGTTCGCGAGATATGGGAGTTTGAAGCCAAGAAATGGTAGAGAAGGCGAAAAATTTTTCACAATTCTGCTGCTCCAAACGATAACCAGAATGGCCAAGGGAAAAAATGCACATACCGTTGTAATCGGGCGAGTTTCTATTTTCAGATGCAATAGGAATTTTTGGGTTAAGTCTATCCGTTCGCGAGACATGGGACTTTGAAGCCAAGAAATGGTTGAGAAGGCAAAAAATTTTTCGCAATTCTGCTGCTCCAAACGATTAACCAGAATGGCTAAGTGAAAAAATACAAATACCGCTGTAATCGGGCGTGTTTCTACTTTCAGATGCAATAGGAGTTTTTGGGTTAGGTCAGTCTGTTCGCGAGATATGGGAGTTTGAAGCCAAGAAATGGTAGAGAAGGCAAAAAATTTTTCACAATTCTGCTGCTCCAAACGCTTGACCAGATTGGGCTAGGGAAAAAATACACATACCGTTGTAATCGGGCGAGTTTCTACTTTCATACGCAGCAGGAATTTTTGGGTTTGGTCAATCCGTTCGCGAGATATGGGACTTTGAAGCTAAGAAATGGTTGAGAAGGCAAAAAATTTTTCGCAATTCTGCTGCTCCAAACGCTTAACCAGAATGGCCTAGGGAAAAAATACACATACCGTTGGAATCGGGCGAACTTCTACTTTCAGATGCAATATGAATTTTTGGGTTAGGTCAATGCGTTCGCGAGATATGGGTGTTTGAAAACAAGAAATGGTTGAGAAGGCAAAAAATTTTTCGCAATTCTGCTGCTCCAAACGCTTAACCAGAATGGCCTCGGGAAAAAATACACATTCCGTTGTAATGGGGCGAGTTTCTACTTTCAGATGCAACAGGAATTTTTGGGTTACGTCAATCCGTTCGCGAGATATGGGAGTCTGAAGCTAAGAAATGGTTGAGAAGACAACAAATTTTTCGCAATTCTGCTGCTCCAAACGATTAACGAGAATGGCCAAGGGAAAAAATACATATACCGTTGTAATCGGGCGAGTTTCTACTTTCAGATGCAATAGGAATTTTTGGGTTAGGTCAATCCGTTCGCAAGATATGGGAGTTTGAAGCCAAGAAATGGTTGAGAAGGCAAAAAATTTTTCGCAATTCTGCTGCTCCAAACGCTTAACCAAAATGGCCTAGGGAAAAAATAAACATACCGCTGTAATCGGGCGAGTTTCTACTTTCAGATGCAATAGGAATTTTTGGGTTAGGTCAATCCGTTCGCGAGATATGGGAGTTTGAAGCCAAGAAATGGTACAGAAGGCAAAAAATTTTTCACAATTCTGCTGCTCCAAACGCTTAACCAGAATGGGCTAGGGAAAAAATACACATACCGTTGTAATCGGGCGAGTTTCTACTTTCAGATGTAATAGGAATTTTTGGCTTAGGTCAATCCGTTCGCGAGATATGGGAGTTTGAAGACAAGAAATGGTTGAGAAGGCAAAAAATTTTTCGCAATTCTGCTGCTCCGAACGCTTAACCAGAAAGGCCTAGGGAAAAAATACACATACCGTTGTAATCGGGCGAGTTTCTACTTTCAGATGCAATAGGAATTTTTGGGTTAGGTCAATTCGTTCGCGAGATATGGGAGTTTGAATCCAAGAAATGGTTGAGAAGGCAACAAATTTTTCGCAATTCTGCTGCTCCAAACGCTTAACCAGAATGGCCTAGGGAAAAAATACACATACCGTTGTAATCGGGCGAGTTTCTACTTTCAGATGCAATAGGAATTTTTGGGCTACGTCAATCCGTTCGCGAGATATGGGATTGTGAATCTAAGAAATGGTTGAGAAGACAACAAATTTTTCGCACTTCTGCTGCTCCAAACGCTTAACCAGAATGGCCTAGGGAAAAAATACGCATACCGTTGTAATCGGGCGAGTTTCTACTTTCAGACGCAGCAGGAATTTTTGGGTTTGATCAATCCGTTCGCGAGATATGGGACTTTGAAGCTAAGAAATGGTTGAGAAGGCAAAAAATTTTTCGCAATTCTGCTGCTCCAAACGCTTAACCAGAATGGCCTAGGGAAAAAATAAACATACCGTTGGAATCGGGCGAACTTCTAGTTTCAGATGCAATATGAATTTTTGGGTTAGGTCAATCCGTTCGCGAGATATGGGAGTTTGAAGCCAAGAAATGGTTGAGAAGCCAAAAAATTTATCGCAATTCTGCTGCACCAAACGCTTAACTAGAATGGCCTAGGGAAAAAATACACATACCGTTGTAATCGGGCGAGTTTCTATTTTCAAATGCAATAGGAATTTTTGGGTTAGGTCAGTCTGTTCGCGAGATATGGGAGTTTGAAGACAAGAAATGGTTGAGAAGGCAAAAAATTTTTCGCAATTCTGCTGCTCCGAACGCTTAACCAGAAAGGCCTAGGGAAAAAATACACATACCGTTGTAATCGGGCGAGTTTCTACTTTCAGATGCAATAGGAATTTTTGGGTCAGGTCAATTCGTTCGCGAGATATGGGAGTTTGAAGCCAAGAAATGGTTGAGAAGGCAAAAAATTTTTCGCAATTCTGCTGCTCCAAACGCTTAACCAGAATGGCCTAGGGAAAAAATACACATACCGTTGTAATCGGGCGAGTTTCTACTTTCAGATGCAATAGGAATTTTTGGGCTACGTCAATCCGTTCGCGAGATATGGGATTGTGAATCTAAGAAATGGTTGAGAAGACAAAAAATTTATCGCACTTCTGCTGCTCCAAACGCTTAACTAGAATGGCCTAGGGAAAAAATACACATACCGTTGTAATCGGGCGAGTTTCTATTTTCAGATGCAATAGGAATTTTTGGGTTAGGTCAGTCTGTTCGCGAGATATGGGAGTTTGAAGCCAAGAAATGGTAGAGAAGGCAAAAAATTTTTCACAATTCTGCTGCTCCAAACGCTTGACCAGATTGGGCTAGGGAAAAAATACACATACCGTTGTAATGGGGCGAGTTTCTACTTTCAGATGCAATCGGAATTTTTGGGTTAGGTCAATCCGTTCGCGAGATATGGGAGTTTGAAGCCAAGAAATGGTTGAGAAGCCAAAAAATTTATCGCAATTCTGCTGCACCAAACGCTTAACTAGAATGGCCTAGGGAAAAAATACACATACCGTTGTAATCGGGCGAGTTTCTATTTTCAGATGCAATAGGAATTTTTGGGTTAGGTCAGTCTGTTCGCGAGATATGGGAGTTTGAAGCTAAGAAATGGTTGAGAAGACAACAAATTTTTGGCACTTCTGCAGCTCCAAACGCTTAACCAGAATGGCCTGGGGAAAAAATACACATACCGTTGTAATCGGGCGAGTTTCTACTTTCAGATGCAATAGGAATTTTTGAGTTAGGTCAATCCGTTCGCGAGATATGGGAGTTTGAAGCCAAGAAATGGTAGAGAAGGCAACAAATTTTTCGCAATTCTGCTGCTCCAAACGCTTAACGAGAATGGCCAAGGGAAAAAATACATATACCGTTGTAATCGGGCGAGTTTCTACTTTCAGATGCAATTGGAATTTTTGGGTTAGGTCAATCCGTTCGCAAGATATGGGAGTTTGAAGCCAAGAAATGGTTGAGAAGGCAAAAAATTTTTCGCAATTCTGCTGCTCCAAACGCTTAACCAAAATGGCCTAGGGAAAAAATACACATACCGTTGTAATCGGGCGAGTTTCTACTTTCAGACGCAGCAGGAATTTTTGGGTTTGATCAATCCGTTCGCGAGATATGGGACTTTGAAACTAAGAAATGGTTGAGAAGGCAAAAAATTTTTCGCAATTCTGCTGCTCCAAACGCTTAACCAGAATGGCTTAGGGAAAAAATACACATACCGTTGGAATCGGGCGAACTTCTACTTTCAGATGCAATATGAATTTTTGGGTTAGGTCAATGCGTTCGCGAGATATGGGTGTTTGAAAACAAGATATGGTTGAGAAAGCAAAAAATTTTTCGCAATTCTGCTGCTCCAAACGTTTAACCAGAATGGCCTCGGGAAAAAATACACATACCGTTGTAATGGGGCGAGTTTCTACTTTCAGATGCAACACGAATTTTTGGGTTAGGTCAATCCGTTCGCGAGATATGGGAGTTTGAAGCCAAGAAATGGTAGAGAAGGCAAAAAATTTTTCACAATTCTGCTGCTCCAAACGCTTAACCAGAATGGCCTAGGGAAAAAATACACATACCGTTGTAATCGGGCGAGTTTCTACTTTCAGATGCAATAGGAATTTTTGGGTTAGGTCAATCCGTTCGCGAGATATGGGACTTTGAAGCCAAGAAATGGTTGAGAAGGCAAAAAATTTTTCGCAATTCTGCTGCTCCGAACGCTTAACCAGAATGGCCTAGGGAAAAAATACACATAGCGTTGTAATCAGGCGAGTTTCTACTTTCAGATGCAATAGGAGTTTTTGGGTTAGGTCAGTCTGTTCGCGAGATATGGGAGTTTGAAGCCAAGAAATGGTAGAGAAGGCAAAAAATTTTTCACAATTCTGCTGCTCCAAACGCTTGACCAGATTGGGCTAGGGAAAAAATACACATACCGTTGTAATCGGGCGAGTTTCTACTTTTAGATGCAATAGGAATTTTTGGGTTAGGTCAATCCGTTCGCGAGATATGGGAGTTTGAAGACAAGAAATGGTTGAGAAGGCAAAAAATTTTTCGCCATTCTGCTGCTCCGAACGCTTAACCAGAATGGCCTAGGGAAAAAATACACATACCGTTGTAATCGGGCGAGTTTCTACTTTCATACGCAGCAGGAATTTTTGGGTTTGGTCAATCCGTTCGCGAGATATGGGACTTTGAAGCTAAGAAATGGTTGAGAAGGCAAAAAATTTTTCGCAATTCTGCTGCTCCAAACGCTTAACCAGAATGGCCTAGGGAAAAAATACACATACCGTTGTAATCGGGCGAGTTTCTACTTTCAGATGCAATAGGAATTTTTGGGCTACGTCAATCCGTTCGCGAGATATGGGATTGTGAATCTAAGAAATGGTTGAGAAGACAACAAATTTTTCGCACTTCTGCTGCTCCAAACGCTTAACCAGAATGGCCTAGGGAAAAAATACACATACCGTTGTAATCGGGCGAGTTTCTACTTTCAGATGCAATAGGAATTTTTGGGTTAGGTCAATCCGTTCGCGAGATATGGGAGTTTGAAGCCAAGAAATGGTAGAGAAGGCGAAAAATTTTTCACAATTCTGCTGCTCCAAACGATAACCAGAATGGCCAAGGGAAAAAATGCACATACCGTTGTAATCGGGCGAGTTTCTATTTTCAGATGCAATAGGAATTTTTGGGTTAAGTCTATCCGTTCGCGAGACATGGGACTTTGAAGCCAAGAAATGGTTGAGAAGGCAAAAAATTTTTCGCAATTCTGCTGCTCCAAACGATTAACCAGAATGGCTAAGTGAAAAAATACAAATACCGCTGTAATCGGGCGTGTTTCTACTTTCAGATGCAATAGGAGTTTTTGGGTTAGGTCAGTCTGTTCGCGAGATATGGGAGTTTGAAGCCAAGAAATGGTAGAGAAGGCAAAAAATTTTTCACAATTCTGCTGCTCCAAACGCTTGACCAGATTGGGCTAGGGAAAAAATACACATACCGTTGTAATCGGGCGAGTTTCTACTTTCATACGCAGCAGGAATTTTTGGGTTTGGTCAATCCGTTCGCGAGATATGGGACTTTGAAGCTAAGAAATGGTTGAGAAGGCAAAAAATTTTTCGCAATTCTGCTGCTCCAAACGCTTAACCAGAATGGCCTAGGGAAAAAATACACATACCGTTGGAATCGGGCGAACTTCTACTTTCAGATTCAATATGAATTTTTGGGTTAGGTCAATGCGTTCGCGAGATATGGGTGTTTGAAAACAAGAAATGGTTGAGAAGGCAAAAAATTTTTCGCAATTCTGCTGCTCCAAACGCTTAACCAGAATGGCCTCGGGAAAAAATACACATTCCGTTGTAATGGGGCGAGTTTCTACTTTCAGATGCAACAGGAATTTTTGGGTTACGTCAATCCGTTCGCGAGATATGGGAGTCTGAAGCTAAGAAATGGTTGAGAAGACAACAAATTTTTCGCAATTCTGCTGCTCCAAACGATTAACGAGAATGGCCAAGGGAAAAAATACATATACCGTTGTAATCGGGCGAGTTTCTACTTTCAGATGCAATAGGAATTTTTGGGTTAGGTCAATCCGTTCGCAAGATATGGGAGTTTGAAGCCAAGAAATGGTTGAGAAGGCAAAAAATTTTTCGCAATTCTGCTGCTCCAAACGCTTAACCAAAATGGCCTAGGGAAAAAATAAACATACCGCTGTAATCGGGCGAGTTTCTACTTTCAGATGCAATAGGAATTTTTGGGTTAGGTCAATCCGTTCGCGAGATATGGGAGTTTGAAGCCAAGAAATGGTACAGAAGGCAAAAAATTTTTCACAATTCTGCTGCTCCAAACGCTTAACCAGAATGGGCTAGGGAAAAAATACACATACCGTTGTAATCGGGCGAGTTTCTACTTTCAGATGTAATAGGAATTTTTGGCTTAGGTCAATCCGTTCGCGAGATATGGGAGTTTGAAGACAAGAAATGGTTGAGAAGGCAAAAAATTTTTCGCAATTCTGCTGCTCCGAACGCTTAACCAGAAAGGCCTAGGGAAAAAATACACATACCGTTGTAATCGGGCGAGTTTCTACTTTCAGATGCAATAGGAATTTTTGGGTTAGGTCAATTCGTTCGCGAGATATGGGAGTTTGAAGCCAAGAAATGGTTGAGAAGGCAACAAATTTTTCGCAATTCTGCTGCTCCAAACGCTTAACCAGAATGGCCTAGGGAAAAAATACACATACCGTTGTAATCGGGCGAGTTTCTACTTTCAGATGCAATAGGAATTTTTGGGCTACGTCAATCCGTTCGCGAGATATGGGATTGTGAATCTAAGAAATGGTTGAGAAGACAACAAATTTTTCGCACTTCTGCTGCTCCAAACGCTTAACCAGAATGGCCTAGGGAAAAAATACGCATACCGTTGTAATCGGGCGAGTTTCTACTTTCAGACGCAGCAGGAATTTTTGGGTTTGATCAATCCGTTCGCGAGATATGGGACTTTGAAGCTAAGAAATGGTTGAGAAGGCAAAAAATTTTTCGCAATTCTGCTGCTCCAAACGCTTAACCAGAATGGCCTAGGGAAAAAATAAACATACCGTTGGAATCGGGCGAACTTCTACTTTCAGATGCAATATGAATTTTTGGGTTAGGTCAATCCGTTCGCGAGATATGGGAGTTTGAAGCCAAGAAATGGTTGAGAAGCCAAAAAATTTATCGCAATTCTGCTGCACCAAACGCTTAACTAGAATGGCCTAGGGAAAAAATACACATACCGTTGTAATCGGGCGAGTTTCTATTTTCAAATGCAATAGGAATTTTTGGGTTAGGTCAGTCTGTTCGCGAGATATGGGAGTTTGAAGACAAGAAATGGTTGAGAAGGCAAAAAATTTTTCGCAATTCTGCTGCTCCGAACGCTTAACCAGAAAGGCCTAGGGAAAAAATACACATACCGTTGTAATCGGGCGAGTTTCTACTTTCAGATGCAATAGGAATTTTTGGGTCAGGTCAATTCGTTCGCGAGATATGGGAGTTTGAAGCCAAGAAATGGTTGAGAAGGCAAAAAATTTTTCGCAATTCTGCTGCTCCAAACGCTTAACCAGAATGGCCTAGGGAAAAAATACACATACCGTTGTAATCGGGCGAGTTTCTACTTTCAGATGCAATAGGAATTTTTGGGCTACGTCAATCCGTTCGCGAGATATGGGATTGTGAATCTAAGAAATGGTTGAGAAGACAAAAAATTTATCGCACTTCTGCTGCTCCAAACGCTTAACTAGAATGGCCTAGGGAAAAAATACACACACCGTTGTAATCGGGCGAGTTTCTATTTTCAGATGCAATAGGAATTTTTGGGTTAGGTCAGTCTGTTCGCGAGATATGGGAGTTTGAAGCCAAGAAATGGTAGAGAAGGCAAAAAATTTTTCACAATTCTGCTGCTCCAAACGCTTGACCAGATTGGGCTAGGGAAAAAATACACATACCGTTGTAATGGGGCGAGTTTCTACTTTCAGATGCAATCGGAATTTTTGGGTTAGGTCAATCCGTTCGCGAGATATGGGAGTTTGAAGCCAAGAAATGGTTGAGAAGCCAAAAAATTTATCGCAATTCTGCTGCACCAAACGCTTAACTAGAATGGCCTAGGGAAAAAATACACATACCGTTGTAATTGGGCGAGTTTCTACTTTCAGATGCAACAGGAATTTTTGGTTTAGGTCAATCCGTTCGCGAGATATGGGAGTTTGAAGCTAAGAAATGGTTGAGAAGACAACAAATTTTTCGCACCTCAGCTGCTCCAAACGCTTAACCAGAATGGCCTAGGGAAAAAATACACATACCGTTGTAATCGGGCGAGTTTCTACTTTCAGATGCAATAGGAATTTTTGGGTTAGGTCAATCCGTTCGCGAGATATGGGAGTTTGAAGCCAAGTAATGGTTGAGAAGGCAAAAAATTTTTCGCAATTCTGCTGCTCCAAACGCTTAACCAGAATGGCCTACGGAAAAAAGACACATACCGTTGTGATCGGGCGAGTTTCTACTTTCAGATGCAATAGGAATTTTTGGGTTAGGTCAATCCGTTCGCCAGATATGGGAGTTTGAAGCCAAGAAATGGTAGAGAAGGCAAAAAATTTTTCACAATTCTGCTGCTCCAAACGCTTAACCAGAATGGCCTAGGGAAAAAATACGCATACCGTTGTAATCGGGCGAGTTTCTACTTTCAGACGCAGAAGGAATTTTTGGGTTTGGTCAATCCGTTCGCGAGATATGGGACTTTGAAGCTAAGAAATGGTTGAGAAGGCAAAAAATTTTTCGCACTTCTGCTGCTCCAAACGCTTAACCAGAATGGCCTAGGGAAAAAGTACACATACCGTTGTAATCGGGCGAGTTTCTACTTTCAGATGCAATAGGAATTTTTGGGTTAGGTCAATCCGTTCGCGAGATATGGGAGTTTGAAGCCAAGAAATGGTTGAGAAGGCAAAAATTTTTCGCAATTCTGCTGCTCCAAACGCATAACCAGAATCGCCTAGGGAAAAAATACACATACCGTTGGAATCGGGCGAACTTCTACTTTCAGATGCAATAGGAATTTTTGGGTTAGGTCAATGCGTTCGCGAGATATGGGTGTTTGAAAACAAGAAATGGTTGAGAAGGCAAAAATTTTACGCAATTCTGCTGCTCCAAACGCTTAACCAGAATGGCCTCGGGAAAAAATACACATACCGTTGTAATGGGGCGAGTTTCTACTTTCAGATGCAACAGGAATTTTTGGGTTAGGTCAATCCGTTCGCGAGATATGGGAGTTTGAAGCCAAGAAATGGTAGAGAAGGCAAAAAATTTTTCACAATTCTGCTGCTCCAAACGCTTAACCAGAATGGCCTAGGGAAAAAATACACATACCGTTGGAATCGGGCGAACTTCTACTATCAGATGCAATATGAATTTTTGGGTTAGGTCAATGCGTACGCGAGATATGGGTGTTTGAAAACAAGAAATGGTTGAGAAGGCAAATCATTTTTCGCAATTCTGCTGCTCCAAACGCTTAACCAGAATGGCCTCGGGAAAAAATACACATACCGTTGTAATCGGGCGAGTTTCTGCTTTCAGATGCAACAGGAATTTTTGGGTTAGGTCAATCCGTTCGCGAGATATGGGAGTTTGAAACCAAGAAATGGTAGAGAAGGCAAAAAATTTTTCACAATTCTGCTGCTCCAAACGCTTAACCAGAATGGCCTAGGGAAAAAATACACATACCGTTGTAATCGGGCGAGTTTCTACTTTCAGATGAAATAGGAATTTTTGGGTTAGGTCAATCCGTTCGCGAGATATGGGACTTTGAAGCCAAGAAATGGTTGAGAAGGCAAAAAATTTTTCGCAATTCTGCTGCTCCAAACGCTTAACCAGAATGGCCTAGGGAAAAAATACACATACCGTTGTAATCGGGCGAGTTTCTACTTTCAGATGAAATAGGAATTTTTGGGTTAGGTCAATCCGTTCGCGAGATATGGGACTTTGAAGCCAAGAAATGGTTGAGAAGGCAAAAAATTTTTCGCAATTCTGCTGCTCCAAACGCTTAACCAGAATGGCCTAGGGAAAAAATACACATACCGTTGTAATCGGGCGAGTTTCTACTTTCAGATGAAATAGGAATTTTTGGGTTAGGTCAATCCGTTCGCGAGATATGGGACTTTGAAGCCAAGAAATGGTTGAGAAGGCAAAAAATTTTTCACAATTCTGCTGCTCCAAACGCTTAACCAGAATGGCCAAGGGAAAAAATACACATACCGTTGTAATCGGGCGAGTTTCTACTTTCAGATGCAATAGGAATTTTTGGGTTAGGTCAATCCGTTCGCGAGATATGGGAGTTTGAAGCCAAGAAATGGTAGAGAAGGCAAAAAATTTTTCACAATTCTGCTGCTCCAAACGCTTAACCAGAATGGCCTAGGGAAAAAATACACATACCGTTGTAATCGGGCGAGTTTCTACTTTCAGATGCAATAGGAATTTTTGGGTTAGGTCAATCCGTTCGCGAGATATGGGAGTTTGAAGCCAAGAAATGGTTGAGAAGGCAAAAAATTTTTCGCAATTCTGCTGCTCCAAACGCTTAACCAGAATGGCCTAGGGAAAAAATACACACACGGTTGTAATCGGGCGAGTTTCTACTTTCAGATGCAATAGGAATTTTTGGGTTAGGTCAATCCGTTCGCGAGATATGGGAGTTTGAAGCCAAGAAATTGTAGAGAAGGCAAAAAATTTTTCACAATTCTGCTGCTCCAAACGCTTAACCAGAATGGGTTGGGAAAAAATACACATACCGTTGTAATCGGGCGAGTTTCTACTTTCAGATGCAATAGGAATTTTTGGTTTAGGTCAATCCGTTCGCGAGATATAGGAGTTTGAAGCTAAGAAATGGTTAAGAAGACAACAAATTTTTCGCAGTTCTGCTGCTCCAAACGATTAACCAGAATGGCCAAGGGAGAAAATACACATACCGTTGTAATCGAGCGAGTTTCTACTTTCAGATGCAATAGAAATTTTTGGGTTAGGTCAACTCGTTCGCGAGATATGGGAGTTTGAAGCCAAGAAATTGTTGAGAAGGCAAAAAATTTTTCGCAATTCTGCTGCTCCAAACGCTTAACCAGAATGGCCTAGGGAAAAAATACGCATACCGTTGTAATCGGGCGAGTTTCTACTTTCAGATGCAGTAGGAATTTTTGGGTTAGGTCAATCCGTTCGCGAGATATGGGAGTTTGAAGCCAAGAAATGGTAGAGAAGGCAAAAAATTTTTCACAATTCTGCTGCTCCAAACGCTTAACCAGAATGGCCTAGGGAAAAAATACACATACCGTTGTAATCGGGCGAGTTTCTACTTTCAGATGCAATAGGAATTTTTGGGTTAGGTCAATCCGTTCGCGAGATATGGGACTTTGAAACCAAGAAATGGTTGAGAAGGCAAAAAATTTTTCGCAATTCCGCTGCTCCAAACGCTTAACCAGAATGGCCTAGGGAAAAAATACACATACCGTTGTAATCTGGCGAGTCTCTACTTTCAGATGCAATAGGAATTTTTGGGTTACGTCAATCCGTTCGAGAGATATGGGAGTTTGTAGCTAAGAAATGGTTGAGAAGCCAAAAAATTTTTCGCAATTTTGCTGCACCAAACGCTTAACCAGAATGGCCTAGGGAAAAAATACACACACGGTTGTAATCGGGCGAGTTTCTACTTTCAGATGCAATAGGAATTTTTGGGTTAGGTCAATCCGTTCGCGAGATATGGGAGTTTGAAGCCAAGAAATTGTAGAGAAGGCAAAAAATTTTTCACAATTCTGCTGCTCCAAACGCTTAACCAGAATGGGTTGGGAAAAAATACACATACCGTTGTAATCGGGCGAGTTTCTACTTTCAGATGCAATAGGAATTTTTGGTTTAGGTCAATCCGTTCGCGAGATATGGGAGTTTGAAGCTAAGAAATGGTTAAGAAGACAACAAATTTTTCGCAGTTCTGCTGCTCCAAACGCTTAACCAGAATGGCCAAGGGAGAAAATACACATACCGTTGTAATCGAGCGAGTTTCTACTTTCAGATGCAATAGAAATTTTTGGGTTAGGTCAACTCGTTCGCGAGATATGGGAGTTTGAAGCCAAGAAATTGTTGAGAAGGCAAAAAATTTTTCGCAATTCTGCTGCTCCAAACGCTTAACCAGAATGGCCTAGGGAAAAAATACACATACCGTTGTAATCGGGCGAGTTTCTACTTTCAGATGCAGTAGGAATTTTTGGGTTAGGTCAATCCGTTCGCGAGATATGGGAGTTTGAAGCCAAGAAATGGTAGAGAAGGCAAAAAATTTTTCACAATTCTGCTGCTCCAAACGCTTAACCAGAATGGCCTAGGGAAAAAATACACATACCATTGTAATCGGGCGAGTTTCTACTTTCAGATGCAATAGGAATTTTTGGGTTAGGTCAATCCGTTCGCGAGATATGGGACTTTGAAACCAAGAAATGGTTGAGAAGGCAAAAAATTTTTCGCAATTCTGCTGCTCCAAACGCTTAACCAGAATGGCCTAGGGAAAAAATACACATACCGTTGTAATCTGGCGAGTCTCTACTTTCAGATGCAATAGGAATTTTTGGGTTACGTCAATCCGTTCGAGAGATATGGGAGTTTGTAGCTAAGAAATGGTTGAGAAGCCAAAAAATTTTTCGCAATTTTGCTGCTCCAAACGCTTAACCAGAATGGCCAAGGGAAAAAATACACATACCGTTGTAATCGGGCGAGTTTCTACTTTCAGATGCAATAGGAATTTTTGGGTTAGGTCAATCCGTTCGCGAGACATGGGAGTTTGAAGCCAAGAAATGGTTGAGAAGGCAAACAATTTTTCGCAATTCTGCTGCTCCAAACGCTTAACCAAAATGGCCAAGGGAAAAAATACACATACCGCTGTAATCGGGCGAGTTTCTACTTTCACATGCAATAGGAATTTTTGGGTTAGGTCAGTCTGTTCGCGAGATATGGGAGTTTGAAGCCAAGAAATGGTAGAGAAGGCAAAAAATTTTTCACAATTCTGCTGCTCCAAACGCTTAACCAGTATGGGCTAGGGAAAAAATACACATACCGTTGTAATCGGGCGAGTTTCTACTTTCAGATGCAATAGGAATTTTTGGGTTAGGTCAATCCGTTCGCGAGATATGGGAGTTTGAAGACAAGAAATGGTTGAGAAGGCAAAAAATTTTTCGCAATTCTGCTGCTCCAACCGCTTAACCAGAATGGCCTAGGGAAGAAATACACATACCTTTGTAATCGGGCGAGTTTCTACTTTCAGATGCAACAGGAATTTTTGGGTTAGGTCAATCCGTTCGCGAGATATGGGAGTTTGAAGCTAAGAAATGGTTGAGAAGGCAAAAAATTTTTCGCATTTCTGCTGCTCCAAACGCTTAACCAAAATGGCCAAGGGAAAAAATACACATACCGCTGTAATCGGGGGAGTTTCTACTTTCAGATGCAATAGGAATTTTTGGGTTAGGTCAATCCGTTCGCGAGATATGGGAGTTTGAAGCCAAGAAATGGTAGAGAAGGCAAAAAATTTTTCACAATTCTGCTGCTCCAAAGGCTTAACCAGAATGACCTAGGCAAAAAATACACATACCGTTGTAATCGGGCGAGTTTCTACTTTCAGATGCAACAGGAATTTTTGGTTTAGGTCAATCCGTTCGCGAGATATGGGAGTTTGAAGCTAAGAAATGGTTGAGAAGACAACAAATTTTTCGCAGTTCTGCTGCTCCAAACGCTTAACCAGAATGGCCTAGGGAAAAAATACACATACCGTTGTAATCGGGCGAGTTTCTACTTTCAGATGCAATAGGAATTTTTGGGTTAGGTCAATCCGTTCGCGAGATATGGGAGTTTGAAGCCAAGAAATGGTTGAGAAGCCAAAAAATTTTTCGCAATTCTGCTGCTCCAAACGCTTAACTAGAATGGCCAAGGGAAAAAATACACATACCGTTGTAATCGGGCGAGTTTCTACTTTCAGATGCAATAGGAATTTTTGGGTTAGGTCAATCCGTTCGCGAGATATGGGAGTTTGAAGCCAAGAAATGGTAGAGAAGGCAAAAAATTTTTCACAATTCTGCTGCTCCAAACGCTTAACCAAAATGGCCAAGGGAAAAAATACACATACCGCTGTAATCGGGCGAGTTTCTACTTTCAGATGCAATAGGAATTTTTGGGTTAGGTCAGTGTGTTCGCGAGATATGGGAGTTTGAAGCCAAGAAATGGTAGAGAAGGCAAAAAATTTTTCACAAATCTGCTGCTCCAAAAGCTTAACCAGAATGGCCTAGGGAAAAAATACACTTGCCGTTGTAATCGGGCGAGTTTCTACTTTCAGATGCAATACGAATTTTTGGGTTAGGTCAATCCGTTCGCGAGATATGGGAGTTTGAAGCTAAGAAATGGTTGAGAAGACAACAAATTTTTCGCAGTTCTGCTGCTCCAAACGCTTAACCAGAATGGCCTAGGGAAAAAATACACATACTGTTGTAATCGGGCGAGTTTCTACTTTCAGATGCAATAGGAATTTTTGGGTTAGGTCAATCCGTTCGCGAGATATGGGAGTTTGAAGCCAAGAAATGGTTGAGAAGCCAAAAAATTTTTCGCAATTCTGCTGCTCCAAACGCTTAACTAGAATGGCCAAGGGAAAAAATACACATACCGTTGTAATCGGGCGAGTTTCTATTTTCAGATGCAATAGGAATTTTTGGGTTAGGTCAATCCGTTCGCGAGATATGGGACTTTGAAGCCAAGAAATGGGTGAGAAGGCAAAAAATTTTTCGCAATTCTGCTGCTCCAAACGCTTAACCAGAATGGCCTAGGGAAAAAATACACATACCGTTGTAATCTGGCGAGTTTCTACTTTCAGATGCAATAGGAATTTTTGGGTTAGGTCAATCCGTTCGCGAGATATGGGACTTTGAAACCAAGAAATGGTTGAGAAGGCAAAAAATTTTTCGCAATTCTGCTGCTCCAAACGCTTAACCAGAATGGCCTAGGGAAAAAATACACATACCGTTGTAATCTGGCGAGTCTCTACTTTCAGATGCAATAGGAATTTTTGGGTTACGTCAATCCGTTCGAGAGATATGGGAGTTTGTAGCTAAGAAATGGTTGAGAAGCCAAAAAATTTTTCGCAATTTTGCTGCTCCAAACGCTTAACCAGAATGGCCAAGGGAAAAAATACACATACCGTTGTAATCGGGCGAGTTTCTACTTTCAGATGCAATAGGAATTTTTGGGTTAGGTCAATCCGTTCGCGAGACATGGGAGTTTGAAGCCAAGAAATGGTTGAGAAGGCAAACAATTTTTCGCAATTCTGCTGCTCCAAACGCTTAACCAAAATGGCCAAGGGAAAAAATACACATACCGCTGTAATCGGGCGAGTTTCTACTTTCACATGCAATAGGAATTTTTGGGTTAGGTCAGTCTGTTCGCGAGATATGGGAGTTTGAAGCCAAGAAATGGTAGAGAAGGCAAAAAATTTTTCACAATTCTGCTGCTCCAAACGCTTAACCAGTATGGGCTAGGGAAAAAATACACATACCGTTGTAATCGGGCGAGTTTCTACTTTCAGATGCAATAGGAATTTTTGGGTTAGGTCAATCCGTTCGCGAGATATGGGAGTTTGAAGACAAGAAATGGTTGAGAAGGCAAAAAATTTTTCGCAATTCTGCTGCTCCAACCGCTTAACCAGAATGGCCTAGGGAAGAAATACACATACCTTTGTAATCGGGCGAGTTTCTACTTTCAGATGCAACAGGAATTTTTGGGTTAGGTCAATCCGTTCGCGAGATATGGGAGTTTGAAGCTAAGAAATGGTTGAGAAGGCAAAAAATTTTTCGCATTTCTGCTGCTCCAAACGCTTAACCAAAATGGCCAAGGGAAAAAATACACATACCGCTGTAATCGGGGGAGTTTCTACTTTCAGATGCAATAGGAATTTTTGGGTTAGGTCAATCCGTTCGCGAGATATGGGAGTTTGAAGCCAAGAAATGGTAGAGAAGGCAAAAAATTTTTCACAATTCTGCTGCTCCAAAAGCTTAACCAGAATGACCTAGGCAAAAAATACACATACCGTTGTAATCGGGCGAGTTTCTACTTTCAGATGCAACAGGAATTTTTGGTTTAGGTCAATCCGTTCGCGAGATATGGGAGTTTGAAGCTAAGAAATGGTTGAGAAGACAACAAATTTTTCGCAGTTCTGCTGCTCCAAACGCTTAACCAGAATGGCCTAGGGAAAAAATACACATACCGTTGTAATCGGGCGAGTTTCTACTTTCAGATGCAATAGGAATTTTTGGGTTAGGTCAATCCGTTCGCGAGATATGGGAGTTTGAAGCCAAGAAATGGTTGAGAAGCCAAAAAATTTTTCGCAATTCTGCTGCTCCAAACGCTTAACTAGAATGGCCAAGGGAAAAAATACACATACCGTTGTAATCGGGCGAGTTTCTACTTTCAGATGCAATAGGAATTTTTGGGTTAGGTCAATCCGTTCGCGAGATATGGGAGTTTGAAGCCAAGAAATGGTAGAGAAGGCAAAAAATTTTTCACAATTCTGCTGCTCCAAACGCTTAACCAAAATGGCCAAGGGAAAAAATACACATACCGCTGTAATCGGGCGAGTTTCTACTTTCAGATGCAATAGGAATTTTTGGGTTAGGTCAGTGTGTTCGCGAGATATGGGAGTTTGAAGCCAAGAAATGGTAGAGAAGGCAAAAAATTTTTCACAAATCTGCTGCTCCAAAAGCTTAACCAGAATGGCCTAGGGAAAAAATACACTTGCCGTTGTAATCGGGCGAGTTTCTACTTTCAGATGCAATACGAATTTTTGGGTTAGGTCAATCCGTTCGCGAGATATGGGAGTTTGAAGCTAAGAAATGGTTGAGAAGACAACAAATTTTTCGCAGTTCTGCTGCTCCAAACGCTTAACCAGAATGGCCTAGGGAAAAAATACACATACTGTTGTAATCGGGCGAGTTTCTACTTTCAGATGCAATAGGAATTTTTGGGTTAGGTCAATCCGTTCGCGAGATATGGGAGTTTGAAGCCAAGAAATGGTTGAGAAGCCAAAAAATTTTTCGCAATTCTGCTGCTCCAAACGCTTAACTAGAATGGCCAAGGGAAAAAATACACATACCGTTGTAATCGGGCGAGTTTCTATTTTCAGATGCAATAGGAATTTTTGGGTTAGGTCAATCCGTTCGCGAGATATGGGACTTTGAAGCCAAGAAATGGGTGAGAAGGCAAAAAATTTTTCGCAATTCTGCTGCTCCAAACGCTTAACCAGAATGGCCTAGGGAAAAAATACACATACCGTTGTAATCTGGCGAGTTTCTACTTTCAGATGCAATAGGAATTTTTGGGTTACGTCAATCCGTTCGAGAGATATGGGAGTTTGAAGCTAAGAAATGGTTGAGAAGCCAAAAAATTTTTCGCAATTCTGCTGCTCCAAACGCTTAACCAGAATGGCCTAGGGAAAAAATACACATACCGTTGTAATCGGGCGAGTTTCTACTTTCAGATGCAATAGGAATTTTTGGGTTAGCTCAATCCGTTCGCGAGATATGGGAGTTTGAAGCCAAGAAATGGTTGAGAAGCCAAAAAATTTTTCGCAATTCTGCTGCTCCAAACGCTTAACCAGAATGGCCAAGGGAAAAAATACACATACCGCTGTAATCGGGCGAGTTTCTACTATCAGATGCAATAGGAATTTTTGGGTTAGGTCAGTGTGTTCGCGAGATATGGGAGTTTGAAGCCAAGAAATGGTAGAGAAGGCAAAAAATTTTTCACAATTCTGCTGCTCCAAACGCTTAACCAGAATGACCTAGGGAAAAAATACACATACCTTTGTAATCGGGCGAGTTTCTACTTTCAGATGCAACAGGAATTTTTGGTTTACGTCAATCCGTTCGCGAGATATGGGAGTTTGAAGCTAAGAAATGGTTGAGAAGACAACAAATTTTTCGCAGTTCTGCTGCTCCAAACGCTTAACCAGAATGGCCTAGGGAAAAAATACACATACCGTTGTAATCGGGCGAGTTTCTACTTTCAGATGCAATAGGAATTTTTGGGTTAGGTCAATCCGTTCGCGAGATATGGGAGTTTGAAGCCAAGAAATGGTTGAGAAGCCAAAAATTTTTTCGCAATTCTGCTGCTCCAAACGCTTAACTAGAATGGCCAAGGGAAAAAATACACATACCGTTGTAATCGGGCGAGTTTCTATTTTCAGATGCAATAGGAATTTTTGGGTTAGGTCAATCCGTTCGCGAGATATGGGAGTTTGAAGCCAAGAAATGGTGTAGAAGGCAAAAAATTTTTCACAATTCTGCTGCTCCAAACGCTTAACCAGAATGGCCTAGGGAAAAAATACACATACCGTTGTAATCGGGCGAGTTTCTACTTTCAGATGCAATAGGAATTTTTGGGTTAGGTCAATCCGTTCGCGAGATATGGGAGTTTGAAGCCAAGAAATGGTTGAGAAGGCAAACAATTTTTCGCAATTCTGCTGCTCCAAACGCTTAACCAAAATGGCCAAGGGAAAAAATACACATACCGCTGTAATCGGGCGAGTTTCTACTTTCAGATGCAATAGGAATTTTTGGGTTAGTTCAGTCTGTTCGCGAGATATGGGAGTTTGAAGCCAAGAAATGGTAGAGAAGGCAAAAAATTTTTCACAATTCCGCTGCTCCAAACGCTTAACCAGAATGGGTTGGGGAAAAATACACATACCGTTGTAATCGGGCGAGTTTCTACTTTCAGATGCAATAGGAATTTTTGGTTTAGGTCAATCCGTTCGCGAGATATGGGAGTTTGAAGCTAAGAAATGGTTAAGAAGACAACAAATTTTTCGCAGTTCTGCTGCTCCAAACGCTTAACCAGAATGGCCTAGGGAAAAAATACACATACCGTTGTAATCGGGCGAGTTTCTACTTCCAGATGCAATAGGAATTTTTGGGTTACGTCAATCCGTTCGAGAGATATGGGAGTTTGAAGCTAAGAAATGGTTGAGAAGCCAAAAAATTTTTCGCAATTCTGCTGCTCCAACCGCTTAACCAGAATGGCCTAGGGAAGAAATACACATACCTTTGTAATCTGGCGAGTTTCTACTTTCAGATGCAATAGGAATTTTTGGGTTACGTCAATCCGTTCGAGAGGTATGGAGTTTGAAGCTAAGAAATGGTTGAGAAGCCAAAAAATTTTTCGCAATTTTGCTGCTCCAAACGCTTAACCAGAATGGCCAAGGGAAAAAATACACATACCGTTGTAATCGGGCGAGTTTCTACTTTCAGATGCAATAGGAGTTTTTGGGTTAGGTCAGTGTGTTCGCGAGATATGGGAGTTTGAAGCCAAGAAATGGTAGAGAAGGCAAAAAATTTTTCACAAATCTGCTGCTCCAAAAGCTTAACCAGAATGGCCTAGGGAAAAAATACACTTGCCGTTGTAATCGGGCGAGTTTCTACTTTCAGATGCAATACGAATTTTTGGGTTAGGTCAATCCGTTCGCGAGATATGGGAGTTTGAAGCTAAGAAATGGTTGAAAAGACAACAAATTTTTCGCAGTTCTGCTGCTCCAAACGCTTAACCAGAATGGCCTAGGGAAAAAATACACATACCGTTGTAATCGGGCGAGTTTCTACTTTCAGGTGCAATAGGAATTTTTGGGTTAGGTCAATCCGTTCGCGAGATATGGGAGTTTGAAGCCAAGAAATGGTTGAGAAGCCAAAAAATTTTTCGCAATTCTGCTGCTCCAAACGCTTAACTAGAATGGCCAAGGGAAAAAATACACATACCGTTGTAATCGGGCGAGTTTCTATTTTCAGATGCAATAGGAATTTTTGGGTTAGGTCAATCCGTTCGCGAGATATGGGAGTTTGAAGCCAAGAAATGGTAGAGAAGGCAAAAAATTTTTCACAATTCTGCTGCTCCAAACGCTTAACCAGAATGGCCTAGGAAAAAATACACATACCGTTGTAATCGGGCGAGTTTCTACTTTCAGATGCAATAGGAATTTTTGGGTTAGGTCAATCCGTTCGCGAGATATGGGACTTTGAAGCCAAGAAATGGGTGAGAAGGCAAAAAATTTTTCGCAATTCTGCTGCTCCAAACGCTTAACCAGAATGGCCTAGGGAAAAAATACACATACCGTTGTAATCTGGCGAGTTTCTACTTTCAGATGCAATAGGAATTTTTGGGTTACGTCAATCCGTTCGAGAGATATGGGAGTTTGAAGCTAAGAAATGGTTGAGAAGCCAAAAAATTTTTCGCAATTCTGCTGCTCCAAACGCTTAACCAGAATGGCCTAGGGAAAAAATACACATACCGTTGTAATCGGGCGAGTTTCTACTTTCAGATGCAATAGGAATTTTTGGGTTAGCTCAATCCGTTCGCGAGATATGGGAGTTTGAAGCCAAGAAATGGTTGAGAAGCCAAATAATTTTTCGCAATTCTGCTGCTCCAAACGCTTAACCAGAATGGCCAAGGGAAAAAATACACATACCGCTGTAATCGGGCGAGTTTCTACTTTCAGATGCAATAGGAATTTTTGGGTTAGGTCAGTGTGTTCGCGAGATATGGGAGTTTGAAGCCAAGAAATGGTAGAGAAGGCAAAAAATTTTTCACAATTCTGCTGCTCCAAACGCTTAACCAGAATGACCTAGGGAAAAAATACACATACCTTTGTAATCGGGCGTGTTTCTACTTTCAGATGCAACAGGAATTTTTGGTTTAGGTCAATCCGTTCGCGAGATATGGTAGTTTGAAGCTAAGAAATGGTTGAGAAGACAACAAATTTTTCGCAGTTCTGCTGCTCCAAACGCTTAACCAGAATGGCCTAGGGAAAAAATACACATACCGTTGTAATCGGGCGAGTTTCTACTTTCAGATGCAATAGGAATTTTTGGGTTATGTCAATCCGTTCGCGAGATATGGGAGTTTGAAGCCAAGAAATGGTGTAGAAGGCAAAAAATTTTTCACAATTCTGCTGCTCCAAACGCTTAACCAGAATGGCCTAGGGAAAAAATACACATACCGTTGTAATCGGGCGAGTTTCTACTTTCAGATGCAATAGGAATTTTTGGGTTAGGTCAATCCGTTCGCGAGATATGGGAGTTTGAAGCCAAGAAATGGTTGAGAAGGCAAAAAATTTTTCGCAATTCTGCTGCTCCAAACGCTTAACCAAAATGGCCAAGGGAAAAAATACACATACCGCTGTAATCGGGCGAGTTTCTACTTTCAGATGCAATAGGAATTTTTGGGTTAGTTCAGTCTGTTCGCGAGATATGGGAGTTTGAAGCCAAGAAATGGTAGAGAAGGCAAAAAATTTTTCACAATTCCGCTGCTCCAAACGCTTAAGCAGAATGGGTTGGGGAAAAATACACATACCGTTGTAATCGGGCGAGTTTCTACTTTCAGATGCAATAGGAATTTTTGGTTTAGGTCAATCCGTTCGCGAGATATGGGAGTTTGAAGCTAAGAAATGGTTAAGAAGACAACAAATTTTTCGCAGTTCTGCTGCTCCAAACGCTTAACCAGAATGGCCTAGGGAAAAAATACACATACCGTTGTAATCGGGCGAGTTTCTACTTCCAGATGCAATAGGAATTTTTGGGTTACGTCAATCCGTTCGAGAGATATGGGAGTTTGAAGCTAAGAAATGGTTGAGAAGCCAAAAAATTTTTCGCAATTCTGCTGCTCCAACCGCTTAACCAGAATGGCCTAGGGAAGAAATACACATACCTTTGTAATCTGGCGAGTTTCTACTTTCAGATGCAATAGGAATTTTTGGGTTAGTTCAGTCTGTTCGCGAGATATGGGAGTTTGAAGCCAAGAAATGGTAGAGAAGGCAAAAAATTTTTCACAATTCCGCTGCTCCAAACGCTTAACCAGAATGGGTTGGGGAAAAATACACATACCGTTGTAATCGGGCGAGTTTCTACTTTCAGATGCAATAGGAATTTTTGGTTTAGGTCAATCCGTTCGCGAGATATGGGAGTTTGAAGCTAAGAAATGGTTAAGAAGACAACAAATTTTTCGCAGTTCTGCTGCTCCAAACGCTTAACCAGAATGGCCTAGGGAAAAAATACACATACCGTTGTAATCGGGCGAGTTTCTACTTCCAGATGCAATAGGAATTTTTGGGTTACGTCAATCCGTTCGAGAGATATGGGAGTTTGAAGCTAAGAAATGGTTGAGAAGCCAAAAAATTTTTCGCAATTCTGCTGCTCCAACCGCTTAACCAGAATGGCCTAGGGAAGAAATACACATACCTTTGTAATCTGGCGAGTTTCTACTTTCAGATGCAATAGGAATTTTTGGGTTACGTCAATCCGTTCGAGAGATATGGGAGTTTGAAGCTAAGAAATGGTTGAGAAGCCAAAAAATTTTTCGCAATTTTGCTGCTCCAAACGCTTAACCAGAATGGCCAAGGGAAAAAATACACATACCGTTGTAATCGGGCGAGTTTCTACTTTCAGATGCAATAGGAATATTTGGGTTAGGTCAATCCGTTCGCGAGATATGGGAGTTTGAAGCCAAGAAATGGTTGAGAAGGCAAAAAATTTTTCGCAATTCTGCTGCTCCAAACGCTTAACCAAAATGGCCAAGGGAAAAAATACACATACCGCTGTAATCGGGCGAGTTTCTACTTTCAGATGCAATAGGAATTTTTGGGTTAGTTCAGTCTGTTCGCGAGATATGGGAGTTTGAAGCCAAGAAATGGTAGAGAAGGCAAAAAATTTTTCACAATTCTGCTGCTCCAAACGCTTAACCAGAATGGGCTAGGGAAAAAATACACATACCGTTGTAATCGGGCGAGTTTCTACTTTCAGATGCAATAGGAATTTTTGGGTTAGGTCAATCCGTTCGCGAGATATGGGAGTTTGAAGACAAGAAATGGTTGAGAAGGCAAAAAATTTTTCGCAATTCTGCTGCTCCAACCGCTTAACCAGAATGGCCTAGGGAAGAAATACACATACCTTTGTAATCGGGCGAGTTTCTACTTTCAGATGCAACAGGAATTTTTGGGTTAGGTCAATCCGTTCGCGAAATATGGGAGTTTGAAGCTAAGAAATGGTTGAGAAGGCAAAAAATTTTTCGCATTTCTGCTGCTCCAAACGCTTAACCAAAATGGCCAAGGGAAAAAATACACATACCGCTGTAATCGGGCGAGTTTCTACTTTCAGATGCAATAGGAATTTTTGGGTTAGGTCAGTGTGTTCGCGAGATATGGGAGTTTGAAGCCAAGAAATGGTAGAGAAGGCAAAAAATTTTCCACAATTCTGCTGCTCCAAACGCTTAACCAGAATGACCTAGGGAAAAAATACACATACCTTTGTAATCGGGCGAGTTTCTACTTTCAGATGCAACAGGAATTTTTGGTTTAGGTCAATCCGTTCGCGAGATATGGGAGTTTGAAGACAAGAAATGGTTGAGAAGGCAAAAAATTTTTCACAATTCTGCTGCTCCAAACGCTTGACCAGATTGGGCTAGGGAAAAAATACACATACCGTTGGAATCGGGCGAACTTCTACTTTCAGATGCAATATGAATTTTTGGGTTAGGTCAATCCGTTCGCGAGATATGGGAGTTTGAAGCCAAGAAATGTTTGAGAAGCCAAAAAATTTATCGCAATTCTGCTGCTCCAAACGCTTAACAAGAATGGCCTAGGGAAAAAATACACATACCGTTGTAATCGGGCGAGTTTCTACTTTCAGATGCAATAGGAATTTTTGGGTTAGGTCAATCCGTTCGCGAGATATGGGAGTTTGAAGCCAAGAAATGTTAGAGAAGGCAAAAAATTTTTCACAATTCTGCTGCTCCAAACGCTTAACCAGAATGGCCTAGGGAAAAAATACACATACCGTTGTAATCGGGCGAGTTTCTACTTTCAGATGCAATAGGAATTTTTGGGTTAGGTCAATCCGTTCGCGAGATATGGGACTTTGAAGCCAAGAAATGGTTGAGAAGGCAAAAAATTTTTCGCAATTCTGCTGCTCCAAACGCTTAACCAGAATGGCCTAGGGAAAAAATACACACACGGTTGTAATCGGGCGAGTTTCTACTTTCAGATGCAATAGGAATTTTTGGGTTAGGTCAATCCGTTCGCGAGATATGGGAGTTTGAAGCCAAGAAATGGTTGAGAAGGCAAAAAAATTTTCGCAATTCAGCTGTTCCAAACGCTTAACCAAAATGGCCAAGGGAGAAAATACACATACCGCTGTAATCGGGCGAGTTTCTACTTTCAGATGCAATAGGAATTTTTGGGTTAGGTCAGTCTGTTCGCGAGATATGGGAGTTTGAAGCCAAGAAATGGTAGAGAAGGCAAAAAATTTTTCACAATTCCGCTGCTCCAAACGCTTAACCAGAATGGGTTGGGGAAAAATACACATACCGTTGTAATCGGGCGAGTTTCTACTTTCAGATGCAATAGGAATTTTTGGTTTAGGTCAATCCGTTCGCGAGATATGGGAGTTTGAAGCTAAGAAATGGTTAAGAAGACAACAAATTTTTCGCAGTTCTGCTGCTCCAAACGCTTAACCAGAATGGCCTAGGGAAAAAATACACATACCGTTGTAATCGGGCGAGTTTCTACTTTCAGATGCAATAGGAATTTTTGGGTTAGGTCAATCCGTTCGCGAGATATGGGAGTTTGAAGCCAAGAAATGGTAGAGAAGGCAAAAAATTTTTCACAATTCTGCTGCTCCAAACGCTTAACCAGAATGGGTTGGGAAAAAATACACATACCGTTGTAATCGGGCGAGTTTCTACTTTCAGATGCAATAGGAATTTTTGGTTTTGGTCAATCCGTTCGCGAGATATGGGATTTTGAAGCTAAGAAATGGTTAAGAAGACAACAAATTTTTCGCAGTTCTGCTGCTCCAAACGCTTAACCAGAATGGCCTAGGGAAAAAATACACATACCGTTGTAATCGGGCGAGTTTCTACTTTCAGATGCAATAGAAATTTTTGGGTTAGGTCAACTCGTTCGCGAGATATGGGAGTTTGAAGCCAAGAAATTGTTGAGAAGGCAAAAAATTTTTCGCAATTCTGCTGCTCCAAACGCTTAACCAGAATGGCCTAGGGAAAAAATACACATACCGTTGTAATCGGGCGAGTTTCTACCTTCAGATGCAATAGGAATTTTTGGGTTAGGTCAATCCGTTCGCGAGATATGGTAGTTTGAAGCCAAGAAATGGTAGAGAAGGCAAAAAATTTTTCACAATTCTGCTGCTCCAAACGCTTAACCAGAATGGCCTAGGGAAAAAATACACATACCGTTGTAATCGGGCGAGTTTCTACTTTCAGATGCAATAGGAATTTTTGGGTTAGGTCAATCCGTTCGCGAGATATGGGACTTTGAAGCCAAGAAATGGTTGAGAAGGCAAAAAATTTTTCGCAATTCTGCTGCTCCAAACGCTTAACCAGAATGGCCTAGGGAAAAAATACACATACCGTTGTAATCTGGCGAGTTGCTACTTTCAGATGCAATAGGAATTTTTGGGTTACGTCAATCCGTTCGAGAGATATGGGAGTTTGAAGCTAAGAAATGGTTGAGAAGCCAAAAAATTTTTCGCAATTTTGCTGCTCCAAACGCTTAACCAGAATGGCCAAGGGAAAAAATACACATACCGTTGTAATCGGGCGAGTTTCTACTTTCAGATGCAATAGGAATTTTTGGGTTAGGTCAATCCGTTCGCGAGATATGGGAGTTTGAAGCCAAGAAATGGTTGAGAAGGCAAAAAATTTTTCGCAATTCTGCTGCTCCAAACGCTTAACCAAAATGGCCAAGGGAAAAAATACACATACCGCTGTAATCGGGCGAGTTTCTACTTTCAGATGCAATAGGAATTTTTGGGTTAGTTCAGTCTGTTCGCGAGATATGGGAGTTTGAAGCCAAGAAATGGTAGAGAAGGCAAAAAATTTTTCACAATTCTGCTGCTCCAAACGCTTAACCAGAATGGGCTAGGGAAAAAATACACATACCGTTGTAATCGGGCGAGTTTCTACTTTCAGATGCAATAGGAATTTTTGGGTTAGGTCAATCCGTTCTCGAGATATGGGAGTTTGAAGCTAAGAAATGGTTGAGAAGGCAAAAAATTTTTCGCATTTCTGCTGCTCCAAACGCTTAACCAAAATGGCCAAGGGAAAAAATACACATACCGCTGTAATCGGGCGAGTTTCTACTTTCAGATGCAATAGGAATTTTTGGGTTAGGTCAGTGTGTTCGCGAGATATGGGAGTTTGAAGCCAAGAAATGGTAGAGAAGGCAAAAAATTTTTCACAATTCTGCTGCTCCAAACGCTTAACCAGAATGACCTAGGGAAAAAATACACATACCTTTGTAATCGGGCGAGTTTCTACTTTCAGATGCAACAGGAATTTTTGGTTTAGGTCAATCCGTTCGCGAGATATGGGAGTTTGAAGCTAAGAAATGGTTGAGAAGACAACAAATTTTTCGCAGTTCTGCTGCTCCAAACGCTTAACCAGAATGGCCTAGGCAAAAAATACACATACCGTTGTAATCGGGCGAGTTTCTACTTTCAGATGTAATAGGAATTTTTGGGTTAGGTCAATCCGTTCGCGAGATATGGGAGTTTGAAGCCAAGAAATGGTTGAGAAGCCAAAAATTTTTTCGCAATTCTGCTGCTCCAAACACTTAACTAGAATGGCCAAGGGAAAAAATACACATACCTTTGTAATCGGGCGAGATTCTATTTTCAAATGCAATAGGAATTTTTGGGTTAGGTCAATCCGTTCGCGAGATATGGGAGTTTGAAGCCAAGAAATGGTGTAGAAGGCAAAAAATTTTTCACAATTCTGCTGCTCCAAACGCTTAACCAGAATGGCCTAGGGAAAAAATACACATACCGTTGTAATCGGGCGAGTTTCTACTTTCAGATGCAATAGGAATTTTTGGGTTAGGTCAATCCGTTCGCGAGATATGGGAGTTTGAAGCCAAGAAATGGTTGAGAAGCCAAAAATTTTTTCTCAATTCTGCTGCTCCAAACGCTTAACCAAAATGGCCAAGGGAAAAAATACACATACCGCTGTAATCGGGCGAGTTTCTACTTTCAGATGCAATAGGAATTTTTGGGTTAGTTCAGTCTGTTCGCGAGATATGGGAGTTTGAAGCCACGAAATGGTAGAGAAAGCAAAAAATTTTTCACAATTCCGCTGCTCCAAACGGTTAACCAGAATGGGTTGGGGAAAAATACACATACCGTTGTAATCGGGCGAGTTTCTACTTTCAGATGCAATAGGAATTTTTGGGTTAGGTCAATCCGTTCGCGAGATATGGGAGTTTGAAGCCAAGAAATGGTTGAGAAGGCAAAAAATTTTTCGCAATTCTGCTGCTCCAAACGCTTAACCAAAATGGCCAAGGGAAAAAATACACATACCGATGTAATCGGGCGAGTTTCTACTTTCAGATGCAATAGGAATTTTTGGGTTAGTTCAGTCTGTTCGCGAGATATGGGAGTTTGAAGCCAAGAAATGGTAGAGAAGGCAAAAAATTTTTCACAATTCTGCTGCTCCAAACGCTTAACCAGAATGGGCTAGGGAAAAAATACACATACCGTTGTAATCGGGCGAGTTTCTACTTTCAGATGCAATAGGAATTTTTGGGTTAGGTCAATCCGTTCGCGAGATATGGGACTTTGAAGCTAAGAAATGGTTGAGAAGGCAAAAAATTTTTCGCAATTCTGCTGCTCCAACCGCTTAACCAGAATGGCCTAGGGAAGAAATACACATACCTTTGTAATCGGGCGAGTTTCTACTTTCAGATGCAACAGGAATTTTTGGGTTAGGTCAATCCGTTCGCGAAATATGGGAGTTTGAAGCTAAGAAATGGTTGAGAAGGCAAAAAATTTTTCGCATTTCTGCTGCTCCAAACGCTTAACCAAAATGGCCAAGGGAAAAAATACACATACCGCTGTAATCGGGCGAGTTTCTACTTTCAGATGCAATAGGAATTTTTGGGTTAGGTCAGTGTGTTCGCGAGATATGGGAGTTTGAAGCCAAGAAATGGTAGAGAAGGCAAAAAATTTTTCACAATTCTGCTGCTCCAAACGCTTAACCAGAATGACCTAGGGAAAAAATACACATACCTTTGTAATCGGGCGAGTTTCTACTTTCAGATGCAATAGGAATTTTTGGGTTAGGTCAATCCGTTCGCGAGATATGGGAGTTTGAAGCCAAGAAATGGTTGAGAAGGCAAAAAATTTTTCTCAATTCTGCTGCTCCAAACGCTTAACCAAAATGGCCAAGGGAAAAAATACACATACCGCTGTAATCGGGCGAGTTTCTACTTTCAGATGCAATAGGAATTTTTGGGTTAGTTCAGTCTGTTCGCGAGATATGGGAGTTTGAAGCCAAGAAATGGTAGAGAAGGCAAAAAATTTTTCACAATTCCGCTGCTCCAAACGCTTAACCAGAATGGGTTGGGGAAAAATACACATACCGTTGTAATCGGGCGAGTTTCTACTTTCAGATGCAATAGGAATTTTTGGTTTAGGTCAATCCGTTCGCGAGATATGGGAGTTTGAAGCTAAGAAATGGTTAAGAAGACAACAAATTTTTCGCAGTTCTGCTGCTCCAAACGCTTAACCAGAATGGCCTAGGGAAAAAATACACATACCGCTGTAATCGGGCGAGTTTCTACTTTCAGATGCAATAGGAATTTTTGGGTTACGTCAATCCGTTCGAGAGATATGGGAGTTTGAAGCTAAGAAATGGTTGAGAAGCCAAAAAATTTTTCGCAATTTTGCTGCTCCAAACGCTTAACCAGAATGGCCAAGGGAAAAAATACACATACCGTTGTAATCGGGCGAGTTTCTACTTTCAGATGCAATAGGAATTTTTGGGTTAGGTCAATCCGTTCGCGAGATATGGGAGTTTGAAGCCAAGAAATGGTTGAGAAGGCAAAAAATTTTTCGCAATTCTGCTGCTCCAAACGCTTAACCAAAATGGCCAAGGGAAAAAATACACATACCGCTGTAATCGGGCGAGTTTCTACTTTCAGATGCAATAGGAATTTTTGGGTTAGTTCAGTCTGTTCGCGAGATATGGGAGTTTGAAGCCAAGAAATGGTAGAGAAGGCAAAAAATTTTTCACAATTCTGCTGCTCCAAACGCTTAACCAGAATGGGCTAGGGAAAAAATACACATACCGTTGTAATCGGGCGAGTTTCTACTTTCAGATGCAAAAGGAATTTTTGGGTTAGGTCAATCCGTTCGCGAGATATGGGAGTTTGAAGACAAGAAATGGTTGAGAAGGCAAAAAATTTTTCGCAATTCTGCTGCTCCAACCGCTTAACCAGAATGCCCTAGGGAAGAAATACACATACCTTTGTAATCGGGCGAGTTTCTACTTTCAGATGCAACAGGAATTTTTGGGTTAGGTCAATCCGTTCGCGAAATATGGGAGTTTGAAGCTAAGAAATGGTTGAGAAGGCAAAAAATTTTTCGCATTTCTGCTGCTCCAAACGCTTAACCAAAATGGCCAAGGGAAAAAATACACAACCGCTGTAATCGGGCGAGTTTCTACTTTCAGATGCAATAGGAATTTTTGGGTTAGGTCAGTGTGTTCGCGAGATATGGGAGTTTGAAGCCAAGAAATGGTAGAGAAGGCAAAAAATTTTTCACAATTCTGCTGCTCCAAACGCTTAACCAGAATGACCTGGGGAAAAAATACACATACCTTTGTAATCGGGCGAGTTTCTACTTTCAGATGCAACAGGAATTTTTGGTATAGGTCAATCCGTTCGTGAGATATGGGAGTTTGAAGCTAAGAAATGGTTGAGAAGACAACAAATTTTTCACAATTCTGCTGCTCCAAACGCTTAACCAGAATGACCTAGGGAAAAAATACACATACCTTTGTAATCGGGCGAGTTTCTACTTTCAGATGCAACAGGAATTTTTGGTTTAGGTCAATCCGTTCGCGAGATATGGGAGTTTGAAGCTAAGAAATGGTTGAGAAGACAACAAATTTTTCGCAGTTCTGCTGCTCCAAACGCTTAACCAGAATGGCCCAGGGAAAAAATACACATACCGTTGTAATCGGGCGAGTTTCTACTTTCAGATGCAATAGGAATTTTTGGGTTAGGTCAATCCGTTCGCGAGATATGGGAGTTTGAAGCCAAGAAATGGTTGAGAAGCCAAAAATTTTTTCGCAATTCTGCTGCTCCAAACGCTTAACTAGAATGGCCAAGGGAAAAAATACACATACCGTTGTAATCGGGCGAGTTTCTATTTTCAAATGCAATAGGAATTTTTGGGTTAGGTCAATCCGTTCGCGAGATATGGGAGTTTGAGCCAAGAAATGGTGTAGAAGGCAAAGAATTTTTCACAATTCTGCTGCTCCAAACGCTTAACCAGAATGGCCTAGGGAAAAAATACACATACCGTTGTAATCTGGCGAGTTTCTACTTTCAGATGCAATAGGAATTTTTGGGTTACGTCAATCCGTTCGAGAGATATGGGAGTTTGAAGCTAAGAAATGGTTGAGAAGCCAAAAAATTTTTCGCAATTTTGCTGCTCCAAACGCTTAACCAGAATGGCCAAGGGAAAAAATACACATACCGTTGTAATCGGGCGAGTTTCTACTTTCAGATGCAATAGGAATTTTTGGGTTAGGTCAATCCGTTCGCGAGATATGGGAGTTTGAAGCCAAGAAATGGTTGAGAAGGCAAAAAATTTTTCGCAATTCTGCTGCTCCAAACGCTTAACCAAAATGGCCAAGGGAAAAAATACACATACCGCTGTAATCGGGCGAGTTTCTACTTTCAGATGCAATAGGAATTTTTGGGTTAGTTCAGTCTGTTCGCGAGATATGGGAGTTTGAAGCCAAGAAATGGTAGAGAAGGCAAAAAATTTTTCACAATTCCGCTGCTCCAAACGCTTAACCAGAATGGGTTGGGGAAAAATACACATACCGTTGTAATCGGGCGAGTTTCTACTTTCAGATGCAATAGGAATTTTTGGGTTAGGTCAATCCGTTCGCGAGATATGGGAGTTTGAAGCCAAGAAATGGTTGAGAAGCCAAAAATTTTTTCGCAATTCTGCTGCTCCAAACGCTTAACTAGAATGGCCAAGGGAAAAAATACACATACCGTTGTAATCGGGCGAGTTTCTACTTTCAGATGCAATAGGAATTTTTGGGTTAGGTCAATCCGTTCGCGAGATATGGGACTTTGAAGCCAAGAAATGGTTGAGAAGGCAAAAAATTTTTCGCAATTCTGCTGCTCCAAACGCTTAACCAGAATGGCCTAGGGAAAAAATACACATACCGTTGTAATCTGGCGAGTTTCTACTTTCAGATGCAATAGGAATTTTTGGGTTACGTCAATCCGTTCGAGAGGTATGGGAGTTTGAAGCTAAGAAATGGTTGAGAAGCCAAAAAATTTTTCGCAATTTTGCTGCTCCAAACGCTTAACCAGAATGGCCAAGGGAAAAAATACACATACCGTTGTAATCGGGCGAGTTTCTACTTTCAGATGCAATAGGAATTTTTGGGTTAGGTCAATCCGTTCGCGAGATATGGGAGTTTGAAGCCAAGAAATGGTTGAGAAGGCAAAAAATTTTTCGCAATTCTGCTGCTCCAAACGCTTAACCAAAATGGCCAAGGGAAAAAATACACATACCGCTGTAATCGGGCGAGTTTCTACTTTCAGATGCAATAGGAATTTTTGGGTTAGGTCAATCCGTTCGCGAGATATGGGAGTTTGAAGACAAGAAATGGTTGAGAAGGCAAAAAATTTTTCGCAATTCTGCTGCTCCAAACGCTTAACCAGAATGGGCTAGGGAAAAAATACACATACCGTTGTAATCGGGCGAGTTTCTACTTTCAGATGCAATAGGAATTTTTGGGTTAGGTCAATCCGTTCGCGAGATATGGGACTTTGAAGCCAAGAAATGGTTGAGAAGGCAAAAAATTTTTCGCAATTCTGCTGCTCCAAACGCTTAACCAGAATGGCCTAGGGAAAAAATACACATACCGTTGTAATCTGGCGAGTTTCTACTTTCAGATGCAATAGGAATTTTTGGGTTACGTCAATCCGTTCGAGAGATATGGGAGTTTGAAGCTAAGAAATGGTTGAGAAGCCAAAAAATTTTTCGCAATTTTGCTGCTCCAAACGCTTAACCAGAATGGCCAAGGGAAAAAATACACACACCGTTGTAATCGGGCGAGTTTCTACTTTCAGATGCAATAGGAATTTTTGGGTTAGGTCAATCCGTTCGCGAGATATGGAAGTTTGAAGCCAAGAAATGGTTGAGAAGGCAAAAAATTTTTCGCAATTCTGCTGCTCCAAACGCTTAACCAAAATGGCCAAGGGAAAAAATACACATACCGCTGTAATCGGGCGAGTTTCTACTTTCAGATGCAATAGGAATTTTTGGGTTAGGTCAGTCTGTTCGCGAGATATGGGAGTTTGAAGCCAAGAAATGGTTGAGAAGGCAAAAAATTTTTCACAATTCTGCTGCTCCAAACGCTTAACCAGAATGGGCTAGGGAAAAAATACACATACCGTTGTAATCGGGCGAGTTTCTACTTTCAGATGCAATAGGAATTTTTGGGTTAGGTCAATCCGTTCGCGAGATATGGGAGTTTGAAGACAAGAAATGGTTGAGAAGGCAAAAAATTTTTCGCAATTCTGCTGCTCCAACCGCTTAACCAGAATGGCCTAGGGAAGAAATACACATACCTTTGTAATCGGGCGAGTTTCTACTTTCAGATGCAACAGGAATTTTTGGGTTAGGTCAATCCGTTCGCGAGATATGGGAGTTTGAAGACAAGAAATGGTTGAGAAGGCAAAAAATTTTTCGCAATTCTGCTGCTCCAAACGCTTAACCAGAATGGCCTAGGGAAAAAATACACATACCGTTGTAATCTGGCGAGTTTCTACTTTCAGATGCAATAGGAATTTTTGGGTTACGTCAATCCGTTCGAGAGATATGGGAGTTTGAAGCTAAGAAATGGTTGAGAAGCCAAAAAATTTTTCGCAATTTTGCTGCTCCAAACGCTTAACCAGAATGGCCAAGGGAAAAAATACACATACCGTTGTAATCGGGCGAGTTTCTACTTTCAGATGCAATAGGAATTTTTGGGTTAGGTCAATCCGTTCGCGAGATATGGAAGTTTGAAGCCAAGAAATGGTTGAGAAGGCAAAAAATTTTTCGCAATTCTGCTGCTCCAAACGCTTAACCAAAATGGCCAAGGGAAAAAATACACATACCGCTGTAATCGGGCGAGTTTCTACTTTCAGATGCAATAGGAATTTTTGGGTTAGGTCAGTCTGTTCGCGAGATATGGGAGTTTGAAGCCAAGAAATGGTAGAGAAGGCAAAAAATTTTTCACAATTCTGCTGCTCCAAACGCTTAACCAGAATGGGCTAGGGAAAAAATACACATACCGTTGTAATCGGGCGAGTTTCTACTTTCAGATGCAATAGGAATTTTTGGGTTAGGTCAATCCGTTCGCGAGATATGGGAGTTTGAAGACAAGAAATGGTTGAGAAGGCAAAAAATTTTTCGCAATTCTGCTGCTCCAACCGCTTAACCAGAATGGCCTAGGGAAGAAATACACATACCTTTGTAATCGGGCGAGTTTCTACTTTCAGATGCAACAGGAATTTTTGGGTTAGGTCAATCCGTTCGCGAGATATGGGAGTTTGAAGCTAAGAAATGGTTGAGAAGACAACAAATTTTTCGCAGTTCTGCTGCTCCAAACGCTTAACCAGAATGGCCTAGGGAAAAAATACACATACCGTTGTAATCGGGCGAGTTTCTACTTTCAGGTGCAATAGGAATTTTTGGGTTAGGTCAATCCGTTCGCGAGATATGGGAGTTTGAAGCCAAGAAATGGTTGAGAAGCCAAAAAATTTTTCGCAATTCTGCTGCTCCAAACGCTGAACTAGAATGGCCAAGGGAAAAAATACACATACCGTTGTAATCGGGCGAGTTTCTATTTTCAGATGCAATAGGAATTTTTGGGTTAGGTCAATCCGTTCGCGAGATATGGGAGTTTGAAGCCAAGAAATGGTAGAGAAGGCAAAAAATTTTTCGCAATTTTGCTGCTCCAAACGCTTAACCAGAATGGCCAAGGGAAAAAATACACATACCGTTGTAATCGGGCGAGTTTCTACTTTCAGATGCAATAGGAATTTTTGGGTTAGGTCAATCCGTTCGCGAGATATGGGAGTTTGAAGCCAAGAAATGGTTGAGAAGGCAAAAAATTTTTCGCAATTCTGCTGCTCCAAACGCTTAACCAAAATGGCCAAGGGAAAAAATACACATACCGCTGTAATCGGGCGAGTTTCTACTTTCAGATGCAATAGGAATTTTTGGGTTAGTTCAGTCTGTTCGCGAGATATGGGAGTTTGAAGCCAAGAAATGGTAGAGAAGGCAAAAAATTTTTCACAATTCCGCTGCTCCAAACGCTTAACCAGAATGGGTTGGGGAAAAATACACATACCGTTGTAATCGGGCGAGTTTCTACTTTCAGATGCAATAGGAATTTTTGGTTTAGGTCAATCCGTTCGCGAGATATGTGAGTTTGAAGCTAAGAAATGGTTAAGAAGACAACAAATTTTTCGCAGTTCTGCTGCTCCAAACGCTTAACCAGAATGGCCTAGGGAAAAAATACACATACCGTTGTAATCGGGCGAGTTTCTACTTTCAGATGCAATAGGAATTTTTGGGTTAGGTCAATCCGTTCGCGAGATATGGGAGTTTGAAGCCAAGAAATGGTAGAGAAGGCAAAAAATTTTTCACAATTCTGCTGCTCCAAACGCTTAACCAGAATGGCCTAGGGAAAAAATACACATACCTTTGTAATCGGGCGAGTTTCTACTTTCAGATGCAACAGGAATTTTTGGTTTAGGTCAATCCGTTCGCGAGATATGGGAGTTTGAAGCTAAGAAATGGTTGAGAAGACAACAAATTTTTCGCAGTTCTGCTGCTCCAAACGCTTAACCAGAATGGCCCAGGGAAAAAATACACATACCGTTGTAATCGGGCGAGTTTCTACTTTCAGATGCAATAGGAATTTTTGGGTTAGGTCAATCCGTTCGCGAGATATGGGAGTTTGAAGCCAAGAAATGGTTGAGAAGCCAAAAATTTTTTCGCAATTCTGCTGCTCCAAACGCTTAACTAGAATGGCCAAGGGAAAAAATACACATACCGTTGTAATCGGGCGAGTTTCTACTTTCAGATGCAATAGGAATTTTTGGGTTAGGTCAATCCGTTCGCGAGATATGGGAGTTTGAAGCCAAGAAATGGTAGAGAAGGCAAAAAATTTTTCACAATTCTGCTGCTCCAAACGCTTAACCAGAATGGCCTAGGGAAAAAATACACATACCGTTGTAATCGGGCGAGTTTCTACTTTCAGATGCAATAGAAATTTTTGGGTTAGGTCAACTCGTTCGCGAGATATGGGAGTTTGAATCCAAGAAATTGTTGAGAAGGCAAAAAATTTTTCGCAATTCTGCTGCTCCAAACGCTTAACCAGAATGGCCTAGGGAAAAAATACACATACCGTTGTAATCGGGCGAGTTTCTACTTTCAGATGCAATAGGAATTTTTGGGTTAGGTCAATCCGTTCGCGAGATATGGGACTTTGAAGCCAAGAAATGGTTGAGAAGGCAAAAAATTTTTCGCAATTCTGCTGCTCCAAACGCTTAACCAGAATGGCCTAGGGAAAAAATACACATACCGTTGTAATCTGGCGAGTTTCTACTTTCAGATGCAATAGGAATTTTTGGGTTACGTCAATCCGTTCGAGAGATATGGGAGTTTGAAGCTAAGAAATGGTTGAGAAGCCAAAAAATTTTTCGCAATTTTGCTGCTCCAAACGCTTAACCAGAATGGCCAAGGGAAAAAATACACATACCGTTGTAATCGGGCGAGTTTCTACTTTCAGATGCAATAGGAATTTTTGGGTTAGGTCAATCCGTTCGCGAGATATGGGAGTTTGAAGCCAAGAAATGGTTGAGAAGGCAAAAAATTTTTCGCAATTCTGCTGCTCCAAACGCTTAACCAAAATGGCCAAGGGAAAAAATACACATACCGCTGTAATCGGGCGAGTTTCTACTTTCAGATGCAATAGGAATTTTTGGGTTAGGTCAATACGTTCGCGAGATATGGGAGTTTGAAGACAAGAAATGGTTGAGAAGGCAAAAAATTTTTCGCAATTCTGCTGCTCCAAACGCTTAACCAGAATGGGCTAGGGAAAAAATACACATACCGTTGTAATCGGGCGAGTTTCTACTTTCAGATGCAATAGGAATTTTTGGGTTAGGTCAATCCGTTCGCGAGATATGGGACTTTGAAGCCAAGAAATGGTTGAGAAGGCAAAAAATTTTTCGCAATTCTGCTGCTCCAAACGCTTAACCAGAATGGCCTAGGGAAAAAATACACATACCGTTGTAATCTGGCGAGTTTCTACTTTCAGATGCAATAGGAATTTTTGGGTTACGTCAATCCGTTCGAGAGATATTGGGGAGTTTGAAGCTAAGAAATGGTTGAGAAGCCAAAAAATTTTTCGCAATTTTGCTGCTCCAAACGCTTAACCAGAATGGCCAAGGGAAAAAATACACATACCGTTGTAATCGGGCGAGTTTCTACTTTCAGATGCAATAGGAATTTTTGGGTTAGGTCAATCCGTTCGCGAGATATGGGAGTTTGAAGCCAAGAAATGGTTGAGAAGGCAAAAAATTTTTCGCAATTCTGCTGCTCCAAACGCTTAACCAAAATGGCCAAGGGAAAAAATACACATACCGCTGTAATCGGGCGAGTTTCTACTTTCAGATGCAATAGGAATTTTTGGGTTAGGTCAGTCTGTTCGCGAGATATGGGAGTTTGAAGCCAAGAAATGGTAGAGAAGGCAAAAAATTTTTCACAATTCTGCTGCTCCAAACGCTTAACCAGAATGGGCTAGGGAAAAAATACACATACCGTTGTAATCGGGCGAGTTTCTACTTTCAGATGCAATAGGAATTTTTGGGTCAGGTCAATCCGTTCGCGAGATATGGGAGTTTGAAGACAAGAAATGGTTGAGAAGGCAAAAAATTTTTCGCAATTCTGCTGCTCCAACCGCTTAACCAGAATGGCCTAGGGAAGAAATACACATACCTTTGTAATCGGGCGAGTTTCTACTTTCAGATGCAACAGGAATTTTTGGGTTAGGTCAATCCGTTCGCGAGATATGGGAGTTTGAAGCTAAGAAATGGTTGAGAAGACAACAAATTTTTCGCAGTTCTGCTGCTCCAAACGCTTAACCAGAATGGCCTAGGGAAAAAATACACATACCGTTGTAATCGGGCGAGTTTCTACTTTCAGGTGCAATAGGAATTTTTGGGTTAGGTCAATCCGTTCGCGAGATATGGGAGTTTGAAGCCAAGAAATGGTTGAGAAGCCAAAAAATTTTTCGCAATTCTGCTGCTCCAAACGCTGAACTAGAATGGCCAAGGGAAAAAATACACATACCGTTGTAATCGGGCGAGTTTCTATTTTCAGATGCAATAGGAATTTTTGGGTTAGGTCAATCCGTTCGCGAGATATGGGAGTTTGAAGCCAAGAAATGGTAGAGAAGGCAAAAAATTTTTCACAATTCTGCTGCTCCAAACGCTTAACCAGAATGGCCTAGGGAAAAAATACACATACCGTTGTAATCGGGCGAGTTTCTACTTTCAGGTGCAATAGGAATTTTTGGGTTAGGTCAATCCGTTCGCGAGATATGGGACTTTGAAGCCAAGAAATGGTTGAGAAGGCAAAAAATTTTTCGCCATTCTGCTGCTCCAAACGCTTAACCAGAATGGCCTAGGGAAAAAATACACATACCGTTGTAAACTGGCGAGTTTCTACTTTCAGATGCAATAGGAATTTTTGGGTTACGTCAATCCGTTCGAGAGATATGGGAGTTTGAAGCTAAGAAATGGTTGAGAAGCCAAAAAATTTTTCGCAATTCTGCTGCTCCAACCGCTTAACCAGAATGGCCTAGGGAAGAAATAAACATACCTTTGTAATCTGGCGTGTTTCTACTTTCAGATGCAATAGGAATTTTTGGGTTACGTCAATCCGTTCGAGAGATATGGGAGTTTGAAGCTAAGAAATGGTTGAGAAGCCAAAAAATTTTTCGCAATTTTGCTGCTCCAAACGCTTAACCAGAATGGCCAAGGGAAAAAATACACATACCGTTGTAATCGGGCGAGTTTCTACTTTCAGATGCAATAGGAATTTTTGGGTTAGTTCAGTCTGTTCGCGAGATATGGGAGTTTGAAGCCAAGAAATGGTAGAGAAGGCAAAAAATTTTTCACAATTCTGCTGCTCCAAACGCTTAACCAGAATGGGCTAGGGAAAAAATACACATACCGTTGTAATCGGGCGAGTTTCTACTTTCAGATGCAATAGGAATTTTTGGGTTAGGTCAATCCGTTCGCGAGATATGGGAGTTTGAAGACAAGAAATGGTTGAGAAGGCAAAAAATTTTTCGCAATTCTGCTGCTCCAACCGCTTAACCAGAATGGCCTAGGGAAGAAATACACATACCTTTGTAATCGGGCGAGTTTCTACTTTCAGATGCAACAGGAATTTTTGGGTTAGGTCAATCCGTTCGCGAAATATGGGAGTTTGAAGCTAAGAAATGGTTGAGAAGGCAAAAAATTTTTCGCATTTCTGCTGCTCCAAACGCTTAACCAAAATGGCCAAGGGAAAAAATACACATACCGCTGTAATCGGGCGAGTTTCTACTTTCAGATGCAATAGGAATTTTTGGGTTAGGTCAGTGTGTTCGCGAGATATGGGAGTTTGAAGCCAAGAAATGGTAGAGAAGGCAAAAAATTTTTCACAATTCTGCTGCTCCAAACGCTTAACCAGAATGACCTAGGGAAAAAATACACATACCTTTGTAATCGGGCGAGTTTCTACTTTCATGTGCAATAGGAATTTTTGGGTTAGGTCAATCCGTTCGCGAGATATGGGAGTTTGAAGCCAAGAAATGGTTGAGAGGCCAAAAAATTTTTCGCAATTCTGCTGCTCCAACCGCTTAACCAGAATGGCCTAGGGAAGAAATACACATACCTTTGTAATCGGGCGAGTTTCTACTTTCAGATGCAACAGGAATTTTTGGGTTAGGTCAATCCGTTCGCGAAATATGGGAGTTTGAAGCTAAGAAATGGTTGAGAAGGCAAAAAATTTTTCGCATTTCTGCTGCTCCAAACGCTTAACCAAAATGGCCAAGGGAAAAAATACACATACCGCTGTAATCGGGCGAGTTTCTACTTTCAGATGCAATAGGAATTTTTGGGTTAGGTCAGTGTGTTCGCGAGATATGGGAGTTTGAAGCCAAGAAATGGTAGAGAAGGCAAAAAATTTTTCACAATTCTGCTGCTCCAAACGCTTAACCAGAATGACCTAGGGAAAAAATACACATACCTTTGTAATCGGGCGAGTTTCTACTTTCAGATGCAACAGGAATTTTTGGTTTAGGTCAATCCGTTCGCGAGATATGGGAGTTTGAAGCTAAGAAATGGTTGAGAAGACAACAAATTTTTCGCAGTTCTGCTGCTCCAAACGCTTAACCAGAATGGCCTAGGGAAAAAATACACATACCGTTGTAATCGGGCGAGTTTCTACTTTCAGGTGCAATAGGAATTTTTGGGTTAGGTCAATCCGTTCGCGAGATATGGGAGTTTGAAGCCAAGAAATGGTTGAGAAGCCAAAAAATTTTTCGCAATTCTGCTGCTCCAAACGCTTAACTAGAATGGCCAAGGGAAAAAATACACATACCGTTGTAATCGGGCGAGTTTCTATATTCAGATGCAATAGGAATTTTTGGGTTAGGTCAATCCGTTCGCGAGATATGGGAGTTTGAAGCCAAGAAATGGTAGAGAAGGCAAAAAATTTTTCACAATTCTGCTGCTCCAAACGCTTAACCAGAATGGCCTAGGGAAAAAATACACATACCGTTGTAATCGGGCGAGTTTCTACTTTCAGATGCAATAGGAATTTTTGGGTTAGGTCAATCCGTTCGCGAGATATGGGACTTTGAAGCCAAGAAATGGTTGAGAAGGCAAAAAATTTTTCGCAATTCTGCTGCTCCAAACGCTTAACCAGAATGGCCTAGGGAAAAAATACACATACCGTTGTAATCTGGCGAGTTTCTACTTTCAGATGCAATAGGAATTTTTGGGTTACGTCAATCCGTTCGAGAGATATGGGAGTTTGAAGCTAAGAAATGGTTGAGAAGCCAAAAAATTTTTCGCAATTCTGCTGCTCCAACCGCTTAACCAGAATGGCCTAGGGAAGAAATAAACATACCTTTGTAATCTGGCGTGTTTCTACTTTCAGATGCAATAGGAATTTTTGGGTTACGTCAATCCGTTCGAGAGATATGGGAGTTTGAAGCTAAGAAATGGTTGAGAAGCCAAAAAATTTTTCGCAATTTTGCTGCTCCAAACGCTTAACCAGAATGGCCAAGGGAAAAAATACACATACCGTTGTAATCGGGCGAGTTTCTACTTTCAGATGCAATAGGAATTTTTGGGTTAGGTCAATCCGTTCGCGAGATATGGGAGTTTGAAGCCAAGAAATGGTTGAGAAGGCAAAAAATTTTTCGCAATTCTGCTGCTCCAAACGCTTAACCAGAATGGCCAAGGGAAAAAATACACATACCGCTGTAATCGTGCGAGTTTCTACTTTCAGATGCAATAGGAATTTTTGGGTTAGTTCAGTCTGTTCGCGAGATATGGGAGATGAAGCCAAGAAATGGTAGAGAAGGCAAAAAATTTTTCACAATTCTGCTGCTCTAAACGCTTAACCAGAATGGGCTAGGGAAAAAATACACATACCGTTGTAATCGGGCGAGTTTCTACTTTCAGATGCAATAGGAATTTTTGGGTTAGGTCAATCCGTTCGCGAGATATGGGAGTTTGAAGACAAGAAATGGTTGAGAAGGCAAAAAATTTTTCGCAATTCTGCTGCTCCAACCGCTTATCCAGAATGGCCTAGGGAAGAAATACACATACCTTTGTAATCGGGCGAGTTTCTACTTTCAGATGCAACAGGAATTTTTGGGTTAGGTCAATCCGTTCGCGAAATATGGGAGTTTGAAGCTAAGAAATGGTTGAGAAGGCAAAAAATTTTTCGCATTTCTGCTGCTCCAAACGCTTAACCAAAATGGCCAAGGGAAAAAATACACATACCGTTGTAATCGGGCGAGTTTCTACTTTCAGATGCAATAGGAATTTTTGGGTTAGGTCAATCCGTTCGCGAGATATGGGAGTTTGAAGCTAAGAAATGGTTGAGAAGGCAAAAAATTTTTCGCATTTCTGCTGCTCCAAACGCTTAACCAAAATGGCCAAGGGAAAAAATACACATACCGCTGTAATCGGGCGAGTTTCTACTTTCAGATGCAATAGGAATTTTTGGGTTAGGTCAGTGTGTTCGCGAGATATGGGAGTTTGAAGCCAAGAAATGGTAGAGAAGGCAAAAAATTTTTCACAATTCTGCTGCTCCAAACGCTTAACCAGAATGACCTAGGGAAAAAATACACATACCGTTGTAATCGGGCGAGTTTCTACTTTCAGATGCAACAGGAATTTTTGGTTTAGGTCAATCCGTTCGCGAGATATGGGAGTTTGAAGCTAAGAAATGGTTGAGAAGACAACAAATTTTTCGCAGTTCTGCTGCTCCAAACGCTTAACCAGAATGGCCTAGGGAAAAAATACACATACCGTTGTAATCGGGCGAGTTTCTACTTTCGGATGCAATAGGAATTTTTGGGTTAGGTCAATCCGTTCGCGAGATATGGGAGTTTGAAGCCAAGAAATGGTAGAGAAGCCAAAAAATTTTTCGCAATTCTGCTGCTCCAAACGCTTAACTAGAATGGCCAAGGGAAAAAATACACATACCGTTGTAATCGGGCGAGTTTCTATTTTCAGATGCAATAGGAATTTTTGGGTTAGGTCAATCCGTTCGCGAGATATGGGAGTTTGAAGCCAAGAAATGGTAGAGAAGGCAAAAAATTTTTCACAATTCTGCTGCTCCAAACGCTTAACCAGAATGGCCTAGGGAAAAAATACACATACCGTTGTAATCGGGCGAGTTTCTACTTTCAGATGCAATAGGAATTTTTGGGTTAGGTCAATCCGTTCGCGAGATATGGGACTTTGAAGCCAAGAAATGGTTGAGAAGGCAAAAAATTTTTCGCAATTCTGCTGCTCCAAACGCTTAACCAGAATGGCCTAGGGAAAAAATACACATACCGTTGTAATCTGGCGAGTTTCTACTTTCAGATGCAATAGGAATTTTTGGGTTACGTCAATCCGTTCGAGAGATATGGGAGTTTGAAGCTAAGAAATGGTTGAGAAGCCAAAAAATTTTTCGCAATTTTGCTGCTCCAAACGCTTAACCAGAATGGCCTAGGGAAGAAATACACATACCTTTGTAATCGGGCGAGTTTCTACTTTCAGATGCAACAGGAATTTTTGGGTTAGGTCAATCCGTTCGCGAGATATGGGAGTTTGAAGCTAAGAAATGGTTGAGAAGGCAAAAAATTTTTCGCATTTCTGCTGCTCCAAACGCTTAACCAAAATGGCCAAGGGAAAAAATACACATACCGCTGTAATCGGGCGAGTTTCTACTTTCAGATGCAATAGGAATTTTTGGGTTAGGTCAGTGTGTTCGCGAGATATGGGAGTTTGAAGCCAAGAAATGGTAGAGAAGGCAAATAATTTTTCACAATTCTGCTGCTCCAAACGCTTAACCAGAATGGGTTGGGGAAAAATACACATACCGTTGTAGTCGGGCGAGTTTCTACTTTCAGATGCAATAGGAATTTTTGGGTTAGGTCAATCCGTTCGCGAGATATGGGAGTTTGAAGCTAAGAAATGGTTGAGAAGGCAAACAATTTTTCGCATTTCTGCTGCTCCAAACGCTTAACCAAAATGGCCAAGGGAAAAAATACACATACCGCTGTAATCGGGCGAGCTTCTACTTTCAGATGCAACAGGAATTTTTGGGTTAGGTCAGTGTGTTCGCGAGATATGGGAGTTTGAAGCCAAGAAATGGTAGAGAAGGCAAAAAATTTTTCACAATTCTGCTGCTCCAAACGCTTAACCAGAATGACCTAGGGAAAAAATACACATACCGTTGTAATCGGGCGAGTTTCTACTTTCAGATGCAATAGGAATTTTTGGGTTAGGTCAATCCGTTCGCGAGATATGGGACTTTGAAGCCAAGAAATGGTTGAGAAGGCAAAAAATTTTTCGCAATTCTGCTGCTCCAAACGCTTAACCAGAATGGCCTAGGGAAAAAATACACATACCGTTGTAATCTGGCGAGTTTCTACTTTCAGATGCAATAGGAATTTTTGGGTTAGGTCAATCCGTTCGCGAGATATGGGTGTTTGAAGCCAAGAAATGGTTGAGAAGGCAAAAAATTTTTCGCAATTCTGCTGCTCCAAACGCTTAACCAAAATGGCCAAGGGAAAAAATACACATACCGCTGTAATCGGGCGAGTTTCTACTTTCAGATGCAATAGGAATTTTTGGGTTAGGTCAATCCGTTCGCGAGATATGGGACTTTGAAGCCAAGAAATGGTTGAGAAGGCAAAAAATTTTTCGCAATTCTGCTGCTCCAAACGCTTAACCAGAATGGCCTAGGGAAAAAATACACATACCGTTGTAATCTGGCGAGTTTCTACTTTCAGATGCAATAGGAATTTTTGGGTTAGGTCAATCCGTTCGCGAGATATGGGAGTTTGAAGCCAAGAAATGGTTGAGAAGGCAAAAAATTTTTCGCAATTCTGCTGCTCCAAACGCTTAACCAAAATGGCCAAGGGAAAAAATACACATACCGCTGTAATCGGGCGAGTTTCTACTTTCAGATGCAATAGGAATTTTTGGGTTAGGTCAGTCTGTTCGCGAGATATGGGAGTTTGAAGCCAAGAAATGGTAGAGAAGGCAAAAAATTTTTCACAATTCTGCTGCTCCAAACGCTTAACCAGAATGGGCCAGGGAAAAAATACACATACCGTTGTAATCGGGCGAGTTTCTACTTTCAGATGCAATAGGAATTTTTGGGTTAGGTCGATCCGTTCGCGAGATATGGGAGTTTGAAGACAAGAAATGGTTGAGAAGGCAAAAAATTTTTCGCAATTCTGCTGCTCCAACCGCTTAACCAGAATGGCCTAGGGAAGAAATACACATACCTTTGTAATCGGGCGAGTTTCTACTTTCAGATGCAACAGGAATTTTTGGTTTAGGTCAATCCGTTCGCGAGATATGGGAGTTTGAAGCTAAGAAATGGTTGAGAAGACAACAAATTTTTCGCAGTTCTGCTGCTCCAAACGCTTAACCAGAATGGCCTAGGGAAAAAATACACATACCGTTGTAATCGGGCGAGTTTCTGCTTTCAGATGCATTAGGAATTTTTGGGTTAGGTCAATCCGTTCGCGAGATATGGGAGTTTGAAGCCAAGAAATGGTTGAGAAGCCAAAAAATTTTTCGCAATTCTGCTGCTCCAAACGCTTAACTAGAATGGCCAAGGGAAAAAATACACATACCGTTGTAATCGGGCGAGTTTCTACTTTCAGATGCAATAGGAATTTTTGGGTTAGGTCAATCCGTTCGCGAGATATGGGAGTTTGAAGCCAAGAAATGGTAGAGAAGGCAAAAAATTTTTCACAATTCTGCTGCTCCAAACGCTTAACCAGAATGGCCTAGGGAACAAATACACATACCGTTGTAATCGGGCGAGTTTCTTCTTTCAGATGCAATAGGAATTTTTGGGTTAGGTCAATCCGTTCGCGAGATATGGGACTTTGAAGCCAAGAAATGGTTGAGAAGGCAAAAAATTTTTCGCAATTCTGCTGCTCCAAACGCTTAACCAGAATGCCCTAGGGAAAAAATACACATACCGTTGTAATCTGGCGAGTTTCTACTTTCAGATGCAATAGGAATTTTTGGGTTACGTCAATCCGTTCGAGAGATATGGGAGTTGGAAGCTAAGAAATGGTTGAGAAGCCAAAAAATTTTTCGCAATTTTGCTGCTCCAAGCGCTTAACCAGAATGGCCAAGGGAAAAAATACACATACCGTTGTAATCGGGCGAGTTTCTACTTTCAGAAGCAATAGGAATTTTTGGGTTAGGTCAATCCGTTCGCGAGATATGGGAGTTTGAAGCCAAGAAACGGTTGAGAAGGCAAAAAATTTTTCGCAATTCTGCTGCTCCAAACGCTTAACCAAAATGGCCAAGGGAAGAAATACACATACCGCTGTAATCGGGCGAGTTTCTACTTTCAGATGCAATAGGAATTTTTGGGTTAGGTCAGTCTGTTCGCGAGATATGGGAGTTTGAAGCCAAGAAATGGTAGAGAAGGCAAAAAATTTTTCACAATTCTGCTGCTCCAAACGCTTAACCAGAATGGGCTGGGGAAAAAATACACATACCGTTGTAATCGGGCGAGTTTCTACTTTCAGATGCAATAGGAATTTTTGGGTTAGGTCAATCGGTTCGCGAGATATGGGAGTTTGAAGACAAGAAATGGTTGAGAAGGCAAAAAATTTTTCGCAATTCTGCTGCTCCAACCGCTTAACCAGAATGGCCTAGGGAAGAAATACACATACCTTTGTAATCGGGCGAGTTTCTACTTTCAGATGCAACAGGAATTTTTGGGTTAGGTCAATCCGTTCGCGAGATATGGGAGTTTGAAGCTAAGAAATGGTTGAGAGGGCAAAAAATTTTTCGCATTTCTGCTGCTCCAAACGCTTAACCAAAATGGCCAAGGGAAAAAATACACATACCGCTGTAATCGGGCGAGTTTCTACTTTCAGATGCAATAGGAATTTTTGGGTTAGGTCAGTGTGTTCGCGAGATATGGGAGTTTGAAGCCAAGAAATGGTAGAGAAGGCAAAAAATTTTTCACAATTCTGCTGCTCCAAACGCTTAACCAGAATGACCTAGGGAAAAAATACACATACCGTTGTAATCGGGCGAGTTTCTACTTTCAGATGCGACAGGAATTTTTGGTTTAGGTCAATCCGTTCGCGAGATATGGGAGTTTGAAGCTAAGAAATGGTTGAGAAGACAACAAATTTTTCGCAGTTCTGCTGCTCCAAACGCTTAACCAGAATGGCCTAGGGAAAACATACACATACCTTTGTAATCGGGCGAGTTTCTACTTTCAGATGCAATAGGAATTGTTGGGTTAGGTCAATCCGTTCGCGAGATATGGGAGTTTGAAGCTAAGAAATGGTTGAGAAGGCAAAAAATTTTTCGCAATTCTGCTGCTCCAAACGCTTAACCAGAATGGCCTAGGGAAAAAATACACATACCGTTGTAATCGGGCGAGTTTCTACTTTCAGATGCAATAGGAATTTTTGGGTTAGGTCAATCCGTTCGCGAGATATGGGAGTTTGAAGCCAAGAAATGGTAGAGAAGGCAAAAAATTTTTCACAATTCTGCTGCTCCAAACGCATAACCAGAATGGCCTAGGGAAAAAATACATACACGGTTGTAATCGGGCGAGTTTCTACTTTCAGATGCAATAGGAATTTTTGGGTTAGGTCAGTCTGTTCGCGAGATATGGGAGTTTGAAGCCAAGAAATGGTAGAGAAGGCAAAAAATTTTTCACAATTCTGCTGCTCCAAACGCTTAACCAGAATGGGTTGGGAAAAAATACACATACCGTTGTAATCGGGCGAGTTTCTACTTTCAGATGCAATAGGAATTTTTGGGTTAGGTCAATCCGTTCGCGAGATATGGGACTTTGAAGCCAAGAAATGGTTGAGAAGGCAAAAAATTTTTCGCAATTCTGCTGCTCCAAACGCTTAACCAAAATGGCCAAGGGAAAAAATACACATACCGCTGTAATCGGGCGAGTTTCTACTTTCAGATGCAATAGGAATTTTTGGGTTAGGTCAGTCTGTTCGCGAGATATGGGAGTTTGAAGCCAAGAAATGGTAGAGAAGGCAAAAAGTTTTTCACAATTCTGCTGCTCCAAACGCTTAACCAGAATGGCCTAGGGAAAAAATACACATACCGTTGTAATCGGGCGAGTTTCTACTTTCAGATGCAATAGGAATTTTTGGGTTACGTCAATCCGTTCGCGAGATATGGGAGTTTGAAGCTAAGAAATGGTTGAGAAGACAACAAATTTTTCGCAGTTCTGCTGCTCCAAACGCTTAACCAGAATGGCCTAGGGAAAAAATACACATACCGTTGTAATCGGGCGAGTTTCTACTTTCAGATGCAATAGGAATTTTTGGGTTAGGTCAATCCGTTCGCGAGATATGGGAGTTTGAAGCTAAGAAATGGTTGAGAAGGCAAAAAATTTTTCGCAATTCTGCTGCTCCAAACGCTTAACCAGAATGGCCAAGGGAAAAAATACACATACCGTTGTAATCGGGCGAGTTTCTACTTTCAGATGCAATAGGAATTTTTGGGTTAGGTCAATCCGTTCGCGAGATATGGGAGTTTGAAGCCAAGAAATGGTTGAGAAGGCAAAAAATTTTTCGCAATTCTGCTGCTCCAAACGCTTAACCAAAATGGCCAAGGGAAAAAATACACACACCGCTGTAATCGGGCGAGTTTCTACTTTCAGATGCAATAGGAATTTTTGGGTTAGGTCAGTCTGTTCGCGAGATATGGGAGTTTGAAGCCAAGAAATGGTAGAGAAGGCAAAAAATTTTTCACAATTCTGCTGCTCCAAACGCTTAACCAGAATGGGCTAGGGAAAAAATACACATACCGTTGTAATCGGGCGAGTTTCTACTTTCAGATGCAATAGGAATTTTTGGGTTAGGTCAATCCGTTCGCGAGATATGGGAGTTTGAAGACAAGGAATGGTTGAGAAGGCAAAAAATTTTTCGCAATTCTGCTGCTCCAACCGCTTAACCAGAATGGCCTAGGGAAGAAATACACATACCTTTGTAATCGGGCGAGTTTCTACTTTCAGATGCAACAGGAATTTTTGGGTTAGGTCAATCCGTTCGCGAGATATGGGAGTTTGAAGCTAAGAAATGGTTGAGAAGGCAAAAAATTTTTCGCATTTCTGCTGCTCCAAACGCTTAACCAAAATGGCCAAGGGAAAAAATACACATACCGCTGTAATCGGGCGAGTTTCTACTTTCAGATGCAATAGGAATTTTTGGGTTAGGTCAGTGTGTTCGCGAGATATGGGAGTTTGAAGCCAAGAAATGGTAGAGAAGGCAAAAAATTTTTCACAATTCTGCTGCTCCAAACGCTTAACCAGAATGACCTAGGGAAAAAATACGCATACCGTTGTAATCGGGCGAGTTTCTACTTTCAGATGCGACAGGAATTTTTGGTTTAGGTCAATCCGTTCGCGAGATATGGGAGTTTGAAGCTAAGAAATGGTTGAGAAGACAACAAATTTTTCGCAGTTCTGCTGCTCCAAACGCTTAACCAGAATGGCCTAGGGAAAAAATACATACACGGTTGTAATCGGGCGAGTTTCTACTTTCAGATGCAATAGGAATTTTTGGGTTAGGTCAATCCGTTCGCGAGATATGGGAGTTTGAAGCCAAGAAATGGTTGAGAAGGCAAAAAATTTTTCGCAATTCAGCTGCTCCAAACGCTTAACCAAAACGGCCAAGGGAGAAAATACACATACCGCTGTAATCGGGCGAGTTTCTACTTTCAGATGCAATAGGAATTTTTGGGTTAGGTCAGTCTGTTCGCGAGATATGGGAGTTTGAAGCCAAGAAATGGTAGAGAAGGCAAAAAATTTTTCACAATTCTGCTGCTCCAAACGCTTAACCAGAATGGGTTGGGGAAAAGTACACATACCGTTGTAATCGGGCGAGTTTCTACTTTCAGATGCAATAGGAATTTTTGGTTTAGGTCAATCCGTTCGCGAGATATGGGAGTTTGAAGCTAAGAAATGGTTAAGAAGACAACAAATTTTTCGCAGTTCTGCTGCTCCAAACGCTTAACCAGAATGGCCTAGGGAAAAAATACACATACCGTTGTAATCGGGCGAGTTTCTACTTTCAGATGCAATAGGAATTTTTGGGTTAGGTCAATCCGTTCGCGAGATATGGGAGTTTGAAGCCAAGAAATGGTAGAGAAGGCAAACAATTTTTCACAATTCTGCTGCTCCAAACGCTTAACCAGAATGGCCTAGGGAAAAAATACACATACCGTTGTAATCGGGCGAGTTTCTACTTTCAGATGCAATAGGAATTTTTGGGTTAGGTCAATCCGTTCGCGAGATGTGGGACTTTGAAGCCAAGAAATGGTAGAGAAGGCAAACAATTTTTCACAATTCTGCTGCTCCAAACGCTTAACCAGAATGGCCTAGGGAAAAAATACACATACCGTTGTAATCGGGCGAGTTTCTACTTTCAGATGCAATAGGAATTTTTGGGTTAGGTCAATCCGTTCGCGAGATATGGGACTTTGAAGCCAAGAAATGGTTGAGAAGGCAAAAAATTTTTCGCAATTCTGCTGCTCCAAACGCTTAACCAAAATGGCCAAGGGAAAAAATACACATACCGCTGTAATCGGGCGAGTTTCTACTTTCAGATGCAATAGGAATTTTTGGGTTAGGTCAGTCTGTTCGCGAGATATGGGAGTTTGAAGCCAAGAAATGGTAGAGAAGGCAAAAAATTTTTCACAATTCTGCTGCTCCAAACGCTTAACCAGAATGGCCTAGGGAAAAAATACACATACCGTTGTAATCGGGCGAGTTTCTACTTTCAGATGCAATAGGAATTTTTGGGTTACGTCAATCCGTTCGCGAGATATGGGAGTTTGAAGCTAAGAAATGGTTGAGAAGGCAAAAAATTTTTCGCAATTCTGCTGCTCCAAACGCTTAACCAGAATGGCCAAGGGAAAAAATACACATACCGTTGTAATCGGGCGAGTTTCTACTTTCAGATGCAATAGGAATTTTTGGGTTATGTCAATCCGTTCGCGAGATATGGGAGTTTGAAGCCAAGAAATGGTTGAGAAGGCAAAAAATTTTTCGCAATTCTGCTGCTCCAAACGCTTAACCAAAATGGCCAAGGGAAAAAATACACATACCGCTGTAATCGGGCGAGTTTCTACTTTCAGATGCAATAGGAATTTTTGGGTTAGGTCAGTCTGTTCGCGAGATATGGGAGCTTGAAGCCAAGAAATGGTAGAGAAGGCAAAAAATTTTTCACAATTCTGCTGCTCCAAACGCTTAACCAGAATGGGCTAGGGAAAAAATACACATACCGTTGTAATCGGGCGAGTTTCTACTTTCAGATGCAATAGGAATTTTTGGGTTAGGTCAATCCGTTCGCGAGATATGGGAGTTTGAAGACAAGGAATGGTTGAGAAGGCAAAAAATTTTTCGCAATTCTGCTGCTCCAACCGCTTAACCAGAATGGCCTAGGGAAGAAATACACATACCTTTGTAATCGGGCGAGTTTCTACTTTCAGATGCAACAGGAATTTTTGGGTTAGGTCAATCCGTTCGCGAGATATGGGAGTTTGAAGCTAAGAAATGGTTGAGAAGGCAAAAAATTTTTCGCATTTCTGCTGCTCCAAACGCTTAACCAAAATGGCCAAGGGAAAAAATACACATACCGCTGTAATCGGGCGAGTTTCTACTTTCAGATGCAATAGGAATTTTTGGGTTAGGTCAGTGTGTTCGCGAGATATGGGAGTTTGAAGCCAAGAAATGGTAGAGAAGGCAAAAAATTTTTCATAATTCTGCTGCTCCAAACGCTTAACCAGAATGGCCTAGGGAAAAAATACACATACCTTTGTAATCGGGCGAGTTTCTACTTTCAGATGCAATAGGAATTTTTGGGTTACGTCAATCCGTTCGCGAGATATGGGAGTTTGAAGCTAAGAAATGGTTGAGAAGAAAACAAATTTTTCGCAGTTTTGCTGCTCCAAACGCTTAACCAGAATGGCCTAGGGAAAAAATACACATACCGTTGTAATCGGGCGAGTTTCTACTTTCAGATGCAATAGGAGTTTTTGGGTTAGGTCAATCCGTTCGCGAGATATGGGAGTTTGAAGCTAAGAAATGGTTGAGAAGGCAAAAAATTTTTCGCAATTCTGCTGCTCCAAACGCTTAACCAGAATGGCCTAGGGAAAAAATACACATACCGTTGTAATCGGGCGAGTTTCTACTTTCAGATGCAATAGGAATTTTTGGGTTAGGTCAATCCGTTCGCGAGATATGGGAGTTTGAAGCCAAGAAATGGTAGAGAAGGCAAAAAATTTTTCACAATTCTGCTGCTCCAAACGCTTAACCAGAATGGCCTAGGGAAAAAATACACACACGGTTGTAATCGGGCGAGTTTCTACTTTCAGATGCAATAGGAATTTTTGGGTTAGGTCAATCCGTTCGCGAGATATGGGACTTTGAAGCCAAGAAATGGTTGAGAAGGCAAAAAATTTTTCGCAATTCTGCTGCTCCAAACGCTTAACCAGAATGGCCTAGGGAAAAAACACACATACCGTTGTAATCTGGCGAGATTCTACTTTCAGATGCAATAGGAATTTTTGGGTTACGTCAATCCGTTCGAGAGATATGGGAGTTTGAAGCTAAGAAATGGTTGAGAAGGCAACAAATTTGTCGCACTTCTGCTGCTCCAAACGCTTAACCAGAATGGCCTAGGGAAAAAATACACATACCGTTGTAATCGGGTGAGTTTCTACTTTCAGATGCAATACGAATTTTTGGGTTAGGTCAATCCGTTCGCGAGATATGGGAGTTTGAAGCCAAGAAATGGTTGAGAAGCCAAAAAATTTTTCGCAATTCAGCTGCTCCAAACGCTTAACCAGAATGGCCAAGGGAAGAAATACACATACCGTTGTAATCGGGCGTGTTTCTACTTTCAGATGCAATAGGAATTTTTGGGTTAGGTTAATCCGTTCGCGAGATATGGGAGTTTGAAGCCAAGAAATGGTTGAGAAGGCAAAAAATTTTTCGCAATTCTGCTGCTCCAAACGCTTAACCAAAATGGCCAAGGGAAAAAATACACATACCGCTGTAATCGGGCGAGTTTCTACTTTCAGATGCAATAGGAATTTTTGGGTTAGGTCAGTCTGTTCGCGAGATATGGGAGTTTGAAGCCAAGAAATGGTAGAGAAGGCAAAAAATTTTTCACAATTCTGCTGCTCCAAACGCTTAACCGGAATGGGCTAGGGAAAAAATACACATACCGTTGTAATCGGGCGAGTTTCTACTTTCAGATGCAATAGGAATTTTTGGGTTAGGTCAATCCGTTCGCGAGATATGGGAGTTTGAAGCCAAGAAATGGTAGAGAAGGCAAAAAATTTTTCACAATTCTGCTGCTCCAAACGCTTAACCAGAATGGCCTAGGGAAAAAATACACACACGGTTGTAATCGGGCGAGTTTCTACTTTCAGATGCAATAGGAATTTTTGGGTTAGGTCAATCCGTTCGCGAGATATGGGAGTTTGAAGCCAAGAAATGGTTGAGAAGGCAAAAAATTTTTCGCAATTCAGCTGCTCCAAACGCTTAACCAAAATGGCCAAGGGAGAAATTACACATACCGCTGTAATCGGGCGAGTTTCTACTTTCAGATGCAATAGGAATTTTTGGGTTAGGTCAGTTTGTTGGCGAGATATGGGAGTTTGAAGCCAAGAAATGGTAGAGAAGGCAAAAAATTTTTCACAATTCTGCTGCTCCAAACGCTTAACCAGAATGGGTTGGGAAAAAATACACATACCGTTGTAATCGGGCGAGTTTCTACTTTCAGATGCAATAGGAATTTTTGGTTTAGGTCAATCCGTTCGCGAGATATGGGAGTTTGAAGCTAAGAAATGGTTAAGAAGACAACAAATTTTTCGCAGTTCTGCTGCTCCAAACGCTTAACCAAAATGGCCAAGGGAAAAAATACACATACCGCTGTAATCGGGCGAGTTTCTACTTTCAGATGCAATAGGAATTTTTGGGTTAGGTCAATCCGTTCGCGAGATATGGGAGTTTGAAGCTAAGAAATGGTTGAGAAGGCAAAAAATTTTTCGCAATTCTGCTGCTCCAAACGCTTAACCAAAATGGCCTAGGGAAAAAATACACATACCGTTGTAATCGGGCGAGTTTCTACTTTCAGATGCAATAGGAATTTTTGGGTTACGTCAATCCGTTCGCGAGATATGGGAGTTTGAAGCCAAGAAATGGTAGAGAAGGCAAAAAATTTTTCACAATTCTGCTGCTCCAAACGCTTAACCAGAATGGCCTAGGGAAAAAATACACACACGGTTGTAATCGGGCGAGTTTCTACTTTCAGATGCAATAGGAATTTTTGGGTTAGGTCAATCCGTTCGCGAGATATGGGAGTTTGAATCCAAGAAATGGTTGAGAAGGCAAAAAATTTTTCGCAATTCAGCTGCTCCAAACGCTTAACCAAAATGGCCAAGGGAGAAAATACACATACCGCTGTAATCGGGCGAGTTTCTACTTTCAGATGCAATAGGAATTTTTGGGTTAGGTCAGTTTGTTCGCGAGATATGGGAGTTTGAAGCCAAGAAATGGTAGAGAAGGCAAAAAATTTTTCACAATTCTGCTGCTCCAAACGCTTAACCAGAATGGGTTGGGAAAAAATACACATACCGTTGTAATCGGGCGAGTTTCTACTTTCAGATGCAATAGGAATTTTTGGGTTAGGTCAATCCGTTCGCGAGATATGGGAGTTTGAAGCCAAGAAATGGTAGAGAAGGCAAAAAATTTTTCACAATTCTGCTGCTCCAAACGCTTAACCGGAATGGCCTAGGGAAAAAATACACATACCGTTGTAATCGGGCGAGTTTCTACTTTCAGATGCAATAGGAATTTTTGGGTTACGTCAATCCGTTCGCGAGATATGGGAGTTTGAAGCCAAGAAATGGTAGAGAAGGCAAAAAATTTTTCACAATTCTGCTGTTCCAAACGCTTAACCGGAATGGCCTAGGGAAAAAATACACATACCGTTGTAATCGGGCGAGTTTCTACTTTCAGATGCAATAGGAATTTTTGGGTTAGGTCAATCCGTTCGCGAGATATGGGACTTTGAAGCCAAGAAATGGTTGAGAAGGCAAAAAATTTTTCGCAATTCTGCTGCTCCAAACGCTTAACCAGAATGGCCTAGGGAAAAAACACACATACCGTTGTAATCTGGCGAGTTTCTACTTTCAGATGCAATAGGAATTTTTGGGTTACGTCAATCCGTTCGAGAGATATGGGAGTTTGAAGCTAAGAAATGGTTGAGAAGGCAACAAATTTTTCGCACTTCTGCTGCTCCAAACGCTTAACCAGAATGGCCTAGGGAAAAAATACACATACCGTTGTAATCGGGTGAGTTTCTACTTTCAGATGCAATACGAATTTTTGGGTTAGGTCAATCCGTTCGCGAGATATGGGAGTTTGAAGCCACGAAATGGTTGAGAAGCCAAAAAATTTTTCGCAATTCTGCTGCTCCAAACGCTTAACCAGAATGGCCTAGGGAAAAAATCCACAAACCGTTGTAATCGGGCGAGTTTCTACTTTCAGATGCAATAGGAATTTTTGGGTTAGGTCAATCCGTTCGCGAGATATGGGAGTTTGAAGCCAAGAAATGGTAGAGAAGGCAAAAAATTTTTCACAATTCTGCTGCTCCAAACGCTTAACCGGAATGGCCTAGGGAAAAAATACACATACCGTTGTAATCGGGCGAGTTTCAACTTTCAGATGCAATAGGAATTTTTGGGTTAGGTCAATCCGTTCGCGAGATATGGGCCTTTGAAGCCAAGAAATGGTTGAGAAGGCAAAAAATTTTTCGCAATTCTGCTGCTCCAAACGCTTAACCAGAATGGCCTAGGGAAAAAACACACATACCGTTGTAATCTGGCGAGATTCTACTTTCAGATGCAATAGGAATTTTTGGGTTACGTCAATCCGTTCGAGAGATATGGGAGTTTGAAGCTAAGAAATGGTTGAGAAGGCAACAAATTTGTCGCACTTCTGCTGCTCCAAACGCTTAACCAGAATGGCCTAGGGAAAAAATACACATACCGTTGTAATCGGGTGAGTTTCTACTTTCAGATGCAATACGAATTTTTGGGTTAGGTCAATCCGTTCGCGAGATATGGGAGTTTGAAGCCAAGAAATGGTTGAGAAGCCAAAAAATTTTTCGCAATTCAGCTGCTCCAAACGCTTAACCAGAATGGCCAAGGGAAGAAATACACATACCGTTGTAATCGAACGTGTTTCTACTTTCAGATGCAATAGGAATTTTTGGGTTAGGTTAATCCGTTCGCGAGATATGGGAGTTTGAAGCCAAGAAATGGTTGAGAAGGCAAAAAATTTTTCGCAATTCTGCTGCTCCAAACGCTTAACCAAAATGGCCAAGGGAAAAAATACACATACCGCTGTAATCGGGCGAGTTTCTACTTTCAGATGCAATAGGAATTTTTGGGTTAGGTCAGTCTGTTCGCGAGATATGGGAGTTTGAAGCCAAGAAATGGTAGAGAAGGCAAAAAATTTTTCACAATTCTGCTGCTCCAAACGCTTAACCAGAATGGGCTAGGGAAAAAATACACATACCGTTGTAATCGGGCGAGTTTCTACTTTCAGATGCAATAGGAATTTTTGGGTTTGGTCAATCCGTTCGCGAGATATGGGAGTTTGAAGACAAGAAATGGTTAAGAAGGCAAAAAATTTTTCCCAATTCTGAGGCTCCGAACGCTTAACCAGAATGGCCTAGGGAAAAAATACACATACCGTTGTAATCGGGCGAGTTTCTACTTTCAGATGCAATAGAAAGTTTTGGGTTAGGTCAACTCGTTCGCAAGATATGGGAGTTTGAAGCCAAGAAATTGTTGAGAAGGCAAAAAATTTTTCGCAATTCTGCTGCTCCAAACGCTTAACCAGAATGGTCTAGGGAAAAAATACACACACCGTTGTAATCGGGCGAGTTTCTACTTTCAGATGCAATAGGAATTTTTGGGTTAGGTCAATCCGTTCGCGAGATATGGGAGTTTGAAGCCAAGAAATGGTAGAGAAGGCAAAAAATTTTTCACAATTCTGCTGCTCCAAACGCTTAACCGGAATGGCCTAGGGAAAAAATACACATACCGTTGTAATCGGGCGAGTTTCTACTTTCAGATGCAATAGGAATTTTTGGGTTATGTCAATCCGTTCGCGAGATATGGGACTTTGAATCCAAGAAATGGTTGAGAAGGCAAAAAATTTTTCGCAATTCTGCTGCTCCAAACGCTTAACCAGAATGGCCTAGGGAAAAAACACACATACCGTTGTAATCTGGCGAGTTTCTACTTTCAGATGCAATAGGAATTTTTGGGTTACGTCAATCCGTTCGAGAGATATGGGAGTTTGAAGCTAAGAAATGGTTAAGAAGACAACAAATTTTTCGCAGTTCTGCTGCTCCAAACGCTTAACCAAAATGGCCAAGGGAAAAAATACACATACCGCTGTAATCGGGCGAGTTTCTACTTTCAGATGCAATAGGAATTTTTGGGTTAGGTCAATGCGTTCGCGAGATATGGGAGTTTGAAGCTAAGAAATGGTTGAGAAGGCAAAAAATTTTTCACAATTCTGCTGCTCCAAACGCTTAACCAGAATGGCCTAGGGAAAAAATACACATACCGTTGTAATCGGGCGAGTTTCTACTTTCAGATGCAATAGGAATTTTCGGGTTAGGTCAATCCGTTCGCGAGAGATGGGAGTTTGAAGACAAGAAATGGTTGAGAAGGCCAAAAATTTTTCGCAATTCTGCTGCTCCGAACGCTTAACCAGAATGGCCTAGGGAAAAAATACACATACCGTTGTAATCGAGCGAGTTTCTACTTTCAGATGCAATAGGAATTTTTGGGTTACGTCAATCCGTTCGCGAGATATGGGAGTTTGAAGCCAAGAAATGGTAGAGAAGGCAAAAAATTTTTCACAATTCTGCTGCTCCAAACGCTTAACCAGAATGGCCTAGGGAAAAAATACACACACGGTTGTAATCGGGCGAGTTTCTACTTTCAGATGCAATAGGAATTTTTGGGTTAGGTCAATCCGTTCGCGAGATATGGGAGTTTGAATCCAAGAAATGGTTGAGAAGGCAAAAAATTTTTCGCAATTCAGCTGCTCCAAACGCTTAACCAAAATGGCCAAGGGAGAAAATACACATACCGCTGTAATCGGGCGAGTTTCTACTTTCAGATGCAATAGGAATGTTTGGGTTAGGTCAGTTTGTTCGCGAGATATGGGAGTTTGAAGCCAAGAAATGGTAGAGAAGGCAAAAAATTTTTCACAATTCTGCTGCTCCAAACGCTTAACCAGAATGGGTTGGGAAAAAATACACATACCGTTGTAATCGGGCGAGTTTCTACTTTCAGGTGCAATAGGAATTTTTGGGTTACGTCAATCCGTTCGAGAGATATGGGAGTTTGAAGCTAAGAAATGGTTGAGAAGGCAACAAATTTGTCGCACTTCTGCTGCTCCAAACGCTTAACCAGAATGGCCTAGGGAAAAAATACACATACCGTTGTAATCGGGTGAGTTTCTACTTTCAGATGCAATACGAATTTTTGGGTTAGGTCAATCCGTTCGCGAGATATGGGAGTTTGAAGCCAAGAAATGGTTGAGAAGCCAAAAAATTTTTCGCAATTCAGCTGCTCCAAACGCTTAACCAGAATGGCCAAGGGAAGAAATACACATACCGTTGTAATCGGGCGTGTTTCTACTTTCAGATGCAATAGGAATTTTTGGGTTAGGTTAATCCGTTCGCGAGATATGGGAGTTTGAAGCCAAGAAATGGTTGGGAAGGCAAAAAATTTTTCGCAATTCTGCTGCTCCAAACGCTTAACCAAAATGGCCAAGGGAAAAAATACACATACCGCTGTAATCGGGCGAGTTTCTACTTTCAGATGCAATAGGAATTTTTGGGTTAGGTCAGTCTGTTCGCGAGATATGGGAGTTTGAAGCCAAGAAATGGTAGAGAAGGCAAAAAATTTTTCACAATTCTGCTGCTCCAAACGCTTAACCGGAATGGGCTAGGGAAAAAATACACATACCGTTGTAATCGGGCGAGTTTCTACTTTCAGATGCAATAGGAATTTTTGGGTTAGGTCAATCCGTTCGCGAGATATGGGAGTTTGAAGCCAAGAAATGGTAGAGAAGGCAAAAAATTTTTCACAATTCTGCTGCTCCAAACGCTTAACCAGAATGGCCTAGGGAAAAAATACACACACGGTTGTAATCGGGCGAGTTTCTACTTTCAGATGCAATAGGAATTTTTGGGTTAGGTCAATCCGTTCGCGAGATATGGGAGTTTGAAGCCAAGAAATGGTTGAGAAGGCAAAAAATTTTTCGCAATTCAGCTGCTCCAAACGCTTAACCAAAATGGCCAAGGGAGAAATTACACATACCGCTGTAATCGGGCGAGTTTCTACTTTCAGATGCAATAGGAATTTTTGGGTTAGGTCAGTTTGTTGGCGAGATATGGGAGTTTGAAGCCAAGAAATGGTAGAGAAGGCAAAAAATTTTTCACAATTCTGCTGCTCCAAACGCTTAACCAGAATGGGTTGGGAAAAAATACACATACCGTTGTAATCGGGCGAGTTTCTACTTTCAGATGCAATAGGAATTTTCGGGTTAGGTCAATCCGTTCGCGAGAGATGGGAGTTTGAAGACAAGAAATGGTTGAGAAGGCCAAAAATTTTTCGCAATTCTGCTGCTCCGAACGCTTAACCAGAATGGCCTAGGGAAAAAATACACATACCGTTGTAATCGAGCGAGTTTCTACTTTCAGATGCAATAGGAATTTTTGGGTTACGTCAATCCGTTCGCGAGATATGGGAGTTTGAAGCCAAGAAATGGTAGAGAAGGCAAAAAATTTTTCACAATTCTGCTGCTCCAAACGCTTAACCAGAATGGCCTAGGGAAAAAATACACACACGGTTGTAATCGGGCGAGTTTCTACTTTCAGATGCAATAGGAATTTTTGGGTTAGGTCAATCCGTTCGCGAGATATGGGAGTTTGAATCCAAGAAATGGTTGAGAAGGCAAAAAATTTTTCGCAATTCAGCTGCTCCAAACGCTTAACCAAAATGGCCAAGGGAGAAAATACACATACCGCTGTAATCGGGCGAGTTTCTACTTTCAGATGCAATAGGAATGTTTGGGTTAGGTCAGTTTGTTCGCGAGATATGGGAGTTTGAAGCCAAGAAATGGTAGAGAAGGCAAAAAATTTTTCACAATTCTGCTGCTCCAAACGCTTAACCAGAATGGGTTGGGAAAAAATACACATACCGTTGTAATCGGGCGAGTTTCTACTTTCAGGTGCAATAGGAATTTTTGGGTTACGTCAATCCGTTCGAGAGATATGGGAGTTTGAAGCTAAGAAATGGTTGAGAAGGCAACAAATTTGTCGCACTTCTGCTGCTCCAAACGCTTAACCAGAATGGCCTAGGGAAAAAATACACATACCGTTGTAATCGGGTGAGTTTCTACTTTCAGATGCAATACGAATTTTTGGGTTAGGTCAATCCGTTCGCGAGATATGGGAGTTTGAAGCCAAGAAATGGTTGAGAAGCCAAAAAATTTTTCGCAATTCAGCTGCTCCAAACGCTTAACCAGAATGGCCAAGGGAAGAAATACACATACCGTTGTAATCGGGCGTGTTTCTACTTTCAGATGCAATAGGAATTTTTGGGTTAGGTTAATCCGTTCGCGAGATATGGGAGTTTGAAGCCAAGAAATGGTTGGGAAGGCAAAAAATTTTTCGCAATTCTGCTGCTCCAAACGCTTAACCAAAATGGCCAAGGGAAAAAATACACATACCGCTGTAATCGGGCGAGTTTCTACTTTCAGATGCAATAGGAATTTTTGGGTTAGGTCAGTCTGTTCGCGAGATATGGGAGTTTGAAGCCAAGAAATGGTAGAGAAGGCAAAAAATTTTTCACAATTCTGCTGCTCCAAACGCTTAACCGGAATGGGCTAGGGAAAAAATACACATACCGTTGTAATCGGGCGAGTTTCTACTTTCAGATGCAATAGGAATTTTTGGGTTAGGTCAATCCGTTCGCGAGATATGGGAGTTTGAAGCCAAGAAATGGTAGAGAAGGCAAAAAATTTTTCACAATTCTGCTGCTCCAAACGCTTAACCAGAATGGCCTAGGGAAAAAATACACACACGGTTGTAATCGGGCGAGTTTCTACTTTCAGATGCAATAGGAATTTTTGGGTTAGGTCAATCCGTTCGCGAGATATGGGAGTTTGAAGCCAAGAAATGGTTGAGAAGGCAAAAAATTTTTCGCAATTCAGCTGCTCCAAACGCTTAACCAAAATGGCCAAGGGAGAAATTACACATACCGCTGTAATCGGGCGAGTTTCTACTTTCAGATGCAATAGGAATTTTTGGGTTAGGTCAGTTTGTTGGCGAGATATGGGAGTTTGAAGCCAAGAAATGGTAGAGAAGGCAAAAAATTTTTCACAATTCTGCTGCTCCAAACGCTTAACCAGAATGGGTTGGGAAAAAATACACATACCGTTGTAATCGGGCGAGTTTCTACTTTCAGATGCAATAGGAATTTTTGGTTTAGGTCAATCCGTTCGCGAGATATGGGAGTTTGAAGCTAAGAAATGGTTAAGAAGACAACAAATTTTTCGCAGTTCTGCTGCTCCAAACGCTTAACCAAAATGGCCAAGGGAAAAAATACACATACCGCTGTAATCGGGCGAGTTTCTACTTTCAGATGCAATAGGAATTTTTGGGTTAGGTCAATCCGTTCGCGAGATATGGGAGTTTGAAGCTAAGAAATGGTTGAGAAGGCAAAAAATTTTTCGCAATTCTGCTGCTCCAAACGCTTAACCAAAATGGCCTAGGGAAAAAATACACATACCGTTGTAATCGGGCGAGTTTCTACTTTCAGATGCAATAGGAATTTTTGGGTTACGTCAATCCGTTCGCGAGATATGGGAGTTTGAAGCCAAGAAATGGTAGAGAAGGCAAAAAATTTTTCACAATTCTGCTGCTCCAAACGCTTAACCAGAATGGCCTAGGGAAAAAATACACACACGGTTGTAATCGGGCGAGTTTCTACTTTCAGATGCAATAGGAATTTTTGGGTTAGGTCAATCCGTTCGCGAGATATGGGAGTTTGAATCCAAGAAATGGTTGAGAAGGCAAAAAATTTTTCGCAATTCAGCTGCTCCAAACGCTTAACCAAAATGGCCAAGGGAGAAAATACACATACCGCTGTAATCGGGCGAGTTTCTACTTTCAGATGCAATAGGAATTTTTGGGTTAGGTCAGTTTGTTCGCGAGATATGGGAGTTTGAAGCCAAGAAATGGTAGAGAAGGCAAAAAATTTTTCACAATTCTGCTGCTCCAAACGCTTAACCAGAATGGGTTGGGAAAAAATACACATACCGTTGTAATCGGGCGAGTTTCTACTTTCAGATGCAATAGGAATTTTTGGGTTAGGTCAATCCGTTCGCGAGATATGGGAGTTTGAAGCCAAGAAATGGTAGAGAAGGCAAAAAATTTTTCACAATTCTGCTGCTCCAAACGCTTAACCGGAATGGCCTAGGGAAAAAATACACATACCGTTGTAATCGGGCGAGTTTCTACTTTCAGATGCAATAGGAATTTTTGGGTTACGTCAATCCGTTCGCGAGATATGGGAGTTTGAAGCCAAGAAATGGTAGAGAAGGCAAAAAATTTTTCACAATTCTGCTGTTCCAAACGCTTAACCGGAATGGCCTAGGGAAAAAATACACATACCGTTGTAATCGGGCGAGTTTCTACTTTCAGATGCAATAGGAATTTTTGGGTTAGGTCAATCCGTTCGCGAGATATGGGACTTTGAAGCCAAGAAATGGTTGAGAAGGCAAAAAATTTTTCGCAATTCTGCTGCTCCAAACGCTTAACCAGAATGGCCTAGGGAAAAAACACACATACCGTTGTAATCTGGCGAGTTTCTACTTTCAGATGCAATAGGAATTTTTGGGTTACGTCAATCCGTTCGAGAGATATGGGAGTTTGAAGCTAAGAAATGGTTGAGAAGGCAACAAATTTTTCGCACTTCTGCTGCTCCAAACGCTTAACCAGAATGGCCTAGGGAAAAAATACACATACCGTTGTAATCGGGTGAGTTTCTACTTTCAGATGCAATACGAATTTTTGGGTTAGGTCAATCCGTTCGCGAGATATGGGAGTTTGAAGCCACGAAATGGTTGAGAAGCCAAAAAATTTTTCGCAATTCTGCTGCTCCAAACGCTTAACCAGAATGGCCTAGGGAAAAAATCCACAAACCGTTGTAATCGGGCGAGTTTCTACTTTCAGATGCAATAGGAATTTTTGGGTTAGGTCAATCCGTTCGCGAGATATGGGAGTTTGAAGCCAAGAAATGGTAGAGAAGGCAAAAAATTTTTCACAATTCTGCTGCTCCAAACGCTTAACCGGAATGGTCTAGGGAAAAAATACACATACCGTTGTAATCGGGCGAGTTACAACTTTCAGATGCAATAGGAATTTTTGGGTTAGGTCAATCCGTTCGCGAGATATGGGCCTTTGAAGCCAAGAAATGGTTGAGAAGGCAAAAAATTTTTCGCAATTCTGCTGCTCCAAACGCTTAACCAGAATGGCCTAGGGAAAAAACACACATACCGTTGTAATCTGGCGAGATTCTACTTTCAGATGCAATAGGAATTTTTGGGTTACGTCAATCCGTTCGAGAGATATGGGAGTTTGAAGCTAAGAAATGGTTGAGAAGGCAACAAATTTGTCGCACTTCTGCTGCTCCAAACGCTTAACCAGAATGGCCTAGGGAAAAAATACACATACCGTTGTAATCGGGTGAGTTTCTACTTTCAGATGCAATACGAATTTTTGGGTTAGGTCAATCCGTTCGCGAGATATGGGAGTTTGAAGCCAAGAAATGGTTGAGAAGCCAAAAAATTTTTCGCAATTCAGCTGCTCCAAACGCTTAACCAGAATGGCCAAGGGAAGAAATACACATACCGTTGTAATCGAACGTGTTTCTACTTTCAGATGCAATAGGAATTTTTGGGTTAGGTCAATCCGTTCGCGAGATATGGGACTTTGAAGCCAAGAAATGGTTGAGAAGGCAAAAAATTTTTCGCAATTCTGCTGCTCCAAACGCTTAACCAGAATGGCCTAGGGAAAAAACACACATACCGTTGTAATCTGGCGAGTTTCTACTTTCAGATGCAATAGGAATTTTTGGGTTACGTCAATCCGTTCGAGAGATATGGGAGTTTGAAGCTAAGAAATGGTTGAGAAGGCAACAAATTTTTCGCACTTCTGCTGCTCCAAACGCTTAACCAGAATGGCCTAGGGAAAAAATACACATACCGTTGTAATCGGGTGAGTTTCTACTTTCAGATGCAATACGAATTTTTGGGTTAGGTCAATCCGTTCGCGAGATATGGGAGTTTGAAGCCACGAAATGGTTGAGAAGCCAAAAAATTTTTCGCAATTCTGCTGCTCCAAACGCTTAACCAGAATGGCCTAGGGAAAAAATCCACAAACCGTTGTAATCGGGCGAGTTTCTACTTTCAGATGCAATAGGAATTTTTGGGTTAGGTCAATCCGTTCGCGAGATATGGGAGTTTGAAGCCAAGAAATGGTAGAGAAGGCAAAAAATTTTTCACAATTCTGCTGCTCCAAACGCTTAACCGGAATGGTCTAGGGAAAAAATACACATACCGTTGTAATCGGGCGAGTTACAACTTTCAGATGCAATAGGAATTTTTGGGTTAGGTCAATCCGTTCGCGAGATATGGGCCTTTGAAGCCAAGAAATGGTTGAGAAGGCAAAAAATTTTTCGCAATTCTGCTGCTCCAAACGCTTAACCAGAATGGCCTAGGGAAAAAACACACATACCGTTGTAATCTGGCGAGATTCTACTTTCAGATGCAATAGGAATTTTTGGGTTACGTCAATCCGTTCGAGAGATATGGGAGTTTGAAGCTAAGAAATGGTTGAGAAGGCAACAAATTTGTCGCACTTCTGCTGCTCCAAACGCTTAACCAGAATGGCCTAGGGAAAAAATACACATACCGTTGTAATCGGGTGAGTTTCTACTTTCAGATGCAATACGAATTTTTGGGTTAGGTCAATCCGTTCGCGAGATATGGGAGTTTGAAGCCAAGAAATGGTTGAGAAGCCAAAAAATTTTTCGCAATTCAGCTGCTCCAAACGCTTAACCAGAATGGCCAAGGGAAGAAATACACATACCGTTGTAATCGAACGTGTTTCTACTTTCAGATTCAATAGGAATTTTTGGGTTAGGTTAATCCGTTCGCGAGATATGGGAGTTTGAAGCCAAGAAATGGTTGAGAAGGCAAAAAATTTTTCGCAATTCTGCTGCTCCAAACGCTTAACCAAAATGGCCAAGGGAAAAAATACACATACCGCTGTAATCGGGCGAGTTTCTACTTTCAGATGCAATAGGAATTTTTGGGTTAGGTCAGTCTGTTCGCGAGATATGGGAGTTTGAAGCCAAGAAATGGTAGAGAAGGCAAAAAATTTTTCACAATTCTGCTGCTCCAAACGCTTAACCAGAATGGGCTAGGGAAAAAATACACATACCGTTGTAATCGGGCGAGTTTCTACTTTCAGATGCAATAGGAATTTTTGGGTTTGGTCAATCCGTTCGCGAGATATGGGAGTTTGAAGACAAGAAATGGTTAAGAAGGCAAAAAATTTTTCCCAATTCTGAGGCTCCGAACGCTTAACCAGAATGGCCTAGGGAAAAAATACACATACCGTTGTAATCGGGCGAGTTTCTACTTTCAGATGCAATAGAAAGTTTTGGGTTAGGTCAACTCGTTCGCAAGATATGGGAGTTTGAAGCCAAGAAATTGTTGAGAAGGCAAAAAATTTTTCGCAATTCTGCTGCTCCAAACGCTTAACCAGAATGGTCTAGGGAAAAAATACACACACCGTTGTAATCGGGCGAGTTTCTACTTTCAGATGCAATAGGAATTTTTGGGTTAGGTCAATCCGTTCGCGAGATATGGGAGTTTGAAGCCAAGAAATGGTAGAGAAGGCAAAAAATTTTTCACAATTCTGCTGCTCCAAACGCTTAACCGGAATGGCCTAGGGAAAAAATACACATACCGTTGTAATCGGGCGAGTTTCTACTTTCAGATGCAATAGGAATTTTTGGGTTATGTCAATCCGTTCGCGAGATATGGGACTTTGAATCCAAGAAATGGTTGAGAAGGCAAAAAATTTTTCGCAATTCTGCTGCTCCAAACGCTTAACCAGAATGGCCTAGGGAAAAAACACACATACCGTTGTAATCTGGCGAGTTTCTACTTTCAGATGCAATAGGAATTTTTGGGTTACGTCAATCCGTTCGAGAGATATGGGAGTTTGAAGCTAAGAAATGGTTAAGAAGACAACAAATTTTTCGCAGTTCTGCTGCTCCAAACGCTTAACCAAAATGGCCAAGGGAAAAAATACACATACCGCTGTAATCGGGCGAGTTTCTACTTTCAGATGCAATAGGAATTTTTGGGTTAGGTCAATCCGTTCGCGAGATATGGGAGTTTGAAGCTAAGAAATGGTTGAGAAGGCAAAAAATTTTTCACAATTCTGCTGCTCCAAACGCTTAACCAGAATGGCCTAGGGAAAAAATACACATACCGTTGTAATCGGGCGAGTTTCTACTTTCAGATGCAATAGGAATTTTCGGGTTAGGTCAATCCGTTCGCGAGAGATGGGAGTTTGAAGACAAGAAATGGTTGAGAAGGCCAAAAATTTTTCGCAATTCTGCTGCTCCGAACGCTTAACCAGAATGGCCTAGGGAAAAAATACACATACCGTTGTAATCGAGCGAGTTTCTACTTTCAGATGCAATAGGAATTTTTGGGTTACGTCAATCCGTTCGCGAGATATGGGAGTTTGAAGCCAAGAAATGGTAGAGAAGGCAAAAAATTTTTCACAATTCTGCTGCTCCAAACGCTTAACCAGAATGGCCTAGGGAAAAAATACACACACGGTTGTAATCGGGCGAGTTTCTACTTTCAGATGCAATAGGAATTTTTGGGTTAGGTCAATCCGTTCGCGAGATATGGGAGTTTGAATCCAAGAAATGGTTGAGAAGGCAAAAAATTTTTCGCAATTCAGCTGCTCCAAACGCTTAACCAAAATGGCCAAGGGAGAAAATACACATACCGCTGTAATCGGGCGAGTTTCTACTTTCAGATGCAATAGGAATGTTTGGGTTAGGTCAGTTTGTTCGCGAGATATGGGAGTTTGAAGCCAAGAAATGGTAGAGAAGGCAAAAAATTTTTCACAATTCTGCTGCTCCAAACGCTTAACCAGAATGGGTTGGGAAAAAATACACATACCGTTGTAATCGGGCGAGTTTCTACTTTCAGGTGCAATAGGAATTTTTGGGTTAGGTCAATCCGTTCGCGAGATATGGGAGTTTGAAGCCAAGAAATGGTAGAGAAGGCAAAAAATTTTTCACAATTCTGCTGCTCCAAACGCTTAACCGGAATGGCCTAGGGAAAAAATACACATACCGTTGTAATCGGGCGAGTTTCTACTTTCAGATGCAATAGGAATTTTTGGGTTACGTCAATCCGTTCGCGAGATATGGTAGTTTGAAGCCAAGAAATGGTAGAGAAGGCAAAAAATTTTTCACAATTCTGCTGCTCCAAACGCTTAACCGGAATGGCCTAGGGAAAAAATACACATACCGTTGTAATCGGGCGAGTTTCTACTTTCAGATGCAATAGGAATTTTTGGGTTACGTCAATCCGTTCGAGAGATATGGGAGTTTGAAGCTAAGAAATGGTTGAGAAGGCAACAAATTTTTCGCACTTCTGCTGCTCCAAACGCTTAACCAGAAAGGCCTAGGGAAAAAATACACATACCGTTGTAATCGGGTGAGTTTCTACTTTCAGATGCAATAGGAATTTTTGGGTTAGGTCAATCCGTTCGCGAGATATGGGAGTTTGAAGCCAAGAAATGGTTGAGAAGGCAAAAAATTTTTCGCAATTCTGCTGCTCCAAACGCTTAACCAGAATGGCCTAGGGAAAAAACACACATACCGTTGTAATCTGGCGAGATTCTACTTTCAGATGCAATAGGAATTTTTGGGTTACGTCAATCCGTTCGAGAGATATGGGAGTTTGAAGCTAAGAAATGGTTGAGAAGGCAACAAATTTGTCGCACATCTGCTGCTCCAAACGCTTAACCAGAATGGCCTAGGGAAAAAATACACATACCGTTGTAATCGGGTGAGTTTCTACTTTCAGATGCAATACGAATTTTTGGGTTAGGTCAATCCGTTCGCGAGATATGGGAGTTTGAAGCCAAGAAATGGTTGAGAAGCCAAAAAATTTTTCGCAATTCAGCTGCTCCAAACGCTTAACCAGAATGGCCAAGGGAAGAAATACACATACCGTTGTAATCGGGCGTGTTTCTACTTTCAGATGCAATAGGAATTTTTGGGTTAGGTTAATCCGTTCGCGAGATATGGGAGTTTGAAGCCAAGAAATGGTTGAGAAGGCAAAAAATTTTTCGCAATTCTGCTGCTCCAAACGCTTAACCAAAATGGCCAAGGGAAAAAATACACATACCGCTGTAATCGGGCGAGTTTCTACTTTCAGATGCAATAGGAATTTTTGGGTTATGTCAGTCTGTTCGCGAGATATGGGAGTTTGAAGCCAAGAAATGGTAGAGAAGGCAAAAAATTTTTCACAATTCTGCTGCTCCAAACGCTTAACCAGAATGGGCTAGGGAAAAAATACATATACCGTTGTAATCGGGCGAGTTTCTACTTTCAGATGCAATAGGAATTTTTGGGTTTGGTCAATCCGTTCGCGAGATATGGGAGTTTGAAGACAAGAAATGGTTAAGAAGGCGAAAAATTTTTCGCAATTCTGAGGCTCCGAACGCTTAACCAGAATGGCCTAGGGAAAAAATACACATACCGTTGTAATCGGGCGAGTTTCTACTTTCAGATGCAATAGAAATTTTTGGGTTAGGTCAACTCGTTCGCAAGATATGGGAGTTTGAAGCCAAGAAATTGTTGAGAAGGCAAAAAATTTTTCGCAATTCTGCTGCTCCAAACGCTTAACCAGAATGGCCTAGGGAAAAAATACACACACCGTTGTAATCGGGCGAGTTTCTACTTTCAGATGCAATAGGAATTTTTGGGTTAGGTCAATCCGTTCGCGAGATATGGGAGTTTGAAGCCAAGAAATGGTAGAGAAGGCAAAAAATTTTTCACAATTCTGCTGCTCCAAACGCTTAACCGGAATGGCCTAGGGAAAAAATACACATACCGTTGTAATCGGGCGAGTTTCTACTTTCAGATGCAATAGGAATTTTTGGGTTAGGTCAATCCGTTCGCGAGATATGGGACTTTGAATCCAAGAAATGGTTGAGAAGGCAAAAAATTTTTCGCAATTCTGCTGCACCAAACGCTTAACCAGAATGGCCTAGGGAAAAAACACACATACCGTTGTAATCTGGCGAGTTTCTACTTTCAGATGCAATAGGAATTTTTGGGTTACGTCAATCCGTTCGAGAGATATGGGAGTTTGAAGCTAAGAAATGCTTGAGAAGGCAACAAATTTTTCGCACTTCTGCTGCTCCAAACGCTTAACCAGAATGGCCTAGGGAAAAAATACACACACCGTTGTAATCGGGTGAGTTTCTACTTTCAGATGCAATACGAATTTTTGGGTTAGGTCAATCCGTTCGCGAGATATGGGAGTTTGAAGCCAAGAAATGGTTGAGAAGCCAAAAAATTTTTCGCAATTCAGCTGCTCCAAACGCTTAACCAGAATGGCCAAGGGAAAAAATACACATACCGTTGTAATCGGGCGAGTTTCTACTTTCAGATGCAATAGGAATTTTTGGGTTAGGTTAATCCGTTCGCGAGATATGGGAGTTTGAAGCCAAGAAGTGGTTGAGAAGGCAAAAAATTTTTCGCAATTCTGCTGCTCCAAACGCTTAACCAAAATGGCCAAGGGAAAAAATACACATACCGCTGTAATCGGGCGAGTTTCTACTTTCAGATGCAATAGGAATTTTTGGGTTAGGTCAGTCTGTTCGCGAGATATGGGAGTTTGAAGCCAAGAAATGGTAGAGAAGGCAAAAAATTTTTCACAATTCTGCTGCTCCGAACGCTTAACCAGAATGGCCTAGGGAAAAAATACACATACCGTTGTAATCGGGCGAGTTTCTACTTTCAGATGCAATAGGAATTTTTGGGTTAGGTCAATCCGTTCGCGAGATATGGGAGTTTGAAGCCAAGAAATGGTAGAGAAGGCAAAAAATTTTTCACAATTCTGCTGCTCCAAACGCTTAACCAGAATGGCCTAGGGAAAAAATACACATACCGGTGTAATCGGGCGAGTTTCTACTTTCAGATGCAATAGGAATTTTTGGGTTAGGTTAATCCGTTCGCGAGATATGGGAGTTTGAAGCCAAGAAATGGTTGAGAAGGCAAAAAATTTTTCGCAATTCTGCTGCTCCAAACGCTTAACCAAAATGGCCAAGGGAAAAAATACACATACCGCTGTAATCGGGCGAGTTTCAACTTTCAGATGCAATAGGAATTTTTGGGTTAGGTCAGTCTGTTCGCGAGATATGGGAGTTTGAAGCCAAGAAATGGTAGAGAAGGCAAAAAATTTTTCACAATTCTGCTGCTCCAAACGCTTAACCAGAATGGGCTAGGGAAAAAATACACATACCGTTGTAATCGGGCGAGTTTCTACTTTCAGATGCAATAGGAATTTTTGGGTTTGGTCAATCCGTTCGCGAGATATGGGAGTTTGAAGACAAGAAATGGTTAAGAAGGCAAAAAATTTTTCGCAATTCTGAGGCTCCGAACGCTTAACCAGAATGGCCTAGGGAAAAAATACACATACCGTTGTAATCGGGCGAGTTTCTACTTTCAGATGCAACAGGAATTTTTGGGTTAGGTCAATCCGTTCGCGAGATATGGGAGTTTGAAGACAAGAAATGGTTGAGAAGGCAAAAAATTTTTCGCAATTCTGCTGCTCCAACCGCTTAACCAGAATGGCCTAGGGAAGAAATACGCATACCTTTGTAAAAGGGCGAGTTTCTACTTTCAGATGCAACAGGAATTTTTGGGATAGGTCAATCCGTTCGCGAGATATGGGAGTTTGAAGCTAAGAAATGGTTGAGAAGGCAAAAAATTTTTCGCATTTCTGCTGCTCCAAAGGCTTAACCAAAATGGCCAAGGGAAAAAATACACATACCGTTGTAATCGGGCGAGTTTCTACTTTCAGATGCAATAGAAATTTTTGGGTTAGGTCAACTCGTTCGCAAGATATGGGAGTTTGAAGCCAAGAAATTGTTGAGAAGGCAAAAAATTTTTCGCAATTCTGCTGCTCCAAACGCTTAACCAGAATGGCCTAGGGAAAAAATACACACACCGTTGTAATCGGGCGAGTTTCTACTTTCAGATGCAATAGGAATTTTTGGGTTAGGTCAATCCGTTCGCGAGATATGGGAGTTTGAAGCCAAGAAATGGTAGAGAAGGCAAAAAATTTTTCACAATTCTGCTGCTCCAAACGCTTAACCGGAATGGCCTAGGGAAAAAATACACATACCGCTGTAATCGGGCGAGTTTCTACTTTCAGATGCAATAGGAATTTTTGGGTTAGGTCAATCCGTTCGCGAGATATGGGACTTTGAAGCCAAGAAATGGTTGAGAAGGCAAAAAATTTTTCGCAATTCTGCTGCTCCAAACGCTTAACCAGAATGGCCTAGGGAAAAAATACACATACCGTTGTAATCGGGCGAGTTTCTACTTTCAGATGCAATAGGAATTTTTGGGTTTGGTCAATCCGTTCGCGAGATATGGGAGTTTGAAGACAAGAAATGGTTAAGAAGGCAAAAAATTTTTCGCAATTCTGAGGCTCCGAACGCTTAACCAGAATGGCCTAGGGAAAAAATACACATACCGTTGTAATCGGGCGAGTTTCTACTTTCAGATGCAATAGAAATTTTTGGGTTAGGTCAACTCGTTCGCAAGATATGGGAGTTTGAAGCCAAGAAATTGTTGAGAAGGCAAAAAATTTTTCGCAATTCTGCTGCTCCAAACGCTTAACCAGAATGGCCTAGGGAAAAAATACACACACCGTTGTAATCGGGCGAGTTTCTACTTTCAGATGCAATAGGAATTTTTGGGTTAGGTCAATCCGTTCGCGAGATATGGGAGTTTGAAGCCAAGAAATGGTAGAGAAGGCAAAAAATTTTTCACAATTCTGCTGCTCCAAACGCTTAACCGGAGTGGCCTAGGGAAAAAATACACATACCGTTGTAATCGGGCGAGTTTCTACTTTCAGATGCAATAGGAATTTTTGGGTTAGGTCAATCTGTTCGCGAGATATGGGAGTTTGAAGCCAAGAAATGGTAGAGAAGGCAAAAAATTTTTCACAATTCTGCTGCTCCAAACGCTTAACCGGAATGGCCTAGGGAAAAAATACACATACCGTTGTAATCGGGCGAGTTTCTACTTTCAGATGCAATAGGAATTTTTGGGTTAGGTCAATCCGTTCGCGAGATATGGGACTTTGAAGCCAAGAAATGGTTGAGAAGGCAAAAAATTTTTCGCAATTCTGCTGCTCCAAACGCTTAACCAGAATGGCCTAGGGAAAAAACACACATACCGTTGTAATCTGGCGAGTTTCTACTTTCAGATGCAATAGGAATTTTTGGGTTACGTCAATCCGTTCGAGAGATATGGGAGCTTGAAGCTAAGAAATGCTTGAGAAGGCAACAAATTTTTCGCACTTCTGCTGCTCCAAACGCTTAACCAGAATGGCCTAGGGAAAAAATACACATACCGTTGTAATCGGGTGAGTTTCTACTTTCAGATGCAATACGAATTTTTGGGTTAGGTCAATCCGTTCGCGAGATATGGGAGTTTGAAGCCAAGAAGTGGTTGAGAAGGCAAAAAATTTTTCGCAATTCTGCTGCTCCAAACGCTTAACCAAAATGGCCAAGGGAAAAAATACACATACCGCTGTAATCGGGCGAGTTTCTACTTTCAGATGCAATAGGAATTTTTGGGTTAGGTCAGTCTGTTCGCGAGATATGGGAGTTTGAAGCCAAGAAATGGTAGAGAAGGCAAAAAATTTTTCACAATTCTGCTGCTCCGAACGCTTAACCAGAATGGCCTAGGGAAAAAATACACATACCGTTGTAATCGGGCGAGTTTCTACTTTCAGATGCAATAGGAATTTTTGGGTTAGGTCAATCCGTTCGCGAGATATGGGAGTTTGAAGCCAAGAAATGGTAGAGAAGGCAAAAAATTTTTCACAATTCTGCTGCTCCAAACGCTTAACCAGAATGGCCTAGGGAAAAAATACACATACCGTTGTAATCGGGCGAGTTTCTACTTTCAGATGCAATAGGAATTTTTGGGTTAGGTCAGTCTGTTCGCGAGATATGGGAGTTTGAAGACAAGAAATGGTTGAGAAGGCAAAAAAATTTTCGCAATTCTGCTGCTCCGAACGCTTAACCAGAATGGCCTAGGGAAAAAATACACATACCGTTGTAATCGGGCGAGTTTCTACTTTCAGATGCAATAGGAATTTTTGCGTTATATCAATCCGTTCGCGAGATATGGGAGTTTGAAGCCAAGAAATGGTAGAGAAGGCAAAAAATTTTTCACAATTCTGCTGCTCCAAACGCTTAACCAGAATGGCCTAGGGAAAAATACACATACCGTTGTAGTCGGGCGAGTTTCTACTTTCAGGTGCAATAGGAATTTTTGGGTTAGGTCAATCCGTTCGCGAGATATGGGAGTTTGAAGCCAAGAAATTGTTGAGAAGGCAAAAAATTTTTCGCAATTCTGCTGCTCCAAACGCTTAACCAGAATGGTCTAGGGAAAAAATTCACATACCGTTGTAATCGGGCGAGTTTCTACTTTCAGATGCAATAGGAATTTTTGGGTTAGGTCAATCCGTTCGCGAGATATGGGACTTTGAAGCCAAGAAATGGTTGAGAAGGCAAAAAATTTTTCGCAATTCTGCTGCTCCAAACGCTTAACCAGAATGGCCTAGGGAAAAAATACACATACCGTTGTAATCGGGCGAGTTTCTACTTTCAGATGCAATAGGAATTTTTGGGTTACGTCAATCCGTTCGCGAGATATGGGAGTTTGAAGTCAAGAAATGGTAGAGGAGGCAAAAAATTTTTCACAATTCTGCTGCTCCAAACGCTTAACCAGAATGGCCTACGGAAAAAATACACATACCGTTGTAATCGGGCGAGTTTCTACTTTCAGATGCAATAGGAATTTTTGGGTTAGGTCAATCCGTTCGCGAGATATGGGACTTTGAAGCCAAGAAATGGTTGAGAAGGCAAAAAATTTTTCGCAATTCTGCTGCTCCAAACGCTTAACCAGAATGGCCTAGCGAAAAAATACACATACCGTTATAATCGGGCGAGTTTCTACTTTCTGATGCAATAGGAATTTTTGGGATACGTCAATCCGTTCGCGAGATAAGGAAGTTTGAAGCTAAGAAATGGTTGAGAAGACAACAAATTTTTCGCACTTCTGCTGCTCCAAACGCTTAACCAGAATGGCCAAGGGAAAAAATACACATACCGTTGTAATCGGGCGAGTTTCTACTTTCAGATGCAATAGGAATTTTTGGGTTAGGTCAATCCGTTCGCGAGATATGGGAGTTTGATGCCAAGAAATGGTAGAGAAGGCAAAAAATTTTTCACAATTCTGCTGCTCCAAACGCTTAACCAGAATGGCCTAGGGAAAAAATACACATACCGTTGTAATCGGGCGAGTTTCTACTTTCAGATGCAATAGGAATTTTTGGGTTACGTCAATCCGTTCGCGAGATATGGGACTTTGAAGCCAAGAAATGGTTGAGAAGGCAAAAAATTTTTCGCAATTCTGCTGCTCCAAACGCTTAACCAGAATGGCCTAGGGAAAAAACACACATACCGTTGTAATCTGGCGAGTTTCTACTTTCAGATGCAATAGGAATTTTTGGGTTACGTCAATCCGTTCGAGAGATATGGGAGCTTGAAGCTAAGAAATGCTTGAGAAGGCAACAAATTTTTCGCACTTCTGCTGCTCCAAACGCTTAACCAGAATGGCCTAGGGAAAAAATACACATACCGTTGTAATCGGGTGAGTTTCTACTTTCAGATGCAATACGAATTTTTGGGTTAGGTCAATCCGTTCGCGAGATATGGGAGTTTGAAGCCAAGAAGTGGTTGAGAAGGCAAAAAATTTTTCGCAATTCTGCTGCTCCAAACGCTTAACCAAAATGGCCAAGGGAAAAAATACACATACCGCTGTAATCGGGCGAGTTTCTACTTTCAGATGCAATAGGAATTTTTGGGTTAGGTCAGTCTGTTCGCGAGATATGGGAGTTTGAAGCCAAGAAATGGTAGAGAAGGCAAAAAATTTTTCACAATTCTGCTGCTCCGAACGCTTAACCAGAATGGCCTAGGGAAAAAATACACATTCCGTTGTAATCGGGCGAGTTTCTACTTTCAGATGCAATAGGAATTTTTGGGTTAGGTCAATCCGTTCGCGAGATATGGGAGTTTGAAGCCAAGAAATGGTAGAGAAGGCAAAAAATTTTTCACAATTCTGCTGCTCCAAACGCTTAACCAGAATGGCCTAGGGAAAAAATACACATACCGTTGTAATCGGGCGAGTTTCTACTTTCAGATGCAATAGGAATTTTTGGGTTAGGTCAGTCTGTTCGCGAGATATGGGAGTTTGAAGACAAGAAATGGTTGAGAAGGCAAAAAAATTTTCGCAATTCTGCTGCTCCGAACGCTTAACCAGAATGGCCTAGGGAAAAAATACACATACCGTTGTAATCGGGCGAGTTTCTACTTTCAGATGCAATAGGAATTTTTGCGTTATATCAATCCGTTCGCGAGATATGGGAGTTTGAAGCCAAGAAATGGTAGAGAAGGCAAAAAATTTTTCACAATTCTGCTGCTCCAAACGCTTAACCAGAATGGCCTAGGGAAAAATACACATACCGTTGTAGTCGGGCGAGTTTCTACTTTCAGGTGCAATAGGAATTTTTGGGTTAGGTCAATCCGTTCGCGAGATATGGGAGTTTGAAGCCAAGAAATTGTTGAGAAGGCAAAAAATTTTTCGCAATTCTGCTGCTCCAAACGCTTAACCAGAATGGTCTAGGGAAAAAATTCACATACCGTTGTAATCGGGCGAGTTTCTACTTTCAGATGCAATAGGAATTTTTGGGTTAGGTCAATCCGTTCGCGAGATATGGGACTTTGAAGCCAAGAAATGGTTGAGAAGGCAAAAAATTTTTCGCAATTCTGCTGCTCCAAACGCTTAACCAGAATGGCCTAGGGAAAAAATACACATACCGTTGTAATCGGGCGAGTTTCTACTTTCAGATGCAATAGGAATTTTTGGGTTACGTCAATCCGTTCGCGAGATATGGGAGTTTGAAGTCAAGAAATGGTAGAGGAGGCAAAAAATTTTTCACAATTCTGCTGCTCCAAACGCTTAACCAGAATGGCCAAGGGAAAAAATACACATACCGTTGTAATCGGGCGAGTTTCTACTTTCAGATGCAATAGGAATTTTTGGGTTAGGTCAATCCGTTCGCGAGATATGGGAGTTTGATGCCAAGAAATGGTAGAGAAGGCAAAAAATTTTTCACAATTCTGCTGCTCCAAACGCTTAACCAGAATGGCCTAGGGAAAAAATACACATACCGTTGTAATCGGGCGAGTTTCTACTTTCAGATGCAATAGGAATTTTTGGGTTACGTCAATCCGTTCGCGAGATATGGGACTTTGAAGCCAAGAAATGGTTGAGAAGGCAAAAAATTTTTCGCAATTCTGCTGCTCCAAACGCTTAACCAGAATGGCCTAGGGAAAAAACACACATACCGTTGTAATCTGGCGAGTTTCTACTTTCAGATGCAATAGGAATTTTTGGGTTACGTCAATCCGTTCGAGAGATATGGGAGCTTGAAGCTAAGAAATGCTTGAGAAGGCAACAAATTTTTCGCACTTCTGCTGCTCCAAACGCTTAACCAGAATGGCCTAGGGAAAAAATACACATACCGTTGTAATCGGGTGAGTTTCTACTTTCAGATGCAATACGAATTTTTGGGTTAGGTCAATCCGTTCGCGAGATATGGGAGTTTGAAGCCAAGAAGTGGTTGAGAAGGCAAAAAATTTTTCGCAATTCTGCTGCTCCAAACGCTTAACCAAAATGGCCAAGGGAAAAAATACACATACCGCTGTAATCGGGCGAGTTTCTACTTTCAGATGCAATAGGAATTTTTGGGTTAGGTCAGTCTGTTCGCGAGATATGGGAGTTTGAAGCCAAGAAATGGTAGAGAAGGCAAAAAATTTTTCACAATTCTGCTGCTCCGAACGCTTAACCAGAATGGCCTAGGGAAAAAATACACATTCCGTTGTAATCGGGCGAGTTTCTACTTTCAGATGCAATAGGAATTTTTGGGTTAGGTCAATCCGTTCGCGAGATATGGGAGTTTGAAGCCAAGAAATGGTAGAGAAGGCAAAAAATTTTTCACAATTCTGCTGCTCCAAACGCTTAACCAGAATGGCCTAGGGAAAAAATACACATACCGTTGTAATCGGGCGAGTTTCTACTTTCAGATGCAATAGGAATTTTTGTGTTAGGTCAGTCTGTTCGCGAGATATGGGAGTTTGAAGACAAGAAATGGTTGAGAAGGCAAAAAAATTTTCGCAATTCTGCTGCTCCGAACGCTTAACCAGAATGGCCTAGGGAAAAAATACACATACCGTTGTAATCGGGCGAGTTTCTACTTTCAGATGCAATAGGAATTTTTGCGTTATATCAATCCGTTCGCGAGATATGGGAGTTTGAAGCCAAGAAATGGTAGAGAAGGCAAAAAATTTTTCACAATTCTGCTGCTCCAAACGCTTAACCAGAATGGCCTAGGGAAAAATACACATACCGTTGTAGTCGGGCGAGTTTCTACTTTCAGGTGCAATAGGAATTTTTGGGTTAGGTCAATCCGTTCGCGAGATATGGGAGTTTGAAGCCAAGAAATTGTTGAGAAGGCAAAAAATTTTTCGCAATTCTGCTGCTCCAAACGCTTAACCAGAATGGTCTAGGGAAAAAATTCACATACCGTTGTAATCGGGCGAGTTTCTACTTTCAGATGCAATAGGAATTTTTGGGTTAGGTCAATCCGTTCGCGAGATATGGGACTTTGAAGCCAAGAAATGGTTGAGAAGGCAAAAAATTTTTCGCAATTCTGCTGCTCCAAACGCTTAACCAGAATGGCCTAGGGAAGAAATACACATACCGTTGTAATCGGGCGAGTTTCTACTTTCAGATGCAATAGGAATTTTTGGGTTACGTCAATCCGTTCGCGAGATATGGGAGTTTGAAGTCAAGAAATGGTAGAGGAGGCAAAAAATTTTTCACAATTCTGCTGCTCCAAACGCTTAACCAGAATGGCCTACGGAAAAAATACACATACCGTTGTAATCGGGCGAGTTTCTACTTTCAGATGCAATAGGAATTTTTGGGTTAGGTCAATCCGTTCGCGAGATATGGGACTTTGAAGCCAAGAAATGGTTGAGAAGGCAAAAAATTTTTCGCAATTCTGCTGCTCCAAACGCTTAACCAGAATGGCCTAGCGAAAAAATACACATACCGTTATAATCGGGCGAGTTTCTACTTTCTGATGCAATAGGAATTTTTGGGATACGTCAATCCGTTCGCGAGATAAGGAAGTTTGAAGCTAAGAAATGGTTGAGAAGACAACAAATTTTTCGCACTTCTGCTGCTCCAAACGCTTAACCAGAATGGCCAAGGGAAAAAATACACATACCGTTGTAATCGGGCGAGTTTCTACTTTCAGATGCAATAGGAATTTTTGGGTTAGGTCAATCCGTTCGCGAGATATGGGAGTTTGATGCCAAGAAATGGTAGAGAAGGCAAAAAATTTTTCACAATTCTGCTGCTCCAAACGCTTAACCAGAATGGCCTAGGGAAAAAATACACATACCGTTGTAATCGGGCGAGTTTCTACTTTCAGATGCAATAGGAATTTTTGGGTTAGGTCAGTCTGTTCGCGAGATATGGGAGTTTGAAGACAAGAAATGGTTGAGAAGGCAAAAAATTTTTCGCAATTCTGCTGCTCCGAACGCTTAACCAGAATGGCCTAGGGAAAAAATACTCATACCGTTGTAATCGGGCGAGTTTCTACTTTCAGATGCAATAGGAATTTTTGGGTTAGGTCAATCCGTTCGCGAGATATGGGAGTTTGAAGCCAAGAAATGGTTGAGAAGCCAAAAAATTTTTCGCAATTCTGCTGCTCCAAACGCTTAACTAGAATGGCCTAGGGAAAAAATAAACATACCGTTGTAATCGGGCGAGTTTCTACTTTCAGATGCAATAGGAATTTTTGGGTTAGGTCAATCCGTTCGCGAGATATGGGAGTTTGATGCCAAGAAATGGTAGAGAAGGCAAAAAATTTTTCACAATTCTGCTGCTCCAAACGCTTAACCAGAATGGCCTAGGGAAAAAATACACATACCGTTGTAATCGGGCGAGTTTCTACTTTCAGATGCAATAGGAATTTTTGGGTTAGGTCAGTCTGTTCGCGAGATATGGGAGTTTGAAGACAAGAAATGGTTAAGAAGGCAAAAAATTTTTCGCAATTCTGAGGCTCCGAACGCTTAACCAGAATGGCCTAGGGAAAAAATACACATACCGTTGTAATCGGGCGAGTTTCTACTTTCAGATGCAATAGAAATTTTTGGGTTAGGTCAACTCGTTCGCAAGATATGGGAGTTTGAAGCCAAGAAATTGTTGAGAAGGCAAAAAATTTTTCGCAATTCTGCTGCTCCAAACGCTTAACCAGAATGGCCTAGGGAAAAAATACACATACCGTTGTAATCGGGTGAGTTTCTACTTTCAGATGCAATACGAATTTTTGGGTTAGGTCAATCCGTTCGCGAGATATGGGAGTTTGAAGCCAAGAAATGGTTGAGAAGCCAAAAAATTTTTCGCAATTCAGCTGCTCCAAACGCTTAACCAGAATGGCCAAGGGAAGAAATACACATACCGTTGTAATCGGGCGTGTTTCTACTTTCAGATGCAATAGGAATTTTTGGGTTAGGTTAATCCGTTCGCGAGATATGGGAGTTTGAAGCCAAGAAATGGTTGAGAAGGCAAAAAATTTTTCGCAATTCTGCTGCTCCAAACGCTTAACCAAAATGGCCAAGGGAAAAAATACACATACCGCTGTAATCGGGCGAGTTTCTACTTTCAGATGCAATAGGAATTTTTGGGTTATGTCAGTCTGTTCGCGAGATATGGGAGTTTGAAGCCAAGAAATGGTAGAGAAGGCAAAAAATTTTTCACAATTCTGCTGCTCCAAACGCTTAACCAGAATGGGCTAGGGAAAAAATACATATACCGTTGTAATCGGGCGAGTTTCTACTTTCAGATGCAATAGGAATTTTTGGGTTTGGTCAATCCGTTCGCGAGATATGGGAGTTTGAAGACAAGAAATGGTTAAGAAGGCAAAAAATTTTTCGCAATTCTGAGGCTCCGAACGCTTAACCAGAATGGCCTAGGGAAAAAATACACATACCGTTGTAATCGGGCGAGTTTCTACTTTCAGATGCAATAGAAATTTTTGGGTTAGGTCAACTCGTTCGCAAGATATGGGAGTTTGAAGCCAAGAAATTGTTGAGAAGGCAAAAAATTTTTCGCAATTCTGCTGCTCCAAACGCTTAACCAGAATGGCCTAGGGAAAAAATACACACACCGTTGTAATCGGGCGAGTTTCTACTTTCAGATGCAATAGGAATTTTTGGGTTAGGTCAATCCGTTCGCGAGATATGGGAGTTTGAAGCCAAGAAATGGTAGAGAAGGCAAAAAATTTTTCACAATTCTGCTGCTCCAAACGCTTAACCGGAATGGCCCAGGGAAAAAATACACATACCGTTGTAATCGGGCGAGTTTCTACTTTCAGATGCAATAGGAATTTTTGGGTTAGGTCAATCCGTTCGCGAGATATGGGACTTTGAATCCAAGAAATGGTTGAGAAGGCAAAAAATTTTTCGCAATTCTGCTGCACCAAACGCTTAACCAGAATGGCCTAGGGAAAAAACACACATACCGTTGTAATCTGGCGAGTTTCTACTTTCAGATGCAATAGGAATTTTTGGGTTACGTCAATCCGTTCGAGAGATATGGGAGTTTGAAGCTAAGAAATGCTTGAGAAGGCAACAAATTTTTCGCACTTCTGCTGCTCCAAACGCTTAACCAGAATGGCCTAGGGAAAAAATACACATACCGTTGTAATCGGGTGAGTTTCTACTTTCAGATGCAATACGAATTTTTGGGTTAGGTCAATCCGTTCGCGAGATATGGGAGTTTGAAGCCAAGAAATGGTTGAGAAGCCAAAAAATTTTTCGCAATTCAGCTGCTCCAAACGCTTAACCAGAATGGCCAAGGGAAAAAATACACATACCGTTGTAATCGGGCGAGTTTCTACTTTCAGATGCAATAGGAATTTTTGGGTTAGGTTAATCCGTTCGCGAGATATGGGAGTTTGAAGCCAAGAAGTGGTTGAGAAGGCAAAAAATTTTTCGCAATTCTGCTGCTCCAAACGCTTAACCAAAATGGCCAAGGGAAAAAATACACATACCGCTGTAATCGGGCGAGTTTCTACTTTCAGATGCAATAGGAATTTTTGGGTTAGGTCAGTCTGTTCGCGAGATATGGGAGTTTGAAGCCAAGAAATGGTAGAGAAGGCAAAAAATTTTTCACAATTCTGCTGCTCCGAACGCTTAACCAGAATGGCCTAGGGAAAAAATACACATACCGTTGTAATCGGGCGAGTTTCTACTTTCAGATGCAATAGGAATTTTTGGGTTAGGTCAATCCGTTCGCGAGATATGGGAGTTTGAAGCCAAGAAATGGTAGAGAAGGCAAAAAATTTTTCACAATTCTGCTGCTCCAAACGCTTAACCAGAATGGCCTAGGGAAAAAATACTCATACCGGTGTAATCGGGCGAGTTTCTACTTTCAGATGCAATAGGAATTTTTGGGTTAGGTTAATCCGTTCGCGAGATACGGGAGTTTGAAGCCAAGAAATGGTTGAGAAGGCAAAAAATTTTTCGCAATTCTGCTGCTCCAAACGCTTAACCAAAATGGCCAAGGGAAAAAATACACATACCGCTGTAATCGGGCGAGTTTCAACTTTCAGATGCAATAGGAATTTTTGGGTTAGGTCAGTCTGTTCGCGAGATATGGGAGTTTGAAGCCAAGAAATGGTAGAGAAGGCAAAAAATTTTTCACAATTCTGCTGCTCCAAACGCTTAACCAGAATGGGCTAGGGAAAAAATACACATACCGTTGTAATCGGGCGAGTTTCTACTTTCAGATGCAATAGGAATTTTTGGGTTTGGTCAATCCGTTCGCGAGATATGGGAGTTTGAAGACAAGAAATGGTTAAGAAGGCAAAAAATTTTTCGCAATTCTGAGGCTCCGAACGCTTAACTAGAATGGCCTAGGGAAAAAATACACATACCGTTGTAATCGGGCGAGTTTCTACTTTCAGATGCAACAGGAATTTTTGGGTTAGGTCAATCCGTTCGCGAGATAGGGGAGTTTGAAGACAAGAAATGGTTGAGAAGGCAAAAAATTTTTCGCAATTCTGCTGCTCCAACCGCTTAACCAGAATGGCCTAGGGAAGAAATACGCATACCTTTGTAAAAGGGCGAGTTTCTACTTTCAGATGCAACAGGAATTTTTGGGATAGGTCAATCCGTTCGCGAGATATGGGAGTTTCAAGCTAAGAAATGGTTGAGAAGGCAAAAAATTTTTCGCATTTCTGCTGCTCCAAAGGCTTAACCAAAATGGCCAAGGGAAAAAATACACATACCGTTGTAATCGGGCGAGTTTCTACTTTCAGATGCAATAGAAATTTTTGGGTTAGGTCAACTCGTTCGCAAGATATGGGAGTTTGAAGCCAAGAAATTGTTGAGAAGGCAAAAAATTTTTCGCAATTCTGCTGCTCCAAACGCTTAACCAGAATGGCCTAGGGAAAAAATACACACACCGTTGTAATCGGGCGAGTTTCTACTTTCAGATGCAATAGGAATTTTTGGGTTAGGTCAATCCGTTCGCGAGATATGGGAGTTTGAAGCCAAGAAATGGTAGAGAAGGCAAAAAATTTTTCACAATTCTGCTGCTCCAAACGCTTAACCGGAATGGCCTAGGGAAAAAATACACATACCGCTGTAATCGGGCGAGTTTCTACTTTCAGATGCAATAGGAATTTTTGGGTTAGGTCAATCCGTTCGCGAGATATGGGACTTTGAAGCCAAGAAATGGTTGAGGAGGCAAAAAATTTTTCGCAATTCTGCTGCTCCAAACGCTTAACCAGAATGGCCTAGGGAAAAAATACACATACCGTTGTAATCGGGCGAGTTTCTACTTTCAGATGCAATAGGAATTTTTGGGTTTGGTCAATCCGTTCGCGAGATATGGGAGTTTGAAGACAAGAAATGGTTAAGAAGGCAAAAAATTTTTCGCAATTCTGAGGCTCCGAACGCTTAACCAGAATGGCCTAGGGAAAAAATACACATACCGTTGTAATCGGGCGAGTTTCTACTTTCAGATGCAATAGAAATTTTTGGGTTAGGTCAACTCGTTCGCAAGATATGGGAGTTTGAAGCCAAGAAATTGTTGAGAAGGCAAAAAATTTTTCGCAATTCTGCTGCTCCAAACGCTTAACCAGAATGGCCTAGGGAAAAAATACACACACCGTTGTAATCGGGCGAGTTTCTACTTTCAGATGCAATAGGAATTTTTGGGTTAGGTCAATCCGTTCGCGAGATATGGGAGTTTGAAGCCAAGAAATGGTAGAGAAGGCAAAAAATTTTTCACAATTCTGCTGCTCCAAACGCTTAACCGGAGTGGCCTAGGGAAAAAATACACATACCGTTGTAATCGGGCGAGTTTCTACTTTCAGATGCAATAGGAATTTTTGGGTTAGGTCAATCTGTTCGCGAGATATGGGAGTTTGAAGCCAAGAAATGGTAGAGAAGGCAAAAAATTTTTCACAATTCTGCTGCTCCAAACGCTTAACCGGAATGGCCTAGGGAAAAAATACACATACCGTTGTAATCGGGCGAGTTTCTACTTTCAGATGCAATAGGAATTTTTGGGTTAGGTCAATCCGTTCGCGAGATATGGGACTTTGAAGCCAAGAAATGGTTGAGAAGGCAAAAAATTTTTCGCAATTCTGCTGCTCCAAACGCTTAACCAGAATGGCCTAGGGAAAAAACACACATACCGTTGTAATCTGGCGAGTTTCTACTTTCAGATGCAATAGGAATTTTTGGGTTACGTCAATCCGTTCGAGAGATATGGGAGCTTGAAGCTAAGAAATGCTTGAGAAGGCAACAAATTTTTCGCACTTCTGCTGCTCCAAACGCTTAACCAGAATGGCCTAGGGAAAAAATACACATACCGTTGTAATCGGGTGAGTTTCTACTTTCAGATGCAATACGAATTTTTGGGTTAGGTCAATCCGTTCGCGAGATATGGGAGTTTGAAGCCAAGAAGTGGTTGAGAAGGCAAAAAATTTTTCGCAATTCTGCTGCTCCAAACGCTTAACCAAAATGGCCAAGGGAAAAAATACACATACCGCTGTAATCGGGCGAGTTTCTACTTTCAGATGCAATAGGAATTTTTGGGTTACGTCAATCCGTTCGCGAGATATGGGAGTTTGAAGTCAAGAAATGGTAGAGGAGGCAAAAAATTTTTCACAATTCTGCTGCTCCAAACGCTTAACCAGAATGGCCTAGGGAAAAAATACACATGCCGTTGTAATCGGGCGAGTTTCTACTTTCAGATGCAATAGGAATTTTTGGGTTAGGTCAGTCTGTTCGCGAGATATGGGAGTTTGAAGACAAGAAATGGTTGAGAAGGCAAAAAAATTTTCGCAATTCTGCTGCTCCGAACGCTTAACCAGAATGGCCTAGGGAAAAAATACACATACCGTTGTAATCGGGCGAGTTTCTACTTTCAGATGCAATAGGAATTTTTGCGTTATATCAATCCGTTCGCGAGATATGGGAGTTTGAAGCCAAGAAATGGTAGAGAAGGCAAAAAATTTTTCACAATTCTGCTGCTCCAAACGCTTAACCAGAATGGCCTAGGGAAAAATACACATACCGTTGTAGTCGGGCGAGTTTCTACTTTCAGGTGCAATAGGAATTTTTGGGTTAGGTCAATCCGTTCGCGAGATATGGGAGTTTGAAGCCAAGAAATTGTTGAGAAGGCAAAAAATTTTTCGCAATTCTGCTGCTCCAAACGCTTAACCAGAATGGTCTAGGGAAAAAATTCACATACCGTTGTAATCGGGCGAGTTTCTACTTTCAGATGCAATAGGAATTTTTGGGTTAGGTCAATCCGTTCGCGAGATATGGGACTTTGAAGCCAAGAAATGGTTGAGAAGGCAAAAAATTTTTCGCAATTCTGCTGCTCCAAACGCTTAACCAGAATGGCCTAGGGAAAAAATACACATACCGTTGTAATCGGGCGAGTTTCTACTTTCAGATGCAATAGGAATTTTTGGGTTACGTCAATCCGTTCGCGAGATATGGGAGTTTGAAGTCAAGAAATGGTAGAGGAGGCAAAAAATTTTTCACAATTCTGCTGCTCCAAACGCTTAACCAGAATGGCCTAGGGAAAAAATACACATACCGTTGTAATCGGGCGAGTTTCTACTTTCAGATGCAATAGGAATTTTTGGGTTAGGTCAGTCTGTTCGCGAGATATGGGAGTTTGAAGACAAGAAATGGTTGAGAAGGCAAAAAATTTTTCGCAATTCTGCTGCTCCGAACGCTTAACCAGAATGGCCTAGGGAAAAAATACTCATACCGTTGTAATCGGGCGAGTTTCTACTTTCAGATGCAATAGGAATTTTTGGGTTAGGTCAATCCGTTCGCGAGATATGGGAGTTTGAAGCCAAGAAATGGTTGAGAAGCCAAAAAATTTTTCGCAATTCTGCTGCTCCAAACGCTTAACTAGAATGGCCTAGGGAAAAAATAAACATACCGTTGTAATCGGGCGAGTTTCTACTTTCAGATGCAATAGGAATTTTTGGGTTAGGTCAATCCGTTCGCGAGATATGGGAGTTTGATGCCAAGAAATGGTAGAGAAGGCAAAAAATTTTTCACAATTCTGCTGCTCCAAACGCTTAACCAGAATGGCCTAGGGAAAAAATACACATACCGTTGTAATCGGGCGAGTTTCTACTTTCAGATGCAATAGGAATTTTTGGGTTAGGTCAGTCTGTTCGCGAGATATGGGAGTTTGAAGACAAGAAATGGTTGAGAAGGCAAAAAATTTTTCGCAATTCTGCTGCTCCGAACGCTTAACCAGAATGGCCTAGGGAAAAAATACACATACCGTTGTAGTCGGGTGAGTTTCTACTTTCAGATGCAATAGGAATTTTTGGGTTAGGTCAATCCGTTCGCGAGATATGGGACTTTGAAGCCAAGAAATGGTTGAGAAGGCAAAAAATTTTTCGCAATTCTGCTGCTCCAAAAGCTTAACCAGAATGGCCTAGGGAAAAAATACACATACCGTTGTAATCGGGCGAGTTTCTACTTTCAGATGCAATAGGAATTTTTGGGTTAGGTCAATCCGTTCGCGAGATATGGGAGTTTGAAGCCAAGAAATGGTAGAGAAGGCAAAAAACTTTTCACAATTCTGCTGCTCCAAACGCTTAACCAGAATGGCCTAGGGAAAAAATACACATACCGTTGTAATCGGGCGAGTTTCTACTTTCAGATGCAATAGGAATTTTTGGGTTAGGTCAGTCTGTTCGCGAGATATGGGAGTTTGAAGACAAGAAATGGTTGAGAAGGCAAAAAATTTTTCGCAATTCTGATGCTCCGAACGCTTAACCAGAATGGCCTAGGGTAAAAATACACATACCGTTGTAGTCGGGCGAGTTTCTACTTTCAGATGCAATAGGAATTTTTGGGTTAGGTCAATCCGTTCGCGAGAAATGGGACTTTGAAGCCAAGAAATGGTTGAGAAGGCAAAAAATTTTTCGCAATTCTGCTGCTCCAAACGCTTAACCAGAATGGCCTAGGGCAAAAATACACATACCGTTGTAATCGGGCGAGTTTCTACTTTCAGATGCAATAGGAATTTTTGGGTTTGGTCAATCCGTTCGCGAGATATGGGAGTTTGAAGACAAGAAATGGTTAAGAAGGCAAAAATTTTTCGCAATTCTGAGGCTCCGAACGCTTAACCAGAATGGCCTAGGGAAAAAATACACATACCGTTGTAATCGGGCGAGTTTCTACTTTCAGATGCAATAGGAATTTTTGGGTTACGTCAATCCGTTCGCGAGATATGGGAGTTAGAAGTCAAGAAATGGTAGAGGAGGCAAAAAATTTTTCACAATTCTGCTGCTCCAAACGCTTAACCAGAATGGCCTAGGGAAAAAATACACATACCGTTGTAATCGGGCGAGTTTCTACTTTCAGATGCAATAGGAATTTTTGGGTTAGGTCAGTCTGTTCGCGAGATATGGGAGTTTGAAGACAAGAAATGGTTGAGAAGGCAAAAAATTTTTCGCAATTCTGCTGCTCCGAACGCTTAACCAGAATGGCCTAGGGAAAAAATACACATACCGTTGTAATCGGGCGAGTTTCTACTTTCAGATGCAATAGGAATTTTTGGGTTACGTCAATCCGTTCGCGAGATATGGGAGTTAGAAGTCAAGAAATGGTAGAGGAGGCAAAAAATTTTTCACAATTCTGCTGCTCCAAACGCTTAACCAGAATGGCCTAGGGAAAAAATACACATACCGTTGTAATCGGGCGAGTTTCTACTTTCAGATGCAATAGGAATTTTTGGGTTAGGTCAGTCTGTTCGCGAGATATGGGAGTTTGAAGACAAGAAATGGTTGAGAAGGCAAAAAATTTTTCGCAATTCTGCTGCTCCGAACGCTTAACCAGAATGGCCTAGGGAAAAAATACACATACCGTTGTAATCGGGCGAGTTTCTACTTTCAGATGCAATAGGAATTTTTGGGTTAGGTCAATCCGTTCGCGAGATATGGGACTTTGAAGCCAAGAAATGGTTGAGAAGGCAAAAAATTTTTCGCAATTCTGCTGCTCCAAACGCTTAACCAGAATGGCCTAGGGAAAAAATACACATACCGTTGTAATCGGGCGAGTTTCTACTTTCAGATGCAATAGGAATTTTTGGGTTTGGTCAATCCGTTCGCGAGATATGGGAGTTTGAAGACAAGAAATGGTTAAGAAGGCAAAAATTTTTCGCAATTCTGAGGCTCCGAACGCTTAACCAGAATGGCCTAGGGAAAAAATACACATACCGTTGTAATCGGGCGAGTTTCTACTTTCAGATGCAATAGGAATTTTTGGGTTACGTCAATCCGTTCGCGAGATATGGGAGTTAGAAGTCAAGAAATGGTAGAGGAGGCAAAAAATTTTTCACAATTCTGCTGCTCCAAACGCTTAACCAGAATGGCCTACGGAAAAAATACACATACCGTTGTAATCGGGCGAGTTTCTACTTTCAGATGCAATAGGAATTTTTGGGTTAGGTCAATCCGTTCGCGAGATATGGGACTTTGAAGCCAAGAAATGGTTGAGAAGGCAAAAAATTTTTCGCAATTCTGCTGCTCCAAACGCTTAACCAGAATGGCCTAGCGAAAAAATACACATACCGTTATAATCGGGCGAGTTTCTACTTTCAGATGCAATAGGAATTTTTGGGTTACGTCAATCCGTTCGCGAGATAAGGAAGTTTGAAGCTAAGAAATGGTTGAGAAGACAACAAATTTTTCGCACTTCTGCTGCTCCAAACGCTTAACCAGAATGGCCAAGGGAAAAAATACACATACCGTTGTAATCGGGCGAGTTTCTACTTTCAGATGCAATAGGAATTTTTGGGTTAGGTCAATCCGTTCGCGAGATATGGGAGTTTGATGCCAAGAAATGGTAGAGAAGGCAAAAAATTTTTCACAATTCTGCTGCTCCAAACGCTTAACCAGAATGGCCTAGGGAAAAAATACACATACCGTTGTAATCGGGCGAGTTTCTACTTTCAGATGCAATAGGAATTTTTGGGTTAGGTCAGTCTGTTCGCGAGATATGGGAGTTTGAAGACAAGAAATGGTTGAGAAGACAAAAAATTTTTCGCAATTCTGCTGCTCCGAACGCTTAACCAGAATGGCCTAGGGAAAAAATACACATACCGTTGTAATCGGGCGAGTTTCTACTTTCAGATGCAATAGGAATTTTTGGGTTAGGTCAATCCGTTCGCGAGATATGGGAGTTTGAAGCCAAGAAATGGTTGAGAAGCCAAAAAATTTTTCGCAATTCTGCTGCTCCAAACGCTTAACTAGAATGGCCTAGGGAAAAAATAAACATACCGTTGTAATCGGGCGAGTTTCTACTTTCAGATGCAATAGGAATTTTTGGGTTAGGTCAATCCGTTCGCGAGATATGGGAGTTTGATGCCAAGAAATGGTAGAGAAGGCAAAAAATTTTTCACAATTCTGCTGCTCCAAACGCTTAACCAGAATGGCCTAGGGAAAAAATACACATACCGTTGTAATCGGGCGAGTTTCTACTTTCAGATGCAATAGGAATTTTTGGGTTAGGTCAGTCTGTTCGCGAGATATGGGAGTTTGAAGACAAGAAATGGTTGAGAAGGCAAAAAATTTTTCGCAATTCTGCTGTTCCGAACGCTTAACCAGAATGGCCTAGGGAAAAAATACACATACCGTTGTAGTCGGGTGAGTTTCTACTTTCAGATGCAATAGGAATTTTTGGGTTAGGTCAATCCGTTCGCGAGATATGGGACTTTGAAGCCAAGAAATGGTTGAGAAGGCAAAAAATTTTTCGCAATTCTGCTGCTCCAAAAGCTTAACCAGAATGGCCTAGGGAAAAAATACACATACCGTTGTAATCGGGCGAGTTTCTACTTTCAGATGCAATAGGAATTTTTGGGTTAGGTCAATCCGTTCGCGAGATATGGGAGTTTGAAGCCAAGAAATGGTAGAGAAGGCAAAAAACTTTTCACAATTCTGCTGCTCCAAACGCTTAACCAGAATGGCCTAGGGAAAAAATACACATACCGTTGTAATCGGGCGAGTTTCTACTTTCAGATGCAATAGGAATTTTTGGGTTAGGTCAGTCTGTTCGCGAGATATGGGAGTTTGAAGACAAGAAATGGTTGAGAAGGCAAAAAATTTTTCGCAATTCTGCTGCTCCGAACGCTTAACCAGAATGGCCTAGGGTAAAAATACACATACCGTTGTAGTCGGGCGAGTTTCTACTTTCAGATGCAATAGGAATTTTTGGGTCAGGGCAATCCGTTCGCGAGATATGGGACTTTGAAGCCAAGAAATGGTTGAGAAGGCAAAAAATTTTTCGCAATTCTGCTGCTCCAAACGCTTAACCAGAATGGCCTAGGGAAAAAATACACAGACCGTTGTAATCGGGCGAGTTTCTACTTTCAGATGCAATAGGAATTTTTGGGTTACGTCAATCCGTTCGCGAGATATGGTAGTTTGAAGCCAAGAAATGGTAGAGAAGGCAAAAAATTTTTCAAAATTCTGCTGCTCCAAACGCTTAACCAGAATGGCCTAGGGAAAAAATACACATACCGTTGTAATCGGGCGAGTTTCTACTTTCAGATGCAATAGGAATTTTTGGGTTAGGTCAGTCTGTTCGCGAGATATGGGAGTTTGAAGCCAAGAAATGGTAGAGAAGGCAAAAAATTTTTCACAATTCTGCTGCTCCAAACGCTTAACCAGAACGGGCTAGCGAAAAAATACACATACCGTTGTAATCGGGCGAGTTTCTACTTTCAGATGCAATAGGAATTTTTGGGTTAGGTCAATCCGTTCGCGAGATATGGGAGGTTGAAGCCAAGAAATGGTTGAGAAGCCAAAAAATTTTTCGCAATTCTGCTGCTCCAAACGCTTAACTAGAATGGCCAAGGGAAAAAATACACATACCGTTGTAAACGGGCGAGTTTCTACTTTCAGATGCAATAGGAATTTTTGGGTTAGGTCAATCCGTTCGCGAGATAAGGAAGTTTGAAGCTAAGAAATGGTTGAGAAGACAACAAATTTTTCGCACTTCTGCTGCTCCAAACGCTTAACCAGAATGGCCAAGGGAAAAAATACACATACCGTTGTAATCGGGCGAGTTTCTACTTTCAGATGCAATAGGAATTTTTGGGTTAGGTCAATCCGTTCGCGAGATATGGGAGTTTGATGCCAAGAAATGGTAGAGAAGGCAAAAAATTTTTCACAATTCTGCTGCTCCAAACGCTTAACCAGAATGGCCTAGGGAAAAAATACACATACCGTTGTAATCGGGCGAGTTTCTACTTTCAGATGCAATAGGAATTTTTGGGTTAGGTCAGTCTGTTCGCGAGATATGGGAGTTTGAAGACAAGAAATGGTTGAGAAGGCAAAAAATTTTTCGCAATTCTGCTGCTCCGAACGCTTAACCAGAATGGCCTAGGGAAAAAATACACATACCGTTGTAATCGGGCGAGTTTCTACTTTCAGATGCAATAGGAATTTTTGGGTTAGGTCAATCCGTTCGCGAGATATGGGAGTTTGAAGCCAAGAAATGGTTGAGAAGCCAAAAAATTTTTCGCAATTCTGCTGCTCCAAACGCTTAACTAGAATGGCCTAGGGAAAAAATAAACATACCGTTGTAATCGGGCGAGTTTCTACTTTCAGATGCAATAGGAATTTTTGGGTTAGGTCAATCCGTTCGCGAGATATGGGAGTTTGATGCCAAGAAATGGTAGAGAAGGCAAAAAATTTTTCACAATTCTGCTGCTCCAAACGCTTAACCAGAATGGCCCAGGGAAAAAATACACATACCGTTGTAATCGGGCGAGTTTCTACTTTCAGATGCAATAGGAATTTTTGGGTTAGGTCAGTCTGTTCGCGAGATATGGGAGTTTGAAGACAAGAAATGGTTGAGAAGGCAAAAAATTTTTCGCAATTCTGCTGCTCCGAACGCTTAACCAGAATGGCCTAGGGAAAAAATACACATACCGTTGTAGTCGGGTGAGTTTCTACTTTCAGATGCAATAGGAATTTTTGGGTTAGGTCAATCCGTTCGCGAGATATGGGACTTTGAAGCCAAGAAATGGTTGAGAAGGCAAAAAATTTTTCGCAATTCTGCTGCTCCAAAAGCTTAACCAGAATGGCCTAGGGAAAAAATACACATACCGTTGTAATCGGGCGAGTTTCTACTTTCAGATGCAATAGGAATTTTTGGGTTAGGTCAATCCGTTCGCGAGATATGGGAGTTTGAAGCCAAGAAATGGTAGAGAAGGCAAAAAACTTTTCACAATTCTGCTGCTCCAAACGCTTAACCAGAATGGCCTAGGGAAAAAATACACATACCGTTGTAATCGGGCGAGTTTCTACTTTCAGATGCAATAGGAATTTTTGGGTTAGGTCAGTCTGTTCGCGAGATATGGGAGTTTGAAGACAAGAAATGGTTGAGAAGGCAAAAAATTTTTCGCAATTCTGCTGCTCCGAACGCTTAACCAGAATGGCCTAGGGTAAAAATACACATACCGTTGTAGTCGGGCGAGTTTCTACTTTCAGATGCAATAGGAATTTTTGGGTCAGGTCAATCCGTTCGCGAGATATGGGACTTTGAAGCCAAGAAATGGTTGAGAAGGCAAAAAATTTTTCGCACTTCTGCTGCTCCAAACGCTTAACCAGAATGGCCAAGGGAAAAAATACACATACCGTTGTAATCGGGCGAGTTTCTACTTTCAGATGCAATAGGAATTTTTGGGTTAGGTCAATCCGTTCGCGAGATATGGGAGTTTGAAGCTAAGAAATGGTTGAGAAGACAACAAATTTTTCACAATTCTGCTGCTCCAAACGCTTAACCAGAATGGCCTAGGGAAAAAATACACATACCGTTGTAATCGGGCGAGTTTCTACTTTCAGATGCAATAGGAATTTTTGGGTTAGGTCAGTCTGTTCGCGAGATATGGGAGTTTGAAGACAAGAAATGGTTGAGAAGGCAAAAAATTTTTCGCAATTCTGCTGCTCCGAACGCTTAACCAGAATGGCCTAGGGAAAAAATACACATACCGTTGTAATCGGGCGAGTTTCTACTTTCAGATGCAATAGGAATTTTTGGGTTAGGTCAATCCGTTCGCGAGATATGGGAGTTTGAAGCCAAGAAATGGTTGAGAAGCCAAAAAATTTTTCGCAATTCTGCTGCTCCAAACGCTTAACTAGAATGGCCTAGGGAAAAAATAAACATACCGTTGTAATCGGGCGAGTTTCTACTTTCAGATGCAATAGGAATTTTTGGGTTAGGTCAATCCGTTCGCGAGATATGGGAGTTTGATGCCAAGAAATGGTAGAGAAGGCAAAAAATTTTTCACAATTCTGCTGCTCCAAACGCTTAACCAGAATGGCCCAGGGAAAAAATACACATACCGTTGTAATCGGGCGAGTTTCTACTTTCAGATGCAATAGGAATTTTTGGGTTAGGTCAGTCTGTTCGCGAGATATGGGAGTTTGAAGACAAGAAATGGTTGAGAAGGCAAAAAATTTTTCGCAATTCTGCTGCTCCGAACGCTTAACCAGAATGGCCTAGGGAAAAAATACACATACCGTTGTAGTCGGGTGAGTTTCTACTTTCAGATGCAATAGGAATTTTTGGGTTAGGTCAATCCGTTCGCGAGATATGGGACTTTGAAGCCAAGAAATGGTTGAGAAGGCAAAAAATTTTTCGCAATTCTGCTGCTCCAAAAGCTTAACCAGAATGGCCTAGGGAAAAAATACACATACCGTTGTAATCGGGCGAGTTTCTACTTTCAGATGCAATAGGAATTTTTGGGTTAGGTCAATCCGTTCGCGAGATATGGGAGTTTGAAGCCAAGAAATGGTAGAGAAGGCAAAAAACTTTTCACAATTCTGCTGCTCCAAACGCTTAACCAGAATGGCCTAGGGAAAAAATACACATACCGTTGTAATCGGGCGAGTTTCTACTTTCAGATGCAATAGGAATTTTTGGGTTAGGTCAGTCTGTTCGCGAGATATGGGAGTTTGAAGACAAGAAATGGTTGAGAAGGCAAAAAATTTTTCGCAATTCTGCTGCTCCGAACGCTTAACCAGAATGGCCTAGGGTAAAAATACACATACCGTTGTAGTCGGGCGAGTTTCTACTTTCAGATGCAATAGGAATTTTTGGGTCAGGTCAATCCGTTCGCGAGATATGGGACTTTGAAGCCAAGAAATGGTTGAGAAGGCAAAAAATTTTTCGCAATTCTGCTGCTCCAAACGCTTAACCAGAATGGCCTAGGGAAAAAATACACAGACCGTTGTAATCGGGCGAGTTTCTACTTTCAGATGCAATAGGAATTTTTGGGTTACGTCAATCCGTTCGCGAGATATGGTAGTTTGAAGCCAAGAAATGGTAGAGAAGGCAACAAATTTTTCAAAATTCTGCTGCTCCAAACGCTTAACCAGAATGGCCTAGGGAAAAAATACACATACCGTTGTAATCGGGCGAGTTTCTACTTTCAGATGCAATAGGAATTTTTGGGTTAGGTCAGTCTGTTCGCGAGATATGGGAGTTTGAAGCCAAGAAATGGTAGAGAAGGCAAAAAATTTTTCACAATTCTGCTGCTCCAAACGCTTAACCAGAACGGGCTAGCGAAAAAATACACATACCGTTGTAATCGGGCGAGTTTCTACTTTCAGATGCAATAGGAATTTTTGGGTTAGGTCAATCCGTTCGCGAGATATGGGAGTTTGAAGCCAAGAAATGGTTGAGAAGCCAAAAAATTTTTCGCAATTCTGCTGCTCCAAACGCTTAACTAGAATGGCCAAGGGAAAAAATACACATACCGCTGTAATCGGGCGAGTTTCTACTTTCAGATGCAATAGGAATTTTTGGGTTAGGTCAGTCTGTTCGCGAGATATGGGAGTTTGAAGCCAAGAAATGGTAGAGAAGGCAAAAAATTTTTCACAATTCTGCTGCTCCAAGCGCTTAACCAGAATGGGCTAGGGAAAAAATACACATACCGTTGTAAACGGGCGAGTTTCTACTTTCAGATGCAATAGGAATTTTTGGGTTAGGTCAATCCGTTCGCGAGATATGGGACTTTGAAGCCAAGAAATGGTTGAGAAGGCAAAAAATTTTTCGCAATTCTGCTGCTCCAAACGCTTAACCAGAATGGCCTAGGGAAAAAATACACATACCGTTGTAATCGGGCGAGTTTCTACTTTCAGATGCAATAGGAATTTTTGGGTTACGTCAATCCGTTCGCGAGATATGGTAGTTTGAAGCCAAGAAATGGTAGAGAAGGCAAAAAATTTTTCACAATTCTGCTGCTCCAAACGCTTAACCAAAATGGCCAATGGAAAAAATACACATACCGTTGTAATCGGGCGAGTTTCTACTTTCAGATGCAATAGGAATTTTTGGGTTAGGTCAATCCGTTCGCGAGATATGGGAGTTTGAAGCCAAGAAATGGTAGAGAAGGCAAAAAATTTTTCACAATTCTGCTGCTCCAAACGCTTAACCAGAATGGCCTAGGGAAAAAATACACATACCGTTGTAATCGGGCGAGTTTCTACTTTCAGATGCAATAGGAATTTTTGGGTTAGGTCAATCCGTTCGCGAGATATGGGAGTTTGAAGCCAAGAAATGGTAGAGATGGCAAAAAATTTTTCAAAATTCTGCTGCTCCAAACGCTTAACCAGAATGGCCTAGGGAAAAAATACACATACCGTTGTAATCGGGCGAGTTTCTACTTTCAGATGCAATAGGAATTTTTGGGTTATGTCAATCCGTTCGCGAGATATGGGAGTTTGAAGCCAAGAAATGGTCGAGAAGGCAAAAAATTTTTCACAATTCTGCTGCTCCAAACGCTTAACCAAAATGGCCTCGGGAAAAATACACATACCGTTGTAATCGGGTGAGTTTCTACTTTCAGATGCAATAGGAACTTTTGGGTTAGGTCACTCTGTTCGCGAGATATGGGAGTTTGAAGCCAAGAAATGGTAGAGAAGGCAAAAAATTTTTCACAATTCTGCTGCTCCAATCGCTTAACCAGAATGGGCTAGGGAAAAAATACACATACCGTTGTAATCGGGCGAGTTTCTACTTTCAGATGCAATAGGAATTTTTGGGTTACGTCAATCCGTTCGCGAGATATGGGAGTTTGAAGACAAGTAATGGTTGAGAAGGCAAAAAATTTTTCGCAATTCTGCTGCTCCAAACGCTTAACCAAAATGGCCAAGGGAAAAAATACACATACCGCTGTAATCGGGCGAGTTTCTACTTTCAGATGCAATAGGAATTTTTGGGTTAGGTCAGTCTGTTCGCGAGATATGGGAGTTTGAAGCCAAGAAATGGTAGAGAAGGCAAAAAATTTTTCACAATTCTGCTGCTCCAAACGCTTAACCAGAACGGGCTAGGGAAAAAATACACATACCGTTGTAATCGGGCGAGTTTCTACTTTCAGATGCAATAGGAATTTTTGGGTTAGGTCAATCCGTTCGCGAGAGATGGGAGTTTGAAGACAAGAAATGGTTGAGAAGGCAAAAAATTTTTCGCAATTCTGCTGCTCCGATCGCTTAGCCAGAATGGCCTAGGGAAAAAATTCACATACCGTTGTAATCGGGCGAGTTTCTACTTTCAGATGCAATAGGAATTTTTGGGTTAGGTCAATCCGTTCGCGAGATATGGGAGTTTGAAGCCAAGAAATGGTTGAGAAGGCATACAATTTTTCGCAATTCTGCTGATCCAAACGCTTAACCAGAATGGCCTCGGGAAAAATACACATACCGTTGTAATCGGGTGAGTTTCTACTTTCAGATGCAATAGGAATTTTTGGGTTAGGTCAATCCGTTCGCGAGATATGGGAGTTTGAAGCCAAGAAATGGTAGAGAAGGCAAAAAATTTTTCACAATTCTGCTGCTCCAAACGCTTAACCAGAATGGGCTAGGGAAAAAATACACATACCGTTGTAATCGGGCGAGTTTCTACTTTCAGATGCAATAGGAATTTTTGGGTTAGGTCAATCCGTTCGCGAGATATGGGAGTTTGAAGCCAAGAAATGGTTGAGAAGCCAAAAAATTTTTCGCAATTCTGCTGCTCCAAACGCTTAACTAGAATGGCCAAGGGAAAAAATACACATACCGCTGTAATCGGGCGAGTTTCTACTTTCATATGCAATAGGAATTTTTGGGTTAGGTCAGTCTGTTCGCGAGATATGGGAGTTTGAAGCCAAGAAATGGTAGAGAAGGCAAAAAATTTTTCACAATTCTGCTGCTCCAAGCGCTTAACCAGAATGGGCTAGGGAAAAAATACACATACCGTTGTAATCGGGCGAGTTTCTACTTTCAGATGCAATAGGAATTTTTGGGTTAGGTCAATCCGTTCGCGAGACATGGGACTTTGAAGCCAAGAAATGGTTGAGAAGGCAAAAAATTTTTCGCAATTCTGCTGCTCCAAACGCTTAACCAGAATGGCCTAGGGAAAAAATACACATACCGTTGTAATCGGGCGAGTTTCTACTTTCAGATGCAATAGGAATTTTTGGGTTACGTCAATCCGTTCGCGAGATATGGTAGTTTGAAGCCAAGAAATGGTAGAGAAGGCAAACAATTTTTCACAATTCTGCTGCTCCAAACGCTTAACCAAAATGGCCAAGGGAAAAAATACACATACCGTTGTAACCGGGCGAGTTTCTACTTTCAGATGCAATAGGAATTTTTGGGTTAGGTCAATCCGTTCGCGAGATATGGGAGTTTGAAGCCAAGAAATGGTAGAGAAGGCAAAAAATTTTTCACAATTCTCCTGCTCCAAACGCTTAACCAGAATGGCCTAGGGAAAAAATACACATACCGTTGTAATCGGGCGAGTTTCTACTTTCAGATGCAATAGGAATTTTTGGGTTAGGTCAATCCGTTCGCGAGATATGGGACTTTGAAGCCAAGAAATGGTTGAGAAGGCAAAAAATTTTTCGCAATTCTGCTGCTCCAAACGCTTAACCAGAATGGCCTAGGGAAAAAATACACATACCGTTGTAATCGGGCGAGTTTCTACTTTCAGATGCAATAGGAATTTTTGGGTTACGTCAATCCGTTCGCGAGATATGGTAGTTTGAAGCCAAGAAATGGTAGAGAAGGCAAAAAATTTTTCACAATTCTGCTGCTCCAAACGCTTAACCAAAATGGCCAATGGAAAAAATACACATACCGTTGTAATCGGGCGAGTTTCTACTTTCAGATGCAATAGGAATTTTTGGGTTAGGTCAATCCGTTCGCGAGATATGGGAGTTTGAAGCCAAGAAATGGTAGAGAAGGCAAAAAATTTTTCACAATTCTGCTGCTCGAAACGCTTAACCAGAATGGCCTAGGGAAAAAATACACATACCGTTGTAATCGGGCGAGTTTCTACTTTCAGATGCAATAGGAATTTTTGGGTTACGTCAATCCGTTCGCGAGATATGGGAGTTTGAAGACAAGTAATGGTTGAGAAGGCAAAAAATTTTTCGCAATTCTGCTGCTCCAAACGCTTAACCAAAATGGCCAAGGGAAAAAATACACATACCGCTGTAATCGGGCGAGTTTCTACTTTCAGATGCAATAGGAATTTTTGGGTTAGGTCAGTCTGTTCGCGAGATATGGGAGTTTGAAGCCAAGAAATGGTAGAGAAGGCAAAAAATTTTTCACAATTCTGCTGCTCCAAACGCTTAACCAGAACGGGCTAGGGAAAAAATACACATACCGTTGTAATCGGGCGAGTTTCTACTTTCATATGCAATAGGAATTTTTGGGTTAGGTCAATCCGTTCGCGAGAGATGGGAGTTTGAAGACAAGAAATGGTTGAGAAGGCAAAAAATTTTTCGCAATTCTGCTGCTCCGATCGCTTAGCCAGAATGGCCTAGGGAAAAAATTCACATACCGTTGTAATCGGGCGAGTTTCTACTTTCAGATGCAATAGGAATTTTTGGGTTAGGTCAATCCGTTCGCGAGATATGGGAGTTTGAAGCCAAGAAATGGTTGAGAAGGCATACAATTTTTCGCAATTCTGCTGATCCAAACGCTTAACCAGAATGGCCTAGGGAAAAAATACACATACCGTTGTAATCGGGCGAGTTTCTACTTTCAGATGCAATAGGAATTTTTGGGTTAGGTCAATCCGTTCGCGAGACGTGGGAGTTTGAAGCCAAGAAATGGTTGAGAAGGCAAAAAATTTTTCGCAATTCTGCTGCTCCAAACGCTTAACCAGAATGGCCTAGGGAAAAAATACACGTACCGTTGTAATCGGGCGAGTTTCTACTTTCAGATGCAATAGGAATTTTTGGGTTAGGTCAATCCGTTCGCGAGATATGGGAGTTTGAAGCCAAGAAATGGTTGAGAAGCCAAAAAATTTTTCGCAATTCTGCTGCTCCAAACGCTTAACTATAATGGCCTAGGGAAAGATAAACATACCGTTGTAATCAGGCGAGTTTCTACTTTCAGATGCAATAGGAATTTTTGGGTTAGGTCAATCCGTTCGCGAGATATGGGAGTTTGATGCCAAGAAATGGTAGAGAAGGCAAAAAATTTTTCACAATTCTGCTGCTCCAAACGCTTAACCAGAATGGCCTAGGGAAAAAATACACATACCGTTGTAATCGGGCGAGTTTCTACTTTCAGATGCAATAGGAATTTTTGGGTTAGGTCAATCCGTTCGCGAGATATGGGACTTTGAAGCCAAGAAATGGTTGAGAAGGCAAAAAATTTTTCGCAATTCTGCTGCTCCAAACGCTTAACCAGAATGGCCTAGGGAAAAAATACACATACCGTTGTAATCGGGCGAGTTTCTACTTTCAGATGCAATAGGAATTTTTGGGTTACGTCAATCCGTTCGCGAGATATGGTAGTTTGAAGCCAAGAAATGGTAGAGAAGGCAAAAAATTTTTCAAAATTCTGCTGCTCCAAACGCTTAACCAGAATGGCCTAGGGATAAAATACACATACCGTTGTAATCGGGCCAGTTTCTACTTTCAGATGCAATAGGAATTTTTGGGCTAGGTCAGTCTGTTCGCGAGATATGGGAGTTTGAAGCCAAGAAATGGTAGAGAAGGCAAAAAATTTTTCACAATTCTGCTGCTCCAAACGCTTAACCAGAACGGGCTAGCGAAAAAATACACATACCGTTGTAATCGGGCGAGTTTCTACTTTCAGATGCAATAGGAATTTTTGGGTTAGGTCAATCCGTTCGCGAGATATGGGAGTTTGAAGCCAAGAAATGGTAGAGAAGGCAAAAAACTTTTCACAATTCTGCTGCTCCAAACGCTTAACCAGAATGGCCTAGGGAAAAAATACACATACCGTTGTAATCGGGCGAGTTTCTACTTTCAGATGCAATAGGAATTTTTGGGTTAGGTCAGTCTGTTCGCGAGATATGGGAGTTTGAAGACAAGAAATGGTTGAGAAGGCAAAAAATTTTTCGCAATTCTACTGCTCCGAATGCTTAACCAGAATGGCCTAGGGTAAAAATACACATACCGTTGTAGTCGGGCGAGTTTCTACTTTCAGATGCAATAGGAATTTTTGGGTTAGGTCAATCCGTTCGCGAGATATGGGACTTTGAAGCCAAGAAATGGTTGAGAAGGCAAAAAATTTTTCGCAATTCTGCTGCTCCAAACGCTTAACCAGAATGGCCTAGGGAAAAAATACACATACCGTTGTAATCGGGCGAGTTTCTACTTTCAGATGCAATAGGAATTTTTGGGTTACGTCAATCCGTTCGCGAGATATGGTAGTTTGAAGCCAAGAAATGGTAGAGTAGGCAAAAAATTTTTCAAAATTCTGCTGCTCCAAACGCTTAACCAGAATGGCCTAGGGAAAAAATACACATACCGTTGTAATCGGGCGAGTTTCTACTTTCAGATGCAATAGGAATTTTTGGGTTAGGTCAGTCTGTTCGCGAGATATGGGAGTTTGAAGCCAAGAAATGGTAGAGAAGGCAAAAAATTTTTCACAATTCTGCTGCTCCAAACGCTTAACCAGAACGGGCTAGCGAAAAAATACACATACCGTTGTAATCGGGCGAGTTTCTACTTTCAGATGCAATAGGAATTTTTGGGTTAGGTCAATCCGTTCGCGAGATATGGGAGTTTGAAGCCAAGAAATGGTTGAGAAGCCAAAAAATTTTTCGCAATTCTGCTGCTCCAAACGCTTAACTAGAATGGCCAAGGGGAAAAATACACATACCGCTGTAATCGGGCGAGTTTCTACTTTCAGATGCAATAGGAATTTTTGGGTTAGGTCAGTCTGTTCGCGAGATATGGGAGTTTGAAGCCAGGAAATGGTAGAGAAGGCAAAAAATTTTTCACAATTCTGCTGCTCCAAACGCTTAACCAGAATGGCCAAGGGAAGAAATACACATACCGTTGTAATCGGGCGTGTTTCTACTTTCCGATGCAATAGGAATTTTTGGGTTAGGTTAATCCGTTCGCGAGATATGGGAGTTTGAAGCCAAGAAATGGTTGAGAAGGCAAAAAATTTTTCGCAATTCTGCTGCTCCAAACGCTTAACCAAAATGGCCAAGGGAAAAAATACACATACCGCTGTAATCGGGCGAGTTTCTACTTTCAGATGCAATAGGAATTTTTGGGTTAGGTCAGTCTGTTCGCGAGATATGGGAGTTTGAAGCCAAGAAATGGTAGAGAAGGCAAAAAATTTTTCACAATTCTGCTGCTCCAAACGCTTAACCAGAATGGGCTAGGGAAAAAATACACATACCGTTGTAATCGGGCGAGTTTCTACTTTCAGATGCAAAAGGAATTTTTGGGTTTGGTCAATCCGTTCGCGAGATATGGGAGTTTGAAGACAAGAAATGGTTAAGAAGGCAAAAAATTTTTCGCAATTCTGAGGCTCCGAACGCTTAACCAGAATGGCCTAGGGAAAAAATACACATACCGTTGTAATCGGGCGAGTTTCTACTTTCAGATGCAACAGGAATTTTTGGGTTAGGTCAATCCGTTCGCGAGATATGGGACTTTGAAGCCAAGAAATGGTTGAGAAGGCAAAAAATTTTTCGCAATTCTGCTGCTCCAAACGCTTAACCAGAATGGCCTAGGGAAAAAACACACATACCGTTGTAATCTGGCGAGTTTCTACTTTCAGATGCAATAGGAATTTTTGGGTTACGTCAATCCGTTCGAGAGATATGGGAGTTTGAAGCTAAGAAATGGTTGAGAAGGCAACAAATTTTTCGCACTTCTGCTGCTCCAAACGCTTAACCAGAATGGCCTAGGGAAAAAATACACATACCGGTGTAATCGGGTGAGTTTCTACTTTCAGATGCAATACGAATTTTTGGGTTAGGTCAATCCGTTCGCGAGATATGGGAGTTTGAAGCCAAGAAATGGTTGAGAAGCCAAAAAATTTTTCGCAATTCAGCTGCTCCAAACGCTTAACCAGAATGGCCAAGGGAAAAAATACACATACCGTTGTAATCGTGCGAGTTTCTACTTTCAGATGCAATAGGAATTTTTGGGTTAGGTTAATCCGTTCGCGAGATATGGGAGTTTGAAGCCAAGAAATGGTTGAGAAGGCAAAAAATTTTTCGCAATTCTGCTGCTCCAAACGCTTAACCAAAATGGCCAAGGGAAAAAATACACATACCGCTGTAATCGGGCGAGTTTCTACTTTCAGATGCAATTGGAATTTTTGGGTTAGGTCAGTCTGTTCGCGAGATATGGGTGTTTGAAGCCAAGAAATGGAAGAGAAGGCAAAACATTTTTCACAATTCTGCTGCTCCAAACGCTTAACCAGAATGGGCTAGGGAAAAAATACACATACCGTTGTAATCGGGCGAGTTTCTACTTTCAGATGCAATAGGAATTTTTGGGTTTGGTCAATCCGTTCGCGAGATATGGGAGTTTGAAGACAAGAAATGGTTAAGAAGGCAAAAAATTTTTCGCAATTCTGAGGCTCCGAACGCTTAACCAGAATGGCCTAGGGAAAAAATACACACACCGTTGTAATCGGGCGAGTTTCTACTTTCAGATGCAATAGGAATTTTTGGGTTAGGTCAATCCGTTCGCGAGATATGGGAGTTTGAAGCCAAGAAATGGTAGAGAAGGCAAAAAATTTTTCACAATTCTGCTGCTCCAAACGCTTAACCGGAATGGCCTAGGGAAAAAATACACATACCGTTGTAATCGGGCGAGTTTCTACTTTCAGATGCAATAGGAATTTTTGGGTTAGGTCAATCCGTTCGCGAGATATGGGACTTTGAAGCCAAGAAATGGTTGAGAAGGCAAAAAATTTTTCGCAATTCTGCTGCTCCAAACGCTTAACCAGAATGGCCTAGGGAAAAAACACACATACCGTTGTAATCTGGCGAGTTTCTACTTTCAGATGCAATAGGAATTTTTGGGTTACGTCAATCCGTTCGAGAGATATGGGAGCTTGAAGCTAAGAAATGCTTGAGAAGGCAACAAATTTTTCGCACTTCTGCTGCTCCAAACGCTTAACCAGAATGGCCTAGGGAAAAAATACACATACCGTTGTAATCGGGTGAGTTTCTACTTTCAGATGCAATACGAATTTTTGGGTTAGGTCAATCCGTTCGCGAGATATGGGAGTTTGAAGCCAAGAAATGGTTGAGAAGCCAAAAAATTTTTCGCAATTCAGCTGCTCCAAACGCTTAACCAGAATGGCCAAGGGAAAAAATACACATACCGTTGTAATCGGGCGAGTTTCTACTCTCAGATGCAATAGGAATTTTTGGGTTAGGTTAATCCGTTCGCGAGATATGGGAGTTTGAAGCCAAGAAGTGGTTGAGAAGGCAAAAAATTTTTCGCAATTCTGCTGCTCCAAACGCTTAACCAAAATGGCCAAGGGAAAAAATACACATACCGCTGTAATCGGGCGAGTTTCTACTTTCAGATGCAATAGGAATTTTTGGGTTAGGTCAGTCTGTTCGCGAGATATGGGAGTTTGAAGCCAAGAAATGGTAGAGAAGGCAAAAAATTTTTCACAATTCTGCTGCTCCGAACGCTTAACCAGAATGGCCTAGGGAAAAAATACACATACCGTTGTAATCGGGCGAGTTTCTACTTTCAGATGCAATAGGAATTTTTGGGTTAGGTCAATCCGTTCGCGAGATATGGGAGTTTGAAGCCAAGAAATGGTAGAGAAGGCAAAAAATTTTTCACAATTCTGCTGCTCCAAACGCTTAACCAGAATGGCCTAGGGAAAAATACACATACCGTTGTAGTCGGGCGAGTTTCTACTTTCAGGTGCAATAGGAATTTTTGGGTTAGGTCAATCCGTTCGCGAGATATGGGAGTTTGAAGCCAAGAAATTGTTGAGAAGGCAAAAAATTTTTCGCAATTCTGCTGCTCCAAACGCTTAACCAGAATGGTCTAGGGAAAAAATACACATACCGTTGTAATCGGGCGAGTTTCTACTTTCAGATGCAATAGGAATTTTTGGGTTAGGTCAATCCGTTCGCGAGATATGGGACTTTGAAGCCAAGAAATGGTTGAGAAGGCAAAAAATTTTTCGCAATTCTGCTACTCCAAACGCTTAACCAGAATGGCCTAGGGAAAAAATACACATACCGTTGTAATCGGGCGAGTTTCTACTTTCAGATGCAATAGGAATTTTTGGGTTACGTCAATCCGTTCGCGAGATATGGGAGTTTGAAGTCAAGAAATGGTAGAGGAGGCAAAAAATTTTTCACAATTCTGCTGCTCCAAACGCTTAACCAGAATGGCCTACGGAAAAAATACACATACCGTTGTAATCGGGCGAGTTTCTACTTTCAGATGCAATAGGAATTTTTGGGTTAGGTCAATCCGTTCGCGAGATATGGGACTTTGAAGGCAAGAAATGGTTGAGAAGGCAAAAAATTTTTCGCAATTCTGCTGCTCCAAACGCTTAACCAGAATGGCCTAGCGAAAAAATACACATACCGTTATAATCGGGCGAGTTTCTACTTTCAGATACAATAGGAATTTTTGGGTTACGTCAATCCGTTCGCGAGATATGGAAGTTTGAAGCTAAGAAATGGTTGAGAAGACAACAAATTTTTCGCACTTCTGCTGCTCCAAACGCTTAACCAGAATGGCCAAGGGAAAAAATACACATACCGTTGTAATCGGGCGAGTTTCTACTTTCAGATGCAATAGGAATTTTTGGGTTAGGTCAATTCGTTCGCGAGATATGGGAGCTTGAAGCCAAGAAATTGTTGAGAAGGCAAAAAATTTTTCACAATTCTGCTGCTCCAAACGCTTAACTAGAATGGCCTAGGGAAAAAATAAACATACCGCTGTAATCGGGCGAGTTTCTACTTTCAGATGCAATAGGAATTTTTGGGTTAGGTCAATCCGTTCGCGAGATATGGGAGTTTGATGCCAAGAAATGGTAGAGAAGGCAAAAAATTTTTCACAATTCTGCTGCTCCAAACGCTTAACCAGAATGGCCTAGGGAAAAAATACACATACCGTTGTAATCGGGCGAGTTTCTACTTTCAGATGCAATAGGAATTTTTGGGTTAGGTCAGTCTGTTCGCGAGATATGGGAGTTTGAAGACAAGAAATGGTTGAGAAGGCAAAAAATTTTTCGCAATTCTGCTGCTCCGAACGCTTAACCAGAATGGCCTAGGGAAAAAATACACATACCGTTGTAGTCGGGTGAGTTTCTACTTTCAGATGCAATAGGAATTTTTGGGTTAGGTCAATCCGTTCGCGAGATATGGGACTTTGAAGCCAAGAAATGGTTGAGAAGGCAAAAAATTTTTCGCAATTCTGCTGCTCCAAACGCTTAACCAGAATGGCCTAGGGAAAAAACACACATACCGTTGTAATCGGGCGAGTTTCTACTTTCAGATGCAATAGGAATTTTTGGGTTACGTCAATCCGTTCGCGAGATATGGTAGTTTGAAGCCAAGAAATGGTAGAGAAGGCAAAAAATTTTTCAAAATTCTGCTGCTCCAAACGCTTAACCAGAATGGCCTAGGGAAAAAATACACATACCGTTGTAATCGGGCGAGTTTCTACTTTCAGATGCAATAGGAATTTTTGGGCTAGGTCAGTCTGTTCGCGAGATATGGGAGTTTGAAGCCAAGAAATGGTAGAGAAGGCAAAAAATTTTTCACAATTCTGCTGCTCCAAACGCTTAACCAGAACGGGCTAGCGAAAAAATACACATACCGTTGTAATCGGGCGAGTTTCTACTTTCAGATGCAATAGGAATTTTTGGGTTAGGTCAATCCGTTCGCGAGATATGGGAGTTTGAAGCCAAGAAATGGTAGAGAAGGCAAAAAACTTTTCACAATTCTGCTGCTCCAAACGCTTAACCAGAATGGCCTAGGGAAAAAATACACATACCGTTGTAATCGGGCGAGTTTCTACTTTCAGATGCAATAGGAATTTTTGGGTTAGGTCAGTCTGTTCGCGAGATATGGGAGTTTGAAGACAAGAAATGGTTGAGAAGGCAAAAAATTTTTCGCAATTCTGCTGCTCCGAACGTTTAACCAGAATGGCCTAGGGTAAAAATACACATACCGTTGTAGTCGGGCGAGTTTCTACTTTCAGATGCAATAGGAATTTTTGGGTTAGGCCAATCCGTTCGCGAGATATGGGACTTTGAAGCCAAGAAATGGTTGAGAAGGCAAAAAATTTTTCGCAATTCTGCTGCTCCAAACGCTTAACCAGAATGGCCTAGGGAAAAAATACACATACCGTTGTAATCGGGCGAGTTTCTACTTTCAGATGCAATAGGAATTTTTGGGTTACGTCAATCCGTTCGCGAGATATGGTAGTTTGAAGCCAAGAAATGGTAGAGAAGGCAAAAAATTTTTCAAAATTCTGCTGCTCCAAACGCTTAACCAGAATGGCCTAGGGAAAAAATACACATACCGTTGTAATCGGGCGAGTTTCTACTTACAGATGCAATAGGAATTTTTGGGTTAGGTCAGTCTGTTCGCGAGATATGGGAGTTTGAAGCCAAGAAATGGTAGAGAAGGCAAAAAATTTTTCACAATTCTGCTGCTCCAAACGCTTAACCAGAACGGGCTAGCGAAAAAATACACATACCGTTGTAATCGGGCGAGTTTCTACTTTCAGATGCAATAGGAATTTTTGGGTTAGGTCAATCCGTTCGCGAGATATGGGAGTTTGAAGCCAAGAAATGGTTGAGAAGCCAAAAAATTTTTCGCAATTCTGCTGCTCCAAACGCTTAACTAGAATGGCCAAGGGAAAAAATACACATACCGCTGTAATCGGGCGATTTTCTACTTTCAGATGCAATAGGAATTTTTGGGTTAGGTCAGTCTGTTCGCGAGATATGGGAGTTTGAAGCCAAGAAATGGTAGAGAAGGCAAAAAATTTTTCACAATTCTGCTGCTCCAAGCGCTTAACCAGAATGGGCTAGGGAAAAAATACACATACCGTTGTAATCGGGCGAGTTTCTACTTTCAGATGCAATAGGAATTTTTGGGTTAGGTCAATCCGTTCGCGAGATATGGGACTTTGAAGCCAAGAAATGGTTGAGAAGGCAAAAAATTTTTCGCAATTCTGCTGCTCCAAACGCTTAACCAGAATGGCCTAGGGAAAAAATACACATACCGTTGTAATCGGGCGAGTTTCTACTTTCAGATGCAATAGGAATTTTTGGGTTACGTCAAATCGTTCGCGAGATATGGTAGTTTGAAGCCAAGAAATGGTAGAGAAGGCAAAAAATTTTTCACAATTCTGCTGCTCCAAACGCTTAACCAAAATGGCCAAGGGAAAAAATACACATACCGTTGTAATCGGGCGAGTTTCTACTTTCAGATGCAATAGGAATTTTTGGGTTAGGTCAATCCGTTCGCGAGATATGGGAGTTTGAAACCAAGAAATGGTAGAGAAGGCAAAAAATTTTTCACAATTCTGCTGCTCCAAACGCTTAACCAGAATGGCCTAGGGAAAAAATACACATACCGTTGTAATCGGGCGAGTTTCTACTTTCAGATGCAATAGGAATTTTTGGGTTACGTCAATCCGTTCGCGATATATGGTTGTTTGAAGCCAAGAAATGGTAGAGAAGGCAAAAAATTTTTCAAAATTCTGCTGCTCCAAACGCTTAACCAGAATGGCCTAGGGAAAAAATACACATACCGTTGTAATCGGGCGAGTTTCTACTTTCAGATGCAATAGGAATTTTTGGGCTAGGTCAGTCTGTTCGCGAGATATGGGAGTTTGAAGCCAAGAAATGGTAGAGAAGGCAAAAAATTTTTCACAATTCTGCTGCTCCAAACGCTTAACCAGAACGGGCTAGCGAAAAAATACACATACCGTTGTAATCGGGCGAGTTTCTACTTTCAGATGCAATAGGAATTTTTGGGTTAGGTTAATGCGTTCGCGAGATATGGGAGTTTGAAGCCAAGAAGTGGTTGAGAAGGCAAAAAATTTTTCGCAATTCTGCTGCTCCAAACGCTTAACCAAAATGGCCAAGGGAAAAAATACACATACCGCTGTAATCGGGCGAGTTTCTACTTTCAGATGCAATAGGAATTTTTGGGTTAGGTCAGTCTGTTCGCGAGATATGGGAGTTTGAAGCCAAGAAATGGTAGAGAAGGCAAAAAATTTTTCGCAATTCTGCTGCTCCGAACGCTTAACCAGAATGGCCTAGGGAAAAAATACACATACCGTTGTAGTCGGGTGAGTTTCTACTTTCAGATGCAATAGGAATTTTTGGGTTAGGTCAATCCGTTCGCGAGATATGGGACTTTGAAGCCAAGAAATGGTTGAGAAGGCAAAAAATTTTTCGCAATTCTGCTGCTCCAAACGCTTAACCAGAATGGCCTAGGGAAAAAATACACATACCGTTGTAATCGGGCGAGTTTCTACTTTCAGATGCAATAGGAATTTTTGGGTTACGTCAATCCGTTCGCGATATATGGTTGTTTGAAGCCAAGAAATGGTAGAGAAGGCAAAAAATTTTTCAAAATTCTGCTGCTCCAAACGCTTAACCAGAATGGCCTAGGGAAAAAATACACATACCGTTGTAATCGGGCGAGTTTCTACTTTCAGATGCAATAGGAATTTTTGGGCTAGGTCAGTCTGTTCGCGAGATATGGGAGTTTGAAGCCAAGAAATGGTAGAGAAGGCAAAAAATTTTTCACAATTCTGCTGCTCCAAACGCTTAACCAGAACGGGCTAGCGAAAAAATACACATACCGTTGTAATCGGGCGAGTTTCTACTTTCAGATGCAATAGGAATTTTTGGGTTAGGTTAATCCGTTCGCGAGAAATGGGAGTTTGAAGCCAAGAAGTGGTTGAGAAGGCAAAAAATTTTTCGCAATTCTGCTGCTCCAAACGCTTAACCAAAATGGCCAAGGGAAAAAATACACATACCGCTGTAATCGGGCGAGTTTCTACTTTCAGATGCAATAGGAATTTTTGGGTTAGGTCAGTCTGTTCGCGAGATATGGGAGTTTGAAGCCAAGAAATGGTAGAGAAGGCAAAAAATTTTTCACAATTCTGCTGCTCCGAACGCTTAACCAGAATGGCCTAGGGAAAAAATACACATACCGTTGTAATCGGGCGAGTTTCTACTTTCAGATGCAATAGGAATTTTTGGGTTAGGTCAATCCGTTCGCGAGATATGGGAGTTTGAAGCCAAGAAATGGTAGAGAAGGCAAAAAATTTTTCACAATTCTGCTGCTCCAAACGCTTAACCAGAATGGCCTAGGGAAAAAATACACATACCGTTGTAATCGGGCGAGTTTCTACTTTCAGATGCAATAGGAATTTTTGGGTTAGGTCAGTCTGTTCGCGAGATATGGTTGTTTGAAGCCAAGAAATGGTAGAGAAGGCAAAAAATTTTTCAAAATTCTGCTGCTCCAAACGCTTAACCAGAATGGCCTAGGGAAAAAATACACATACCGTTGTAATCGGGCGAGTTTCTACTTTCAGATGCAATAGGAATTTTTGGGCTAGGTCAGTCTGTTCGCGAGATATGGGAGTTTGAAGCCAAGAAATGGTAGAGAAGGCAAAAAATTTTTCACAATTCTGCTGCTCCAAACGCTTAACCAGAACGGGCTAGCGAAAAAATACACATACCGTTGTAATCGGGCGAGTTTCTACTTTCAGATGCAATAGGAATTTTTGGGTTAGGTTAATCCGTTCGCGAGATATGGGAGTTTGAAGCCAAGAAGTGGTTGAGAAGGCAAAAAATTTTTCGCAATTCTGCTGCTCCAAACGCTTAACCAAAATGGCCAAGGGAAAAAATACACATACCGCTGTAATCGGGCGAGTTTCTACTTTCAGATGCAATAGGAATTTTTGGGTTAGGTCAGTCTGTTCGCGAGATATGGGAGTTTGAAGCCAAGAAATGGTAGAGAAGGCAAAAAATTTTTCACAATTCTGCTGCTCCGAACGCTTAACCAGAATGGCCTAGGGAAACAATACACATACCGTTGTAATCGGGCGAGTTTCTACTTTCAGATGCAATAGGAATTTTTGGGTTAGGTCAATCCGTTCGCGAGATATGGGAGTTTGAAGCCAAGAAATGGTAGAGAAGGCAAAAAATTTTTCACAATTCTGCTGCTCCAAACGCTTAACCAGAATGGCCTAGGGAAAAAATACACATACCGTTGTAATCGGGCGAGTTTCTACTTTCAGATGCAATAGGAATTTTTGGGTTAGGTCAGTCTGTTCGCGAGATATGGGAGTTTGAAGACAAGAAATGGTTGAGAAGGCAAAAAAATTTTCGCAATTCTGCTGCTCCGAACGCTTAACCAGAATGGCCTAGGGAAAAAATACACATACCGTTGTAATCGGGCGAGTTTCTACTTTCAGATGCAATAGGAATTTTTGCGTTATGTCAATCCGTTCGCGAGATATGGGAGTTTGAAGCCAAGAAATGGTAGAGAAGGCAAAAAATTTTTCACAATTCTGCTGCTCCAAACGCTTAACCAGAATGGCCTAGGGAAAAATACACATACCGTTGTAGTCGGGCGAGTTTCTACTTTCAGGTGCAATAGGAATTTTTGGGTTAGGTCAATCCGTTCGCGAGATATGGGAGTTTGAAGCCAAGAAATTGTTGAGAAGGCAAAAAATTTTTCGCAATTCTGCTGCTCCAAACGCTTAACCAGAATGGTCTAGGGAAAAAATACACATACCGCTGTAATCGGGCGAGTTACTACTTTCAGATGCAATAGGAATTTTTGGGTTAGGTCAATCCGTTCGCGAGATATGGGACTTTGAAGCCAAGAAATGGTTGAGAAGGCAAAAAATTTTTCGCAATTCTGCTGCTCCAAACGCTTAACCAGAATGGCCTAGGGAAAAAATACACATACCGTTGTAATCGGGCGAGTTTCTACTTTCAGATGCAATAGGAATTTTTGGGTTAGGTCAGTCTGTTCGCGAGATATGGGAGTTTGAAGACAAGAAATGGTTGAGAAGGCAAAAAAATTTTCGCAATTCTGCTGCTCCAAACGCTTAACCAGAATGGCCTAGGGAAAAAATACACATACCGTTGTAATCGGGCGGGTTTCTACTTTCAGATGCAATAGGAATTTTTGGGTTACGTCAATCCGTTCGCGAGATATGGGAGTTTGAAGTCAAGAAATGGTAGAGGAGGCAAAAAATTTTTCACAATTCTGCTGCTCCAAACGCTTAACCAGAATGGCCTACGGAAAAAATACACATACCGTTGTAATCGGGCGAGTTTCTACTTTCAGATGCAATAGGAATTTTTGGGTTAGGTCAATCCGTTCGCGAGATATGGGACTTTGAAGCCAAGAAATGGTTGAGAAGGCAAAAAATTTTTCGCAATTCTGCTGCTCCAAACGCTTAACCAGAATGGCCTAGCGAAAAAATACACATACCGTTATAATCGGGCGAGTTTCTACTTTCAGATACAATAGGAATTTTTGGGTTACGTCAATCCGTTCGCGAGATATGGAAGTTTGAAGCTAAGAAATGGTTGAGAAGACAACAAATTTTTCGCACTTCTGCTGCTCCAAACGCTTAACCAGAATGGCCAAGGGAAAAAATACACATACCGTTGTAATCGGGCGAGTTTCTACTTTCAGATGCAATAGAAATTTTTGGGTTAGGTCAATTCGTTCGCGAGATATGGGAGCTTGAAGCCAAGAAATTGTTGAGAAGGCAAAAAATTTTTCACAATTCTGCTGCTGCAAACGCTTAACCAGAATGGCCTAGGGAAAAAATACACATACCGTTGTAATCGGGCGAGATTCTACTTTCAGATGCAATAGGAATTTTTGGGTTAGGTCAATCCGTTCGCGAGATATGGGAGTTTGAAGCCAAGAAATGGTTGAGAAGCCAAAAAATTTTTCGCAATTCTGCTGCTCCAAACGCTTAACTAGAATGGCCTAGGGAAAAAATAAACATACCGCTGTAATCGGGCGAGTTTCTACTTTCAGATGCAATAGGAATTTTTGGGTTAGGTCAATCCGTTCGCGAGATATGGGAGTTTGATGCCAAGAAATGGTAGAGAAGGCAAAAAATTTTTCACAATTCTGCTGCTCCAAACGCTTAACCAGAATGGCCTAGGGAAAAAATACACATACCGTTGTAATCGGGCGAGTTTCTACTTTCAGATGCAATAGGAATTTTTGGGTTAGGTCAGTCTGTTCGCGAGATATGGGAGTTTGAAGACAAGAAATGGTTGAGAAGGCAAAAAATTTTTCGCAATTCTGCTGCTCCGAACGCTTAACCAGAATGGCCTAGGGAAAAAATACACATACAGTTGTAGTCGGGTGAGTTTCTACTTTCAGATGCAATAGGAATTTTTGGGTTAGGTCAATCCGTTCGCGAGATATGGGACTTTGAAGCCAAGAAATGGTTGAGAAGGCAAAAAATTTTTCGCAATTCTGCTGCTCCAAACGCTTAACCAGAATGGCCTAGGGAAAAAATACACATACCGTTGTAATCGGGCGAGTTTCTACTTTCAGATGCAATAGGAATTTTTGGGTTACGTCAATCCGTTCGCGAGATATGGTAGTTTGAAGCCAAGAAATGGTAGAGAAGGCAAAAAATTTTTCAAAATTCTGCTGCTCCATACGCTTAACCAGAATGGCCTAGGGAAAAAATACACATACCGTTGTAATCGGGCGAGTTTCTACTTTCAGATGCAATAGGAATTTTTGGGCTAGGTCAGTCTGTTCGCGAGATATGGGAGTTTGAAGCCAAGAAATGGTAGAGAAGGCAAAAAATTTTTCACAATTCTGCTGCTCCAAACGCTTAACCAGAACGGGCTAGCGAAAAAATACACATACCGTTGTAATCGGGCGAGTTTCTACTTTCAGATGCAATAGGAATTTTTGGGTTAGGTCAATCCGTTCGCGAGATATGGGAGTTTGAAGCCAAGAAATGGTAGAGAAGGCAAAAAACTTTTCACAATTCTGCTGCTCCAAACGCTTAACCAGAATGGCCTAGGGAAAAAATACACATACCATTGTAATCGGGCTAGTTTCTACTTTCAGATGCAATAGGAATTTTTGGGTTAGGTCAATCCGTTCGCGAGATATGGGAGTTTGAAGCCAAGAAATTGTTGAGAAGGCAAAAAATTTTTCGCAATTCTGCTGCTCCAAACGCTTAACCAGAATGGTTTAGGGAAAAAATACGCATACCGTTGTAATCGGGCGAGTTACTACTTTCAGATGCAATAGGAATTTTTGGGTTAGGTCAATCCGTTCGCGAGATATGGGACTTTGAAGCCAAGAAATGGTTGAGAAGGCAAAAAATTTTTCGCAATTCTGCTGCTCCAAACGCTTAACCAGAATGGCCTAGGGAAAAAATACACATACCGTTGTAATCGGGCGAGTTTCTACTTTCAGATGCAATAGGAATTTTTGGGTTAGGTCAGTCTGTTCGCGAGATATGGGAGTTTGAAGACAAGAAATGGTTGAGAAGGCAAAAAAATTTTCGCAATTCTGCTGCTCCGAACGCTTAACCAGAATGGCCTAGGGAAAAAATACACATACCGTTGTAATCGGGCGAGTTTCTACTTTCAGATGCAATAGGAATTTTTGCGTTATGTCAATCCGTTCGCGAGATATGGGAGTTTGAAGCCAAGAAATGGTAGAGAGGGCAAAAAATTTTTCACAATTCTGCTGCTCCAAACGCTTAACCAGAATGGCCTAGGGAAAAATACACATACCGTTGTAGTCGGGCGAGTTTCTACTTTCAGGTGCAATAGGAATTTTTGGGTTAGGTCAATCCGTTCGCGAGATATGGGAATTTGAAGCCAAGAAATTGTTGAGAAGGCAAAAAATTTTTCGCAATTCTGCTGCTCCAAACGCTTAACCAGAATGGTCTAGGGAAAAAATACACATACCGTTGTAATCGGGCGAGTTACTACTTTCAGATGCAATAGGAATTTTTGGGTTAGGTCAATCCGTTCGCGAGATATGGGACTTTGAAGCCAAGAAATGGTTGAGAAGGCAAAAAATTTTTCGCAATTCTGCTGCTCCAAACGCTTAACCAGAATGGCCTAGGGAAAAAATACACATACCGTTGTAATCGGGCGGGTTTCTACTTTCAGATGCAATAGGAATTTTTGGGTTACGTCAATCCGTTCGCGAGATATGGGAGTTTGAAGTCAAGAAATGGTAGAGGAGGCAAAAAATTTTTCACAATTCTGCTGCTCCAAACGCTTAACCAGAATGGCCTACGGAAAAAATACACATACCGTTGTAATCGGGCGAGTTTCTACTTTCAGATGCAATAGGAATTTTTGGGTTAGGTCAATCCGTTCGCGAGATATGGGACTTTGAAGCCAAGAAATGGTTGAGAAGGCAAAAAATTTTTCGCAATTCTGCTGCTCCAAACGCTTAACCAGAATGGCCTAGGGAAAAAATACACATACCGTTGTAATCGGGCGAGTTTCTACTTTCAGATGCAATAGGAATTTTTGGGTTACGTCAATCCGTTCGCGAGATATGGGAGTTTGAAGTCAAGAAATGGTAGAGGAGGCAAAAAATTTTTCACAATTCTGCTGCTCCAAACGCTTAACCAGAATGGCCTACGGAAAAAATACACATACCGTTGTAATCGGGCGAGTTTCTACTTTCAGATGCAATAGGAATTTTTGGGTTAGGTCAATCCGTTCGCGAGATATGGGACTTTGAAGCCAAGAAATGGTTGAGAAGGCAAAAAATTTTTCGCAATTCTGCTGCTCCAAACGCTTAATCAGAATGGCCTAGGGAAAAAATACACATACCGTTGTAATCGGGCGAGTTTCTACTTTCAGATGCAATAGGAATTTTTGGGTTAGGTCAGTCTGTTCGCGAGATATGGGAGTTTGAAGACAAGAAATGGTTGAGAAGGCAAAAAAATTTTCGCAATTCTGCTGCTCCGAACGCTTAACCAGAATGGCCTAGGGAAAAAATACACATACCGTTGTAATCGGGCGAGTTTCTACTTTCAGATGCAATAGGAATTTTTGCGTTATGTCAATCCGTTCGCGAGATATGGGAGTTTGAAGCCAAGAAATGGTAGAGAAGGCAAAAAATTTTTCACAATTCTGCTGCTCCAAACGCTTAACCAGAATGGCCTAGGGAAAAATACACATACCGTTGTAGTCGGGCGAGTTTCTACTTTCAGGTGCAATAGGAATTTTTGGGTTAGGTCAATCCGTTCGCGAGATATGGGAGTTTGAAGCCAAGAAATTGTTGAGAAGGCAAAAAATTTTTCGCAATTCTGCTGCTCCAAACGCTTAACCAGAATGGTCTAGGGAAAAAATACACATACCGTTGTAATCGGGCGAGTTACTACTTTCAGATGCAATAGGAATTTTTGGGTTAGGTCAATCCGTTCGCGAGATATGGGACTTTGAAGCCAAGAAATGGTTGAGAAGGCAAAAAATTTTTCGCAATTCTGCTGCTCCAAACGCTTAACCAGAATGGCCTAGGGAAAAAATACACATACCGTTGTAATCGGGCGGGTTTCTACTTTCAGATGCAATAGGAATTTTTGGGTTACGTCAATCCGTTCGCGAGATATGGGAGTTTGAAGTCAAGAAATGGTAGAGGAGGCAAAAAATTTTTCACAATTCTGCTGCTCCAAACGCTTAACCAGAATGGCCTACGGAAAAAATACACATACCGTTGTAATCGGGCGAGTTTCTACTTTCAGATGCAATAGGAATTTTTGGGTTAGGTCAATCCGTTCGCGAGATATGGGACTTTGAAGCCAAGAAATGGTTGAGAAGGCAAAAAATTTTTCGCAATTCTGCTGCTCCAAACGCTTAACCAGAATGGCCTAGCGAAAAAATACACATACCGTTATAATCGGGCGAGTTTCTACTTTCAGATACAATAGGAATTTTTGGGTTACGTCAATCCGTTCGCGAGATATGGAAGTTTGAAGCTAAGAAATGGTTGAGAAGACAACAAATTTTTCGCACTTCTGCTGCTCCAAACGCTTAACCAGAATGGCCAAGGGAAAAAATACACATACCGTTGTAATCGGGCGAGTTTCTACTTTCAGATGCAATAGGAATTTTTGGGTTAGGTCAATTCGTTCGCGAGATATGGGAGCTTGAAGCCAAGAAATTGTTGAGAAGGCAAAAAATTTTTCACAATTCTGCTGCTGCAAACGCTTAACCAGAATGGCCTAGGGAAAAAATACACATACCGTTGTAATCGGGCGAGATTCTACTTTCAGATGCAATAGGAATTTTTGGGTTAGGTCAATCCGTTCGCGAGATATGGGAGTTTGAAGCCAAGAAATGGTTGAGAAGCCAAAAAATTTTTCGCAATTCTGCTGCTCCAAACGCTTAACTAGAATGGCCTAGGGAAAAAATAAACATACCGCTGTAATCGGGCGAGTTTCTACTTTCAGATGCAATAGGAATTTTTGGGTTAGGTCAATCCGTTCGCGAGATATGGGAGTTTGATGCCAAGAAATGGTAGAGAAGGCAAAAAATTTTTCACAATTCTGCTGCTCCAAACGCTTAACCAGAATGGCCTAGGGAAAAAATACACATACCGTTGTAATCGGGCGAGTTTCTACTTTCAGATGCAATAGGAATTTTTGGGTTAGGTCAGTCTGTTCGCGAGATATGGGAGTTTGAAGACAAGAAATGGTTGAGAAGGCAAAAAATTTTTCGCAATTCTGCTGCTCCGAACGCTTAACCAGAATGGCCTAGGGAAAAAATACACATACAGTTGTAGTCGGGTGAGTTTCTACTTTCAGATGCAATAGGAATTTTTGGGTTAGGTCAATCCGTTCGCGAGATATGGGACTTTGAAGCCAAGAAATGGTTGAGAAGGCAAAAAATTTTTCGCAATTCTGCTGCTCCAAACGCTTAACCAGAATGGCCTAGGGAAAAAATACACATACCGTTGTAATCGGGCGAGTTTCTACTTTCAGATGCAATAGGAATTTTTGGGCTAGGTCAGTCTGTTCGCGAGATATGGGAGTTTGAAGCCAAGAAATGGTAGAGAAGGCAAAAAATTTTTCACAATTCTGCTGCTCCAAACGCTTAACCAGAACGGGCTAGCGAAAAAATACACATACCGTTGTAATCGGGCGAGTTTCTACTTTCAGATGCAATAGGAATTTTTGGGTTAGGTCAATCCGTTCGCGAGATATGGGAGTTTGAAGCCAAGAAATGGTAGAGAAGGCAAAAAACTTTTCACAATTCTGCTGCTCCAAACGCTTAACCAGAATGGCCTAGGGAAAAAATACACATACCGTTGTAATCGGGCGAGTTTCTACTTTCAGATGCAATAGGAATTTTTGGGTTAGGTCAATCCGTTCGCGAGATATGGGAGTTTGAAGCCAAGAAATTGTTGAGAAGGCAAAAAATTTTTCGCAATTCTGCTGCTCCAAACGCTTAACCAGAATGGTTTAGGGAAAAAATACGCATACCGTTGTAATCGGGCGAGTTTCTACTTTCAGATGCAATAGGAATTTTTGGGTTAGGTCAATCCGTTCGCGAGATATGGGACTTTGAAGCCAAGAAATGGTTGAGAAGGCAAAAAATTTTTCGCAATTCTGCTGCTCCAAACGCTTAACCAGAATGGCCTAGGGAAAAAATACACATACCGTTGTAATCGGGCGAGTTTCTACTTTCAGATGCAATAGGAATTTTTGGGTTACATCAATCCGTTCGCGAGATATGGGAGTTTGAAGTCAAGAAATGGTAGAGGAGGCAAAAAATTTTTCACAATTCTGCTGCTCCAAACGCTTAACCAGAATGGCCTACGGAAAAAATACACATACCGTTGTAATCGGGCGAGTTTCTACTTTCAGATGCAATAGGAATTTTTGGGTTAGGTCAATCCGTTCGCGAGATATGGGACTTTGAAGCCAAGAAATGGTTGAGAAGGCAAAAAATTTTTCGCAATTCTGCTGCTCCAAACGCTTAACCAGAATGGCCTAGCGAAAAAATACACATACCGTTATAATCGGGCGAGTTTCTACTTTCAGATGCAATAGGAATTTTTGGGTTACGTCAATCCGTTCGCGAGATATGGAAGTTTGAAGCTAAGAAATGGTTGAGAAGACAACAAATTTTTCGCACTTCTGCTGCTCCAAACGCTTAACCAGAATGGCCAAGGGAAAAAATACACATACCGTTGTAATCGGGCGAGTTTCTACTTTCAGATGCAATAGGAATTTATGGGTTAGGTCAATTCGTTCGCGAGATATGGGAGTTTGAAGCCAAGAAATTGTTGAGAAGGCAAAAAATTTTTCACAATTCTGCTGCTCCAAACGCTTAACCAGAATGGCCTAGGGAAAAAATACACATACCGTTGTAATCGGGCGAGTTTCTACTTTCAGATGCAATAGGAATTTTTGGGTTAGGTCAATCCGTTCGCGAGATATGGGAGTTTGAAGCCAAGAAATGGTTGAGAAGCCAAAAAATTTTTCGCAATTCTGCTGCTCCAAACGCTTAACTAGAATGGCCTAGGGAAAAAATAAGCACACCGTTGTAATCGGGCGAGTTTCTACTTTCAGATGCAATAGGAATTTTTGGGTTAGGTCAATCCGTTCGCGAGATATGGGAGTTTGATGCCAAGAAATGGTAGAGAAGGCAAAAAATTTTTCACAATTCTGCTGCTCCAAACGCTTAACCAGAATGGCCTAGGGAAAAAATACACATACCGTTGTAATCGGGCGAGTTTCTACTTTCAGATGCAATAGGAATTTTTGGGTTAGGTCAGTCTGTTCGCGAGATATGGGAGTTTGAAGACAAGAAATGGTTGAGAAGGCAAAAAATTTTTCGCAATTCTGCTGCTCCGAACGCTTAACCAGAATGGCCTAGGGAAAAAATACACATACCGTTGTAGTCGGGTGAGTTTCTACTTTCAGATGCAATAGGAATTTTTGGGTTAGGTCAAACCGTTCGCGAGATATGGGAGTTTGAAGCCAAGAAATGGTTGAGAAGCCAAAAAATTTTTCGCAATTCTGCTGCTCCAAACGCTTAACTAGAATGGCCAAGGGAAAAAATACACATACCGCTGTAATCGGGCGAGTTTCTACTTTCAGATGCAATAGGAATTTTTGGGTTAGGTCAGTCTGTTCGCGAGATATGGGAGTTTGAAGCCAAGAAATGGTAGAGAAGGCAAAAAATTTTTCACAATTCTGCTGCTCCAAGCGCTTAACCAGAATGGGCTAGGGAAAAAATACACATACCGTTGTAATCGGGCGAGTTTCTACTTTCAGATGCAATAGGAATTTTTGGGTTAGGTCAATCCGTTCGCGAGATATGGGAGTTTGAAGACAAGAAATGGTTGAGAAGGCAAAAAATTTTTCGCAATTCTGCTGCTCCGAACGCTTAACCAGAATGGCCTAGGGAAAAAATACACATACCGTTGTAGTCGGGTGAGTTTCTACTTTCAGATGCAATAGGAATTTTTGGGTTAGGTCAATCCGTTCGCGAGATATGGGACTTTGAAGCCAAGAAATGGTTGAGAAGGCAAAAAATTTTTCGCAATTCTGCTGCTCCAAACGCTTAACCAGAAAGGCCTAGGGAAAAAATACACATACCGTTGTAATCGGGCGAGTTTCTACTTTCAGATGCAATAGGAATTTTTGGGTTACGTCAATCCGTTCGCGATATATGGTTGTTTGAAGCCAAGAAATGGTAGAGAAGGCAAAAAATTTTTCAAAATTCTGCTGCTCCAAACGCTTAACCAGAATGGCCTAGGGAAAAAATACACATACCGTTGTAATCGGGCGAGTTTCTACTTTCAGATGCAATAGGAATTTTTGGGCTAGGTCAGTCGGTTCGCGAGATATGGGAGTTTGAAGCCAAGAAATGGTAGAGAAGGCAAAAAATTTTTCACAATTCTGCTGCTCCAAACGCTTAACCAGAACGGGCTAGCGAAAAAATACACATACCGTTGTAATCGGGCGAGTTTCTACTTTCAGATGCAATAGGAATTTTTGGGTTAGGTCAATCCGTTCGCGAGATATGGGAGTTTGAAGCCAAGAAATGGTTGAGAAGCCAAAAAATTTTTCGCAATTCTGCTGCTCCAAACGCTTAACTAGAATGGCCAAGGGAAAAAATACACATACCGCTGTAATCGGGCGAGTTTCTACTTTCAGATGCAATAGGAATTTTTGGGTTAGGTCAGTCTGTTCGCGAGATATGGGAGTTTGAAGCCAAGAAATGGTAGAGAAGGCAAAAAATTTTTCACAATTCTGCTGCTCCAAGCGCTTAACCAGAATGGGCTAGGGAAAAAATACACATACCGTTGTAATCGGGCGAGTTTCTACTTTCAGATGCAATAGGAATTTTTGGGTTAGGTCAATCCGTTCGCGAGATATCGGACTTTGAAGCCAAGAAATGGTTGAGAAGGCAAAAAATTTTTCGCAATTCTGCTGCTCCAAACGCTTAACCAGAATGGCCTAGGGAAAAAATACACATACCGTTGTAATCGGGCGAGTTTCTACTTTCAGATGCAATAGGAATTTTTGGGTTACGTCAATCCGTTCGCGAGATATGGTAGTTTGAAGCCAAGAAATGGTAGAGAAGGCAAAAAATTTTTCACAATTCTGCTGCTCCAAACGCTTAACCAAAATGGCCAAGGGAAAAAATACACATACCGTTGTAATCGGGCGAGTTTCTACTTTCAGATGCAATAGGAATTTTTGGGTTAGGTCAATCCGTTCGCGAGATATGGGAGTTTGAAGCCAAGAAATGGTAGAGAAGGCAAAAAATTTTTCACAATTCTGCTGCTCCAAACGCTTAACCAGAATGGCCTAGGGAAAAAATACACATACCGTTGTAATCGGGCGAGTTTCTACTTTCAGATGCAATAGGAATTTTTGGGTTAGGTCAATCCGTTCGCGAGATATGGGAGTTTGAAGCCAAGAAATGGTAGAGATGGCAAAAAATTTTTCAAAATTCTGCTGCTCCAAACGCTTAACCAGAATGGCCTAGGGAAAAAATACACATACCGTTGTAATCGGGCGAGTTTCTACTTTCAGATGCAATAGGAATTTTTGGGTTATGTCAATCCGTTCGCGAGATATGGGAGTTTGAAGCCAAGAAATGGTCGAGAAGGCAAAAAATTTTTCACAATTCTGCTGCTCCAAACGCTTAACCAAAATGGCCAAGGGAAAAAATACACATACCGCTGTAATCGGGCGAGTTTCTACTTTCAGATGCAATAGGAACTTTTGGATTAGGTCACTCTGTTCGCGAGATATGGGAGTTTGAAGCCAAGAAATGGTAGAGAAGGCAAAAAATTTTTCACAATTCTGCTGCTCCAAACACTTAACCAGAATGGGCTAGGGAAAAAATACACATACCGTTGTAATCGGGCGAGTTTCTACTTTCAGATGCAATAGGAATTTTTGGGTTATGTCAAACCGTTCGCGAGATATGGGAGTTTGAAGACAATTAATGGTTGAGAAGGCAAAAAATTTTTCGCAATTCTGCTGCTCCAAACGCTTAACCAGAATGGGCTAGGGAAAAAATACACATACCGTTGTAATCGGGCGAGTTTCTACTTTCAGATGCAATAGGAATTTTTGGGTTATGTCAAACCGTTCGCGAGATATGGGAGTTTGAAGCCAAGAAATGGTAGAGATGGCAAAAAATTTTTCAAAATTCTGCTGCTCCAAACGCTTAACCAGAATGGCCTAGGGAAAAAATACACATACCTTTGTAATCGGGCGAGTTTCTACTTTCAGATGCAATAGGAATTTTTGGGTTATGTCAATCCGTTCGCGAGATATGGGAGTTTGAAGCCAAGAAATGGTCGAGAAGGCAAAAAATTTTTCACAATTCTGCTGCTCCAAACGCTTAACCAAAATGGCCAAGGGAAAAAATACACATACCGTTGTAATCGGGCGAGTTTCTACTTTCAGATGCAATAGGAATTTTTGGGTTAGGTCAATCCGTTCGCGAGATATGGGAGTTTGAAGCCAAGAAATGGTAGAGATGGCAAAAAATTTTTCAAAATTCTGCTGCTCCAAACGCTTAACCAGAATGGCCTAGGGAAAAAATACACATACCGTTGTAATCGGGCGAGTTTCTACTTTCAGATGCAATAGGAATTTTTGGGTTATGTCAATCCGTTCGCGAGATATGGGAGTTTGAAGCCAAGAAATGGTCGAGAAGGCAAAAAATTTTTCACAATTCTGCTGCTCCAAACGCTTAACCAAAATGGCCAAGGGAAAAAATACACATACCGCTGTAATCGGGCGAGTTTCTACTTTCAGATGCAATAGGAACTTTTGGATTAGGTCACTCTGTTCGCGAGATATGGGAGTTTGAAGCCAAGAAATGGTAGAGAAGGCAAAAAATTTTTCACAATTCTGCTGCTCCAAACACTTAACCAGAATGGGCTAGGGAAAAAATACACATACCGTTGTAATCGGGCGAGTTTCTACTTTCAGATGCAATAGGAATTTTTGGGTTATGTCAAACCGTTCGCGAGATATGGGAGTTTGAAGACAATTAATGGTTGAGAAGGCAAAAAATTTTTCGCAATTCTGCTGCTCCAAACGCTTAACCAGAATGGGCTAGGGAAAAAATACACATACCGTTGTAATCGGGCGAGTTTCTACTTTCAGATGCAATAGGAATTTTTGGGTTATGTCAAACCGTTCGCGAGATATGGGAGTTTGAAGCCAAGAAATGGTAGAGATGGCAAAAAATTTTTCAAAATTCTGCTGCTCCAAACGCTTAACCAGAATGGCCTAGGGAAAAAATACACATACCTTTGTAATCGGGCGAGTTTCTACTTTCAGATGCAATAGGAATTTTTGGGTTATGTCAATCCGTTCGCGAGATATGGGAGTTTGAAGCCAAGAAATGGTCGAGAAGGCAAAAAATTTTTCACAATTCTGCTGCTCCAAACGCTTAACCAAAATGGCCAAGGGAAAAAATACACATACCGTTGTAATCGGGCGAGTTTCTACTTTCAGATGCAATAGGAATTTTTGGATTAGGTCAATCCGTTCGCGAGATATGGGAGTTTGAAGCCAAGAAATGGTAGAGAAGGCAAAAAATTTTTCACAATTCTGCTGCTCCAAACGCTTAACCAGAATGGCCTAGGGAAAAAATACACATACCGTTGTAATCGGGCGAGTTTCTACTTTCAGATGCAATAGGAATTTTTGGGTTAGGTCAATCCGTTCGCGAGATATGGGAGTTTGAAGCCAAGAAATGGTAGAGATGGCAAAAAATTTTTCAAAATTCTGCTGCTCCAAACGCTTAACCAGAATGGCCTAGGGAAAAAATACACATACCGTTGTAATCGGGCGAGTTTCTACTTTCAGATGCAATAGGAATTTTTGGGTTATGTCAATCCGTTCGCGAGATATGGGAGTTTGAAGCCAAGAAATGGTCGAGAAGGCAAAAAATTTTTCACAATTCTGCTGCTCCAAACGCTTAACCAAAATGGCCAAGGGAAAAAATACACATACCGCTGTAATCGGGCGAGTTTCTACTTTCAGATGCAATAGGAACTTTTGGATTAGGTCACTCTGTTCGCGAGATATGGGAGTTTGAAGCCAAGAAATGGTAGAGAAGGCAAAAAATTTTTCACAATTCTGCTGCTCCAAACACTTAACCAGAATGGGCTAGGGAAAAAATACACATACCGTTGTAATCGGGCGAGTTTCTACTTTCAGATGCAATAGGAATTTTTGGGTTATGTCAAACCGTTCGCGAGATATGGGAGTTTGAAGACAATTAATGGTTGAGAAGGCAAAAAATTTTTCGCAATTCTGCTGCTCCAAACGCTTAACCAGAATGGGCTAGGGAAAAAATACACATACCGTTGTAATCGGGCGAGTTTCTACTTTCAGATGCAATAGGAATTTTTGGGTTATGTCAAACCGTTCGCGAGATATGGGAGTTTGAAGCCAAGAAATGGTAGAGATGGCAAAAAATTTTTCAAAATTCTGCTGCTCCAAACGCTTAACCAGAATGGCCTAGGGAAAAAATACACATACCGTTGTAATCGGGCGAGTTTCTACTTTCAGATGCAATAGGAATTTTTGGGTTATGTCAATCCGTTCGCGAGATATGGGAGTTTGAAGCCAAGAAATGGTCGAGAAGGCAAAAAATTTTTCACAATTCTGCTGCTCCAAGCGCTTAACCAGAATGGGCTAGGGAAAAAATACACATACCGTTGTAATCGGGCGAGTTTCTACTTTCAGATGCAATAGGAATTTTTGGGTTAGGTCAATCCGTTCGCGAGATATGGGAGTTTGAAGACAAGAAATGGTTGAGAAGGCAAAAAATTTTTCGCAATTCTGCTGCTCCGAACGCTTAACCAGAATGGCCTAGGGAAAAAATACACATACCGTTGTAGTCGGGTGAGTTTCTACTTTCAGATGCAATAGGAATTTTTGGGTTAGGTCAATCCGTTCGCGAGATATGGGACTTTGAAGCCAAGAAATGGTTGAGAAGGCAAAAAATTTTTCGCAATTCTGCTGCTCCAAACGCTTAACCAGAATGGCCTAGGGAAAAAATACACATACCGTTGTAATCGGGCGAGTTTCTACTTTCAGATGCAATAGGAATTTTTGGGTTACGTCAATCCGTTCGCGATATATGGTTGTTTGAAGCCAAGAAATGGTAGAGAAGGCAAAAAATTTTTCAAAATTCTGCTGCTCCAAACGCTTAACCAGAATGGCCTAGGGAAAAAATACACATACCGTTGTAATCGGGCGAGTTTCTACTTTCAGATGCAATAGGAATTTTTGGGCTAGGTCAGTCTGTTCGCGAGATATGGGAGTTTGAAGCCAAGAAATGGTAGAGAAGGCAAAAAATTTTTCACAATTCTGCTGCTCCAAACGCTTAACCAGAACGGGCTAGCGAAAAAATACACATACCGTTGTAATCGGGCGAGTTTCTACTTTCAGATGCAATAGGAATTTTTGGGTTAGGTCAATCCGTTCGCGAGATATGGGAGTTTGAAGCCAAGAAATGGTTGAGAAGCCAAAAAATTTTTCGCAATTCTGCTGCTCCAAACGCTTAACTAGAATGGCCAAGGGAAAAAATACACATACCGCTGTAATCGGGCGAGTTTCTACTTTCAGATGCAATAGGAATTTTTGGGTTAGGTCAGTCTGTTCGCGAGATATGGGAGTTTGAAGCCAAGAAATGGTAGAGAAGGCAAAAAATTTTTCACAATTCTGCTGCTCCAAGCGCTTAACCAGAATGGGCTAGGGAAAAAATACACATACCGCTGTAATCGGGCGAGTTTCTACTTTCAGATGCAATAGGAATTTTTGGGTTAGGTCAATCCGTTCGCGAGATATGGGACTTTGAAGCCAAGAAATGGTTGAGAAGGCAAAAAATTTTTCGCAATTCTGCTGCTCCAAACGCTTAACCAGAATGGCCTAGGGAAAAAATACACATACCGTTGTAATCGGGCGAGTTTCTACTTTCAGATGCAATAGGAATTTTTGGGTTACGTCAATCCGTTCGCGAGATATGGTAGTTTGAAGCCAAGAAATGGTAGAGAAGGCAAAAAATTTTTCACAATTCTGCTGCTCCAAACGCTTAACCAAAATGGCCAAGGGAAAAAATACACATACCGTTGTAATCGGGCGAGTTTCTACTTTCAGATGCAATAGGAATTTTTGGGTTAGGTCAATCCGTTCGCGAGATATGGGAGTTTGAAGCCAAGAAATGGTAGAGAAGGCAAAAAATTTTTCACAATTCTGCTGCTCCAAACGCTTAACCAGAATGGCCTAGGGAAAAAATACACATACCGTTGTAATCGGGCGAGTTTCTACTTTCAGATGCAATAGGAATTTTTGGGTTAGGTCAATCCGTTCGCGAGATATGGGAGTTTGAAGACAAGAAATGGTTGAGAAGGCAAAAAATTTTTCGCAATTCTGCTGCTCCGAACGCTTAACCAGAATGGCCTAGGGAAAAAATACACATACCGTTGTAGTCGGGTGAGTTTCTACTTTCAGATGCAATAGGAATTTTTGGGTTAGGTCAATCCGTTCGCGAGATATGGGACTTTGAAGCCAAGAAATGGTTGAGAAGGCAAAAAATTTTTCGCAATTCTGCTGCTCCAAACGCTTAACCAGAATGGCCTAGGGAAAAAATACACATACCGTTGTAATCGGGCGAGTTTCTACTTTCAGATGCAATAGGAATTTTTGGGTTACGTCAATCCGTTCGCGATATATGGTTGTTTGAAGCCAAGAAATGGTAGAGAAGGCAAAAAATTTTTCAAAATTCTGCTGCTCCAAACGCTTAACCAGAATGGCCTAGGGAAAAAATACACATACCGTTGTAATCGGGCGAGTTTCTACTTTCAGATGCAATAGGAATTTTTGGGCTAGGTCAGTCTGTTCGCGAGATATGGGAGTTTGAAGCCAAGAAATGGTAGAGAAGGCAAAAAATTTTTCACAATTCTGCTGCTCCAAACGCTTAACCAGAACGGGCTAGCGAAAAAATACACATACCGTTGTAATCGGGCGAGTTTCTACTTTCAGATGCAATAGGAATTTTTGGGTTAGGTCAATCCGTTCGCGAGATATGGGAGTTTGAAGCCAAGAAATGGTTGAGAAGCCAAAAAATTTTTCGCAATTCTGCTGCTCCAAACGCTTAACTAGAATGGCCAAGGGAAAAAATACACATACCGCTGTAATCGGGCGAGTTTCTACTTTCAGATGCAATAGGAATTTTTGGGTTAGGTCAGTCTGTTCGCGAGATATGGGAGTTTGAAGCCAAGAAATGGTAGAGAAGGCAAAAAATTTTTCACAATTCTGCTGCTCCAAGCGCTTAACCAGAATGGGCTAGGGAAAAAATACACATACCGCTGTAATCGGGCGAGTTTCTACTTTCAGATGCAATAGGAATTTTTGGGTTAGGTCAATCCGTTCGCGAGATATGGGACTTTGAAGCCAAGAAATGGTTGAGAAGGCAAAAAATTTTTCGCAATTCTGCTGCTCCAAACGCTTAACCAGAATGGCCTAGGGAAAAAATACACATACCGTTGTAATCGGGCGAGTTTCTACTTTCAGATGCAATAGGAATTTTTGGGTTACGTCAATCCGTTCGCGAGATATGGTAGTTTGAAGCCAAGAAATGGTAGAGAAGGCAAAAAATTTTTCACAATTCTGCTGCTCCAAACGCTTAACCAAAATGGCCAAGGGAAAAAATACACATACCGTTGTAATCGGGCGAGTTTCTACTTTCAGATGCAATAGGAATTTTTGGGTTAGGTCAATCCGTTCGCGAGATATGGGAGTTTGAAGCCAAGAAATGGTAGAGAAGGCAAAAAATTTTTCACAATTCTGCTGCTCCAAACGCTTAACCAGAATGGCCTAGGGAAAAAATACACATACCGTTGTAATCGGGCGAGTTTCTACTTTCAGATGCAATAGGAATTTTTGGGTTAGGTCAATCCGTTCGCGAGATATGGGAGTTTGAAGCCAAGAAATGGTAGAGATGGCAAAAAATTTTTCAAAATTCTGCTGCTCCAAACGCTTAACCAGAATGGCCTGGGAAAAAATACACATACCGTTGTAATCGGGCGAGTTTCTACTTTCAGATGCAATAGGAATTTTTGGGTTATGTCAATCCGTTCGCGAGATATGGGAGTTTGAAGCCAAGAAATGGTCGAGAAGGCAAAAAATTTTTCACAATTCTGCTGCTCCAAACGCTTAACCAAAATGGCCAAGGGAAAAAATACACATACCGCTGTAATCGGGCGAGTTTCTACTTTCAGATGCAATAGGAACTTTTGGATTAGGTCACTCTGTTCGCGAGATATGGGAGTTTGAAGCCAAGAAATGGTAGAGAAGGCAAAAAATTTTTCACAATTCTGCTGCTCCAAACACTTAACCAGAATGGGCTAGGGAAAAAATACACATACCGTTGTAATCGGGCGAGTTTCTACTTTCAGATGCAATAGGAATTTTTGGGTTATGTCAAACCGTTCGCGAGATATGGGAGTTTGAAGACAATTAATGGTTGAGAAGGCAAAAAATTTTTCGCAATTCTGCTGCTCCAAACGCTTAACCAGAATGGGCTAGGGAAAAAATACACATACCGTTGTAATCGGGCGAGTTTCTACTTTCAGATGCAATAGGAATTTTTGGGTTATGTCAAACCGTTCGCGAGATATGGGAGTTTGAAGCCAAGAAATGGTAGAGATGGCAAAAAATTTTTCAAAATTCTGCTGCTCCAAACGCTTAACCAGAATGGCCTAGGGAAAAAATACACATACCGTTGTAATCGGGCGAGTTTCTACTTTCAGATGCAATAGGAATTTTTGGGTTATGTCAATCCGTTCGCGAGATATGGGAGTTTGAAGCCAAGAAATGGTCGAGAAGGCAAAAAATTTTTCACAATTCTGCTGCTCCAAACGCTTAACCAAAGTGGCCAAGGGAAAAAATACACATACCGCTGTAATCGGGCGAGTTTCTACTTTCAGATGCAATAGGAACTTTTAGGTTAGGTCACTCTGTTCGCGAGATATGGGAGTTTGAAGCCAAGAAATGGTAGAGAAGGCAAAAAATTTTTCACAATTCTGCTGCTCCAAACGCTTAACCAGAATGGGCTAGGGAAAAAATACACATACCGTTGTAATCGGGCGAGTTTCTACTTTCAGATGCAATAGGAATTTTTGGGTTATGTCAAACCGTTCGCGAGATATGGGAGTTTGAAGACAAGTAATGGTTGAGAAGGCAAAAAATTTTTCGCAATTCTGCTGCTCCAAACGCTTAACCAAAATGGCCAAGGGAAAAAATACACATACCGCTGTAATCGGGCGAGTTTCTACTTTCAGATGCAATAGGAATTTTTGGGTTAGGTCAGTCTGTTCGCGAGATATGGGAGTTTGAAGCCAAGAAATGGTAGAGAAGGCAAAAAATTTTTCACAATTCTGCTGCTCCAAACACTTAACCAGAATGGGCTAGGGAAAAAATACACATACCGTTGTAATCGGGCGAGTTTCTACTTTCAGATGCAATAGGAATTTTTGGGTTATGTCAAACCGTTCGCGAGATATGGGAGTTTGAAGACAATTAATGGTTGAGAAGGCAAAAAATTTTTCGCAATTCTGCTGCTCCAAACGCTTAACCAGAATGGGCTAGGGAAAAAATACACATACCGTTGTAATCGGGCGAGTTTCTACTTTCAGATGCAATAGGAATTTTTGGGTTATGTCAAACCGTTCGCGAGATATGGGAGTTTGAAGCCAAGAAATGGTAGAGATGGCAAAAAATTTTTCAAAATTCTGCTGCTCCAAACGCTTAACCAGAATGGCCTAGGGAAAAAATACACATACCGTTGTAATCGGGCGAGTTTCTACTTTCAGATGCAATAGGAATTTTTGGGTTATGTCAATCCGTTCGCGAGATATGGGAGTTTGAAGCCAAGAAATGGTCGAGAAGGCAAAAAATTTTTCACAATTCTGCTGCTCCAAACGCTTAACCAAAATGGCCAAGGGAAAAAATACACATACCGCTGTAATCGGGCGAGTTTCTACTTTCAGATGCAATAGGAACTTTTAGGTTAGGTCACTCTGTTCGCGAGATATGGGAGTTTGAAGCCAAGAAATGGTAGAGAAGGCAAAAAATTTTTCACAATTCTGCTGCTCCAAACGCTTAACCAGAATGGGCTAGGGAAAAAATACACATACCGTTGTAATCGGGCGAGTTTCTACTTTCAGATGCAATAGGAATTTTTGGGTTATGTCAAACCGTTCGCGAGATATGGGAGTTTGAAGACAAGTAATGGTTGAGAAGGCAAAAAATTTTTCGCAATTCTGCTGCTCCAAACGCTTAACCAAAATGGCCAAGGGAAAAAATACACATACCGCTGTAATCGGGCGAGTTTCTACTTTCAGATGCAATAGGAATTTTTGGGTTAGGTCAGTCTGTTCGCGAGATATGGGAGTTTGAAGCCAAGAAATGGTAGAGAAGGCAAAAAATTTTTCACAATTCTGCTGCTCCAAACGCTTAACCAGAACGGGCTAGGGAAAAAATACACATACCGTTGTAATCGGGCGAGTTTCTACTTTCAGATGCAATAGGAATTTTTGGGTTAGGTCAATCCGTTCGCGAGAGATGGGAGTTTGAAGACAAGAAATGGTTGAGAAGGCAAAAAATTTTTCGCAATTCTGCTGCTCCGATCGCTTAGCCAGAATGGCCTAGGGAAAAAATTCACATACCGTTGTAATCGGGCGAGTTTCTACTTTCAGATGCAATAGGAATTTTTGGGTTAGGTCAATCCGTTCGCGAGATATGGGAGTTTGAAGCCAAGAAATGGTTGAGAAGGCATACAATTTTTCGCAATTCTGCTGATCCAAACGCTTAACCAGAATGGCCTCGGGAAAAATACACATACCGTTGTAATCGGGTGAGTTTCTACTTTCAGATGCAATAGGAATTTTTGGGTTAGGTCAATCCGTTCGCGAGATATGGGAGTTTGAAGCCAAGAAATGGTAGAGAAGGCAAAAAATTTTTCACAATTCTGCTGCTCCAAACGCTTAACCAGAATGTCCTAGGGAAAAAATACACATACCGTTGTAATCGGGCGAGTTTCTACTTTCAGATGCAATAGGAATTTTTGGGATAGGTCAATCCGTTCGCGAGATATGGGAGTTTGAAGCCAAGAAATGGTAGAGATGGCAAAAAATTTTTCAAAATTCTGCTGCTCCAAACGCTTAACCAGAATGGCCTAGGGAAAAAATACACATACCGTTGTAATCGGGCGAGTTTCTACTTTCAGATGCAATAGGAATTTTTGGGTTAGGTCAATCCGTTCGCGAGAAATGGGAGTTTGAAGCCAAGAAATGGTCGAGAAGGCAAAAAATTTTTCACAATTCTGCTGCTCCAAACGCTTAACCAAAATGGCCAAGGGAAAAAATACACATACCGCTGTAATCGGGCGAGTTTCTACTTTCAGATGCAATAGGAACTTTTGGGTTAGGTCACTCTGTTCGCGAGATATGGGAGTTTGAAGCCAAGAAATGGTAGAGAAGGCAAAAAATTTTTCACAAATCTGCTGCTCCAAACGCTTAACCAGAATGGGCTAGGGAAAAAATACACATACCGTTGTAATCGGGCGAGTTTCTACTTTCAGATGCAATAGGAATTTTTGGGTTATGTCAAACCGTTCGCGAGATATGGGAGTTTGAAGACAAGTAATGGTTGAGAAGGCAAAAATTTTTTCGCAATTCTGCTGCTCCAAACGCTTAACCAAAATGGCCAAGGGAAAAAATACACATACCGCTGTAATCGGGCGAGTTTCTACTTTCAGATGCAATAGGAATTTTTGGGTTAGGTCAGTCTGTTCGCGAGATATGGGAGTTTGAAGCCAAGAAATGGTAGAGAAGGCAAAAAATTTTTCACAATTCTGCTGCTCCAAACGCTTAACCAGAACGGGCTAGGGAAAAAATACACATACCGTTGTAATCGGGCGAGTTTCTACTTTCAGATGCAATAGGAATTTTTGGGTTAGGTCAATCCGTTCGCGAGAGATGGGAGTTTGAAGACAAGAAATGGTTGAGAAGGCAAAAAATTTTTCGCAATTCTGCTGCTCCGATCGCTTAGCCAGAATGGCCTAGGGAAAAAATTCACATACCGTTGTAATCGGGCGAGTTTCTACTTTCAGATGCAATAGGAATTTTTGGGTTAGGTCAGTCTGTTCGGGAGATATGGGAGTTTGAAGACAAGAAATGGTTGAGAAGGCAAAAAATTTTTCGCAATTCTGCTGCTCCGAACGCTTAACCAGAATGGCCTAGGGAAAAAATACACATACCGTTGTAGTCGGGCGAGTTTCTACTTTCAGATGCAATAGGAATTTTTGGGTTAGGTCCATCCGTTCGCGAGATATGGGACATTGAAGCCAAGAAATGGTTGAGAAGGCAAAAAATTTTTCGCAATTCTGCTGCTCCAAACGCTTAACCAGAATGGCCTAGGGAAAAAATACACATACCGTTGTAATCGGGCGAGCTTCTACTTTCAGATGCAATAGGAATTTTTGGGTTACGTCAATCCGTTCGCGAGATATGGTAGTTTGAAGCCAAGAAATGGTAGAGAAGGCAAAAAATTTTTCAAAATTCTGCTGCTCCAAACGCTTAACCAGAATGGCCTAGGGAAAAAATACACATACCGTTGTAATCGGGCGAGTTTCTACTTTCAGTTGCAATAGGAATTTTTGGGTTAGGTCAGTCTGTTCGCGAGATATGGGAGTTTGAAGCCAAGAAATGGTAGAGAAGGCAAAAAATTTTTCACAATTCTGCTGCTCCAAACGCTTAACCAGAACGGGCTAAGGAAAAAATACACATACCGTTGTAATCGGGCGAGTTTCTACTTTCAGATGCAATAGGAATTTTTGGGTTAGGTCAATCCGTTCGCGAGATATGGGAGTTTGAAGCCAAGAAATGGTTGAGAAGCCAAAAAATTTTTCGCAATTCTGCTGCTCCAAACGCTTAACTAGAATGGCCAAGGGAAAAAATACACATACCGCTGTAATCGGGCGAGTTTCTACTTTCACATGCAATAGGAATTTTTGGGTTAGGTCAGTCTGTTCGCGAGATATGGGAGTTTGAAGCCAAGAAATGGTTGAGAAGGCATACAATTTTTCGCAATTCTGCTGATCCAAACGCTTAACCAGAATGGCCTCGGGAAAAATACACATACCGTTGTAATCGGGCGAGATTCTACTTTCAGATGTAATAGGAATTTTTGGGTTAGGTCAATCAGTTCGCGAGATATGGGAGTTTGAAGCCAAGAAATGGTTGAGAAGCCAAAAAATTTTTCGCAATTCTGCTGCTCCAAACGCTTAACTAGAATGGCCAAGCGAAAAAATACACATACCGCTGTAATCGGGCGAGTTTCTACTTTCAGATGCAATAGGAATTTTTGGGTTAGGTCAGTCTGTTCGCGAGATATGGGAGTTTCAAGCCAAGAAATGGTAGAGAAGGCAAAAAATTTTTCACAATTCTGCTGCTCCAAACGCTTAACCAGAATGGGCTAGGGAAAAAATACACATACCGTTGTAATCGGGCGAGTTTCTACTTTCAGATGCAATAGGAATTTTTGGGTTAGGTCAATCCGTTCGCGAGATATGGGACTTTGAAGCCAAGAAATGGTTGAGAAGGCAAAAAATTTTTCGCAATTCTGCTGCTCCAAACGCTTAACCAGAATGGCCTAGGGAAAAAATACACATACCGTTGTAATCGGGCGAGTTTCTACTTTCAGATGCAATAGGAATTTTTGGGTTACGTCAATCCGTTCGCAAGATATGGTAGTTTGAAGCCAAGAAATGGTAGAGAAGGCAAAAAATTTTTCACAATTCTGCTGCTCCAAACGCTTAACCAAAATGGCCAAGGGAAAAAATACACATACCGTTGTAATCGTGCGAGTTTCTACTTTCAGATGCAATAGGAATTTATGGGTTAGGTCAATCCGTTCGCGAGATATGGGAGTTTGAAGCCAAGAAATGGTAGAGAAGGCAAAAAATTTTTCACAATTCTGCTGCTCCAAACGCTTAACCAGAATGGGCTAGGGAAAAAATACACATACCGTTGTAATCGGGCGAGTTTCTACTTTCAGATGCAATAGGAATTTTTGGGTTAGGTCAAACCGTTCGCGAGATATGGGAATTTGAAGACAAGTAATGGTTGAGAAGGCAAAAAATTTTTCGCAATTCTGCTGCTCCAAACGCTTAACCAAAATGGCCAAGGGAAAAAATACACATACCGCTGTAATCGGGCGAGTTTCTACTTTCAGATGCAATAGGAATTTTTGGGTTAGGTCAGTCTGTTCGCGAGATATGGGAGTTTGAAGCCAAGAAATGGTAGAGAAGGCAAAAAATTTTTCACAATTCTGCTGCTCCAAACGCTTAACCAGAACGGGCTAGGGAAAAAATACACATACCGTTGTAATCGGGCGAGTTTCTACTTTCAGATGCAATAGGAATTTTCGGGTTAGGTCAATCCGTTCGCGAGAGATGGGAGTTTGAAGACAAGAAATGGTTGAGAAGGCAAAAAATTTTTCGCAATTCTGCTGCTCCGAACGCTTAACCAGAATGGCCTAGGGAAAAAATTCACATACCGTTGTAATCGGGCGAGTTTCTACTTTCAGATGCAATAGGAATTTTTGGGTTAGGTCAATGCGTTCGCGAGATATGGGAGTTTGAAGCCAAGAAATGGTTGAGAAGGCATACAATTTTTCGCAATTCTGCTGATCCAAACGCTTAACCAGAATGGCCTCGGGAAAAATACACATACCGTTGTAATCGGGTGAGTTTCTACTTTCAGATGCAATAGGAATTTTTGGGTTAGGTCAATCCGTTCGCGAGATATGGGAGTTTGAAGCCAAGAAATGGTTGAGAAGCCAAAAAATTTTTCGCAATTCTGCTGCTCCAAACGCTTAACTAGAATGGCCTAGGGAAAAAATAAACATACCGTTGTAATCGGGCGAGTTTCTACTTTCAGATGAAATAGGAATTTTTGGGTTCGGTCAATCCGTTCGCGAGATATGGGAGTTTGAAGCCAAGAAATGGTTGAGAAGGCAAAAAATTTTTCGCAATTCTGCTGCTGCAAACGCTTAACCAAAATGGCCAAGGGAAAAAATACACATACCGCTGTAATCGGGCGAGTTTCTACTTTCAGATGCAATAGGAATTTTTGGGTTAGGTCAGTCTGTTCGCGAGATATGGGAGTTTGAAGCCAAGAAATGGTAGAGAAGGCTAAAAATTTTTCACAATTCTGCTGCTCCAAACGCTTAACCAGAATGGGCTAGGGAAAAAATACACATACCGTAGTAATCGGGCGAGTTTCTACTTTCAGATGCAATAGGAATTTTTGGGTTAGGTCAATCCGTTCGCGAGATATGGGACTTTGAAGCCAAGAAATGGTTGAGAAGGCAAAAAATTTTTCGCAATTCTGCTGCTCCAAACGCTTAACCAGAATGGCCTAGGGAAAAATTACACATACCGTTGTAATCGGGCGAGTTTCTAATTTCAGATGCAATAGGAATTTTTGGGTTACGTCAATCCGTTCGCGAGATATGGGAGTTTGAAGTCAAGAAATGGTAGAGAAGGCAAAAAATTTTTCACAATTCTGCTGCTCCAAACGCTTAACCAGAATGGCCTAGGGAAAAAATACACATACCGTTGTAATCGGGCGAGTTTCTACTTTCAGATGCAATAGGAATTTTTGGGTTAGGTCAATCCGTTCGCGAGATATGGGAGTTTGAAGCCAAGAAATGGTAGAGAAGGCAAAAAATTTTTCACAATTCTGCTGCTCCAAACGCTTAACCAAAATGGCCAAGGGAAAAAATACACATACCGCTGTAATCGGGCGAGTTTCTACTTTCAGATGCAATAGGAATTTTTGTGTTAGGTCAGTCTGTTCGCGAGATATGGGAGTTTGAAGCTAAGAAATGGTAGAGAAGACAAAAAATTTTTCACAATTCTGCTGCTCCAAACGCTTAACCAGAACGGGCTAGGGAAAAAATACACATACCGTTGTAATCGGGCGAGTTTCTTCTTTCAGATGCAATAGGAATTTTTGGGTTAGGTCAATCCGTTCGCGAGAGACGGGAGTTTGAAGACAAGAAATGGTTGAGAAGGCAAAAAATTTTTCGCAATTCTGCTGCTCCGAACGCTTAACCAGAATGGCCTAGGGAAAAAATTCACATACCGTTGTAATCGGGCGAGTTTCTACTTTCAGATGCAATAGGAATTTTTGGGTTAGGTCAATCCGTTCGCGAGATATGGGAGTTTGAAGCCAAGAAATGGTTGAGAAGGCATACAATTTTTCGCAATTCTGCTGATCCAAACGCTTAACCAGAATGGCCTCGGGAAAAATACACATACCGTTGTAATCGGGTGAGTTTCTACTTTCAGATGCAATAGGAATTTTTGGGTTAGGTCAATCCGTTCGCGAGATATGGGAGTTTGAAGCCAAGAAATGGTAGAGAAGGCAAAAAATTTTTCACAATTCTGCTGCTCCAAACGCTTAACCAGAATGGGCTAGGGAAAAAATACACATACCGTTGTAATCGGGCGAGTTTCTACTTTCAGATGCAATAGGAATTTTTGGGTTATGTCAATCCGTTCGCGAGATATGGGAGTTTGAAGCCAAGAAATGGTAGAGAAGGCAAAAAATTTTTCACAATTCTGCTGCTCCAAACGCTTAACCAGAATAGCCTAGGGAAAAAATACACATACCGTTGTAATCGGGCGAGTTTCTACTTTCAGATGCAATAGGAATTTTTGGGTTAGGTCAATCCGTTCGCGAGATATGGGAGTTTGAAGCCAAGAAATGGTCGAGAAGGCAAAAAATTTTTCACAATTCTGCTGCTCCAAACGCTTAACCAGAAAGGGCTAGGGAAAAAATACACATACCGTTGTAATCGGGCGAGTTTCTACTTTCAGATGCAATAGGAATTTTTGGGCTAGGTCAATCCGTTCGCGAGATATGGGACTTTGAAGCCAAGAAATGGTTGAGAAGGCAAAAAATTTTTCGCAATGCTGCTGCTCCAAACGCTTAACCAGAATGGCCTAGGGAAAAAATACACATACCGTTGTAATCGGGCGAGTTTCTACTTTCAGATGCAATAGGAATTTTTGGGTTAGGTCAATCCGTTCGCGAGATATGGGAGTTTGAAGCCAAGAAATGGTAGAGAAGGAAAAAAATTTTTCACAATTCTGCTGCTCCAAACGCTTAACCAGAATGGCCTAGGGAAAAAATACACATACCGTTGTAATCGGGCGAGTTTCTACTTTCAGATGCAATAGGAATTTTTGGGTTAGGTCAATCCGTTCGCGAGATATGGGAGTTTGAAGCCAAGAAATGGTAGAGAAGGCAAAAAATTTTTCAAAATTCTGCTGCTCCAAACGCTTAACCAGAATGGCCTAGGGAAAAAATACACATACCGTTGTAATCGGGCGAGTTTCTACTTTCAGATGCAATAGGAATTTTTGGCTTAGGTCAATCCGTTCGCGAGATATGGGAGTTTGAAGCCAAGAAATGGTAGAGAAGGCAAAAAATTTTTCACAATTCTGCTGCTCCAAACGCTTAACCAAAATGGCCAAGGGAAAAAATACACATACCGCTGTAATCGGGCGAGTTTCTACTTTCAGATGCAATAGGAACTTTTGGGTTAGGTCAGTCTGTTCGCGAGATATGGGAGTTTGAAGCCAAGAAATGGTAGAGAAGGCAAAAAATTTTTCACAATTCTGCTGCTCCAAACGCTTAACCAGAATGGGCTAGGGAAAAAATACACATACCGTTGTAATCGGGCGAGTTTCTACTTTCAGATGCAATAGGAATTTTTGGGTTAGGTCAAACCGTTCGCGAGATATGGGAGTTTGAAGACAAGAAATGGTTGAGAAGGCAAACAATTTTTCGCAATTCTGCTGCTCCAAACGCTTAACCAAAATGGCCAAGGGAAAAAATACACATACCGCTGTAATCGGGCGAGTTTCTACTTTCAGATGCAATAGGAATTTTTGGGTTAGGTCAGTCTGTTCGCGAGATATGGGAGTTTGAAGCCAAGAAATGGTAGAGAAGGCAAAAAATTTTTCACAATTCTGCTGCTCCAAACGCTTAACCAGAACGGGCTAGGGAAAAAATACACATATCGTTGTAATCGGGCGAGTTTCTTCTTTCAGATGCAATAGGAATTTTTGGGTTAGGTCAATCCGTTCGCGAGAGATGGGAGTTTGAAGACAAGAAATGGTTGAGAAGGCAAAAAATTTTTCGCAATTCTGCTGCTCCGAACGCTTAACCAGAATGGCCTAGGGAAAAAATTCACATACCGTTGTAATCGGGCGAGTTTCTACTTTCAGATGCAATAGGAATTTTTGGGTTAGGTCAATCCGTTCGCGAGATATGGGAGTTTGAAGCCAAGAAATGGTTGAGAAGGCATACAATTTTTCGCAATTCTGCTGATCCAAACGCTTAACCAGAATGGCCTCGGGAAAAATACACATACCGTTGTAATCGGGTGAGTTTCTACTTTCAGATGCAATAGGAATTTTTGGGTTAGGTCAATCCGTTCGCGAGATATGGGAGTTTGAAGCCAAGAAATGGTAGAGAAGGCAAAAAATTTTTCAAAATTCTGCTGCTCCAAACGCTTAACCAGAATGGCCTAGGGAAAAAATACACATACCGTTGTAATCGGGCGAGTTTCTACTTTCAGATGCAATAGGAATTTTTGGCTTAGGTCAATCCGTTCGCGAGATATGGGAGTTTGAAGCCAAGAAATGGTCGAGAAGGCAAAAAATTTTTCACAATTCTGCTGCTCCAAACGATTAACCAAAATGGCCAAGGGAAAAAATACACATACCGCTGTAATCGGGCGAGTTTCTACTTTCAGATGCAATAGGAATTTTTGGCTTAGGTCAATCCGTTCGCGAGATATGGGAGTTTGAAGCCAAGAAATGGTCGAGAAGGCAAACAATTTTTCACAATTCTGCTGCTCCAAACGATTAACCAAAATGTCCAAGGGAAAAAATACACATACCGCTGTAATCGGGCGAGTTTCTACTTTCAGATGCAATAGGAATTTTTGGGTTACGTCAATCCGTTCGCGAGATATGGTAGTTTGAAGCCAAGAAATGGTAGAGAAGGCAAAAAATTTTTCACAATTCTGCTGCTCCAAACGCTTAACCAAAATGGCCAAGGGAAAAAATACACATACCGTTGTAATCGGGCGAGTTTCTACTTTCAGATGCAATAGGAATTTTTGGGTTAGGTCAATCCGTTCGCGAGATATGGGAGTTTGAAGCCAAGAAATGGTAGAGAAGGCAAAAAATTTTTCACAATTCTGCTGCTCCAAACGCTTAACCAAAATGGCCAAGGGAAAAAATACACATACCGTTGTAATCGGGCGAGTTTCTACTTTCAGATGCAATAGGAATTTTTGGGTTAGGTCAATCCGTTCGCGAGATATGGGAGTTTGAATCCAAGAAATGGTAGAGAAGGCAAAAAATTTTTCACAATTCTGCTGCTCCAAACGCTTAACCAGAATAGCCTAGGGAAAAAATACACATACCGTTGTAATCGGGCGAGTTTCTACTTTCAGATGCAATAGGAATTTTTGGGTTACGTCAATCCGTTCGCGAGATATGGTAGTTTGAAGCCAAGAAATGGTAGAGAAGGCAAAAAATTTTTCAAAATTCTGCTGCTCCAAACGCTTAACCAGAATGGCCTAGGGAAAAAATACACATACCGTTGTAATCGGGCGAGTTTCTACTTTCAGATGCAATAGGAATTTTTGGCTTAGGTCAATCCGTTCGCGAGATATGGGAGTTTGAAGCCAAGAAATGGTCGAGAAGGCAAACAATTTTTCACAATTCTGCTGCTCCAAACGATTAACCAAAATGTCCAAGGGAAAAAATACACATACCGCTGTAATCGGGCGAGTTTCTACTTTCAGATGCAATAGGAACTTTTGGGTTAGGTCAGTCTGTTCGCGAGATATGGGAGTTTGAAGCCAAGAAATGGTAGAGAAGGCAAACAATTTATCACAATTCTGCTGCTCCAAACGCTTAACCAGAATGGGCTAGGGAAAAAATAAACATACCGTTGTAATCGGGCGAGTTTCTACTTTCAGATGCAATAGGAATTTTTGGGTTAGGTCAATCCGTTCGCGAGATATGGGACTTTGAAGCCAAGAAATGGTTGAGAAGGCAAAAAATTTTTCGCAATTCTGCTGCTCCAAACGCTTAACCAGAATGGCCTAGGGAAAAAATACACATACCGTTGTAATCGGGCGAGTTTCTAATTTCAGATGCAATAGGAATTTTTGGGTTACGTCAATCCGTTCGCGAGATATGGGAGTTTGAAGTCAAGAAATGGTAGAGAAGGCAAAAAATTTTTCACAATTCTGCTGCTCCAAACGCTTAACCAAAATGGCCAAGGGAAAAAATACACATACCGTTGTAATCGGGCGAGTTTCTACTTTCAGATGCAATAGTAATTTTTGGGTTAAGTCAATCCGTTCGCGAGATATGGGAATTTGAAGCCAAGAAATGGTAGAGAAGGCAAAAAATTTTTAACAATTCTGCTGCTCCAAACGCTTAACCAGAATGGCCTAGGGAAAAAATACACATACCGTTGTAATCGGGCGAGTTTCTACTTTCAGATGCAATAGGAATTTTTGGGTTAGGTCAATCCGTTCGCGAGATATGGGAGTTTGAAGCCAAGAAATGGTAGAGAAGGCAAAAAATTTTTCAAAATTCTGCTGCTCCAAACGCTTAACCAGAATGGCCTAGGGAAAAAATACACATACCGTTGTAATCGGGCGAGTTTCTACTTTCAGATGCAATAGGAATTTTTGGGTTAGGTCAATCCGTTCGCGAGATATGGGAGTTTGAAGCCAAGAAATGGTAGAGAAGGCAAAAAATTTTTCACAATTCTGCTGCTCCAAACGCTTAACCAAAATGGCCAAGGGAAAAAATACACATACCGCTGTAATCGGGCGAGTTTCTACTTTCAGATGCAATAGGAATTTTTGGGTTAGGTCAGTCTGTTCGCGAGATATGGGAGTTTGAAGCCAAGAAATGGTAGAGAAGACAAAAAATTTTTCACAATTCTGCTGCTCCAAACGCTTAACCAGAACGGGCTAGGGAAAAAATACACATACCGTTGTAATCGGGCGAGTTTCTTCTTTCAGATGCAATAGGAATTTTTGGGTTAGGTCAATCCGTTCGCGAGAGATGGGAGTTTGAAGACAAGAAATGGTTGAGAAGGCAAAAAATTTTTCGCAATTCTGCTGCTCCAAACGCTTAACCAGAATGGGCTAGGGAAAAAATAAACATACCGTTGTAATCGGGCGAGTTTCTACTTTCAGATGCAATAGGAATTTTTGGGTTAGGTCAATCCGTTCGCGAGATATGGGACTTTGAAGCCAAGAAATGGTTGAGAAGGCAAAAAATTTTTCGCAATTCTGCTGCTCCAAACGCTTAACCAGAATGGCCTAGGGAAAAAATACACATACCGTTGTAATCGGGCGAGTTTCTAATTTCAGATGCAATAGGAATTTTTGGGTTACGTCAATCCGTTCGCGAGATATGGGAGTTTGAAGTCAAGAAATGGTAGAGAAGGCAAAAAATTTTTCACAATTCTGCTGCTCCAAACGCTTAACCAAAATGGCCAAGGGAAAAAATACACATACCGTTGTAATCGGGCGAGTTTCTACTTTCAGATGCAATAGTAATTTTTGGGTTAAGTCAATCCGTTCGCGAGATATGGGAATTTGAAGCCAAGAAATGGTAGAGAAGGCAAAAAATTTTTAACAATTCTGCTGCTCCAAACGCTTAACCAGAATGGCCTAGGGAAAAAATACACATACCGTTGTAATCGGGCGAGTTTCTACTTTCAGATGCAATAGGAATTTTTGGGTTAGGTCAATCCGTTCGCGAGATATGGGAGTTTGAAGCCAAGAAATGGTAGAGAAGGCAAAAAATTTTTCAAAATTCTGCTGCTCCAAACGCTTAACCAGAATGGCCTAGGGAAAAAATACACATACCGTTGTAATCGGGCGAGTTTCTACTTTCAGATGCAATAGGAATTTTTGGGTTAGGTCAATCCGTTCGCGAGATATGGGAGTTTGAAGCCAAGAAATGGTAGAGAAGGCAAAAAATTTTTCACAATTCTGCTGCTCCAAACGCTTAACCAAAATGGCCAAGGGAAAAAATACACATACCGCTGTAATCGGGCGAGTTTCTACTTTCAGATGCAATAGGAATTTTTGGGTTAGGTCAGTCTGTTCGCGAGATATGGGAGTTTGAAGCCAAGAAATGGTAGAGAAGACAAAAAATTTTTCACAATTCTGCTGCTCCAAACGCTTAACCAGAACGGGCTAGGGAAAAAATACACATACCGTTGTAATCGGGCGAGTTTCTTCTTTCAGATGCAATAGGAATTTTTGGGTTAGGTCAATCCGTTCGCGAGAGATGGGAGTTTGAAGACAAGAAATGGTTGAGAAGGCAAAAAATTTTTCGCAATTCTGCTGCTCCGAACGCTTAACCAGAATGGCCTAGGGAAAAAATTCACATACCGTTGTAATCGGGCGAGTTTCTACTTTCAGATGCAATAGGAATTTTTGGGTTAGGTCAATCCGTTCGCGAGATATGGGAGTTTGAAGCCAAGAAATGGTTGAGAAGGCATACAATTTTTCGCAATTCTGCTGATCCAAACGCTTAACCAGAATGGCCTCGGGAAAAATACACATACCGTTGTAATCGGGTGAGTTTCTACTTTCAGATGCAATAGGAATTTTTGGGTTAGGTCAATCCGTTCGCGAGATATGGGAGTTTGAAGCCAAGAAATGGTAGAGAAGGCAAAAAATTTTTCACAATTCTGCTGCTCCAAACGCTTAACCAAAATGGCCAAGGGAAAAAATACACATACCGTTGTAATCGGGCGAGTTTCTACTTTCAGATGCAATAGGAATTTTTGGGTTATGTCAATCCGTTCGCGAGATATGGGAGTTTGAAGCCAAGAAATGGTAGAGAAGGCAAAAAATTTTTCACAATTCTGCTGCTCCAAACGCTTAACCAGAATAGTCTAGGGAAAAAATACACATACCGTTGTAATCGGGCGAGTTTCTACTTTCAGATGCAATAGGAATTTTTGGGTTAGGTCAATCCGTTCGCGAGATATGGGAGTTTGAAGCCAAGAAATGGTCGAGAAGGCAAAAAATTTTTCACAATTCTGCTGCTCCAAACGCTTAACCAGAAAGGGCTAGGGAAAAAATACACATATCGTTGTAATCGGGCGAGTTTCTACTTTCAGATGCAATAGGAATTTTTGGGTTAGGTCAATCCGTTCGCGAGATATGGGACTTTGAAGCCAAGAAATGGTTGAGAAGGCAAAAAATTTTTCGCAATGCTGCTGCTCCAAACGCTTAACCAGAATGGCCTAGGGAAAAAATACACATACCGTTGTAATCGGGCGAGTTTCTACTTTCAGATGCAATAGGAATTTTTGGGTTTCGTCAATCCGTTCGCGAGATATGGTAGTTTGAAGCCAAGAAATGGTAGAAAAGGCAAAAAATTTTTCACAATTCTGCTGCTCCAAACGCTTAACCAAAATGGCCAAGGGAAAAAATACACATACCGTTGTAATCGGGCGAGTTTCTACTTTCAGATGCAATAGGAATTTTTGGGTTAGGTCAATCCGTTCGCGAGATATGGGAGTTTGAAGCCAAGAAATGGTAGAGAAGGCAAAAAATTTTTCAAAATTCTGCTGCTCCAAACGCTTAACCAGAATGGCCTAGGGAAAAAATACACATACCGTTGTAATCGGGCGAGTTTCTACTTTCAGATGCAATAGGAATTTTTGGGTTAGGTCAGTCTGTTCGCGAGATATGGGAGTTTGAAGCCAAGAAATGGTAGAGAAGACAAAAAATTTTTCACAATTCTGCTGCTCCAAACGCTTAACCAGAACGGGCTAGGGAAAAAATACACATACCGTTGTAATCGGGCGAGTTTCTTCTTTCAGATGCAATAGGAATTTTTGGGTTAGGTCAATCCGTTCGCGAGAGATGGGAGTTTGAAGACAAGAAATGGTTGAGAAGGCAAAAAATTTTTCGCAATTCTGCTGCTCCAAACGCTTAACCAGAATGGGCTAGGGAAAAAATAAACATACCGTTGTAATCGGGCGAGTTTCTACTTTCAGATGCAATAGGAATTTTTGGGTTAGGTCAATCCGTTCGCGAGATATGGGACTTTGAAGCCAAGAAATGGTTGAGAAGGCAAAAAATTTTTCGCAATTCTGCTGCTCCAAACGCTTAACCAGAATGGCCTAGGGAAAAAATACACATACCGTTGTAATCGGGCGAGTTTCTAATTTCAGATGCAATAGGAATTTTTGGGTTACGTCAATCCGTTCGCGAGATATGGGAGTTTGAAGTCAAGAAATGGTAGAGAAGGCAAAAAATTTTTCACAATTCTGCTGCTCCAAACGCTTAACCAAAATGGCCAAGGGAAAAAATACACATACCGTTGTAATCGGGCGAGTTTCTACTTTCAGATGCAATAGTAATTTTTGGGTTAAGTCAATCCGTTCGCGAGATATGGGAATTTGAAGCCAAGAAATGGTAGAGAAGGCAAAAAATTTTTAACAATTCTGCTGCTCCAAACGCTTAACCAGAATGGCCTAGGGAAAAAATACACATACCGTTGTAATCGGGCGAGTTTCTACTTTCAGATGCAATAGGAATTTTTGGGTTAGGTCAATCCGTTCGCGAGATATGGGAGTTTGAAGCCAAGAAATGGTAGAGAAGGCAAAAAATTTTTCAAAATTCTGCTGCTCCAAACGCTTAACCAGAATGGCCTAGGGAAAAAATACACATACCGTTGTAATCGGGCGAGTTTCTACTTTCAGATGCAATAGGAATTTTTGGGTTAGGTCAATCCGTTCGCGAGATATGGGAGTTTGAAGCCAAGAAATGGTAGAGAAGGCAAAAAATTTTTCACAATTCTGCTGCTCCAAACGCTTAACCAAAATGGCCAAGGGAAAAAATACACATACCGCTGTAATCGGGCGAGTTTCTACTTTCAGATGCAATAGGAATTTTTGGGTTAGGTCAGTCTGTTCGCGAGATATGGGAGTTTGAAGCCAAGAAATGGTAGAGAAGACAAAAAATTTTTCACAATTCTGCTGCTCCAAACGCTTAACCAGAACGGGCTAGGGAAAAAATACACATACCGTTGTAATCGGGCGAGTTTCTTCTTTCAGATGCAATAGGAATTTTTGGGTTAGGTCAAGCCGTTCGCGAGAGATGGGAGTTTGAAGACAAGAAATGGTTGAGAAGGCAAAAAATTTTTCGCAATTCTGCTGCTCCGAACGCTTAACCAGAATGGCCTAGGGAAAAAATTCACATACCGTTGTAATCGGGCGAGTTTCTACTTTCAGATGCAATAGGAATTTTTGGGTTAGGTCAATCCGTTCGCGAGATATGGGAGTTTGAAGCCAAGAAATGGTTGAGAAGGCATACAATTTTTCGCAATTCTGCTGATCCAAACGCTTAACCAGAATGGCCTCGGGAAAAATACACATACCGTTGTAATCGGGTGAGTTTCTACTTTCAGATGCAATAGGAATTTTTGGGTTAGGTCAATCCGTTCGCGAGATATGGGAGTTTGAAGCCAAGAAATGGTAGAGAAGGCAAAAAATTTTTCACAATTCTGCTGCTCCAAACGCTTAACCAAAATGGCCAAGGGAAAAAATACACATACCGTTGTAATCGGGCGAGTTTCTACTTTCAGATGCAATAGGAATTTTTGGGTTATGTCAATCCGTTCGCGAGATATGGGAGTTTGAAGCCAAGAAATGGTAGAGAAGGCAAAAAATTTTTCACAATTCTGCTGCTCCAAACGCTTAACCAGAATAGTCTAGGGAAAAAATACACATACCGTTGTAATCGGGCGAGTTTCTACTTTCAGATGCAATAGGAATTTTTGGGTTAGGTCAATCCGTTCGCGAGATATGGGAGTTTGAAGCCAAGAAATGGTCGAGAAGGCAAAAAATTTTTCACAATTCTGCTGCTCCAAACGCTTAACCAGAAAGGGCTAGGGAAAAAATACACATACCGTTGTAATCGGGCGAGTTTCTACTTTCAGATGCAATAGGAATTTTTGGGTTAGGTCAATCCGTTCGCGAGATATGGGACTTTGAAGCCAAGAAATGGTTGAGAAGGCAAAAAATTTTTCGCAATGCTGCTGCTCCAAACGCTTAACCAGAATGGCCTAGGGAAAAAATACACATACCGTTGTAATCGGGCGAGTTTCTACTTTCAGATGCAATAGGAATTTTTGGGTTTCGTCAATCCGTTCGCGAGATATGGTAGTTTGAAGCCAAGAAATGGTAGAAAAGGCAAAAAATTTTTCACAATTCTGCTGCTCCAAACGCTTAACCAAAATGGCCAAGGGAAAAAATACACATACCGTTGTAATCGGGCGAGTTTCTACTTTCAGATGCAATAGGAATTTTTGGGTTAGGTCAATCCGTTCGCGAGATATGGGAGTTTGAAGCCAAGAAATGGTAGAGAAGGAAAAAAATTTTTCACAATTCTGCTGCTCCAAACGCTTAACCAGAATGGCCTAGGGAAAAAATACACATACCGTTGTAATCGGGCGAGTTTCTACTTTCAGATGCAATAGGAATTTTTGGCTTAGGTCAATCCGTTCGCGAGATATGGGAGTTTGAAGCCAAGAAATGGTAGAGAAGGCAAAAAATTTTTCACAATTCTGCTGCTCCAAACGCTTAACCAAAATGGCCAAGGGAAAAAATACACATACCGCTGTAATCGGGCGAGTTTCTACTTTCAGATGCAATAGGAACTTTTGGGTTAGGTCAGTCTGTTCGCGAGATATGGGAGTTTGAAGCCAAGAAATGGTAGAGAAGGCAAAAAATTTTTCACAATTCTGCTGCTCCAAACGCTTAACCAGAATGGGCTAGGGAAAAAATACACATACCGTTGTAATCGGGCGAGTTTCTACTTTCAGATGCAATAGGAATTTTTGGGTTAGGTCAAACCGTTCGCGAGATATGGGAGTTTGAAGACAAGAAATGGTTGAGAAGGCAAACAATTTTTCGCAATTCTGCTGCTCCAAACGCTTAACCAAAATGGCCAAGGGAAAAAATACACATACCGCTGTAATCGGGCGAGTTTCTACTTTCAGATGCAATAGGAATTTTTGGGTTAGGTCAGTCTGTTCGCGAGATATGGGAGTTTGAAGCCAAGAAATGGTAGAGAAGGCAAAAAATTTTTCACAATTCTGCTGCTCCAAACGCTTAACCAGAACGGGCTAGGGAAAAAATACACATATCGTTGTAATCGGGCGAGTTTCTTCTTTCAGATGCAATAGGAATTTTTGGGTTAGGTCAATCCGTTCGCGAGAGATGGGAGTTTGAAGACAAGAAATGGTTGAGAAGGCAAAAAATTTTTCGCAATTCTGCTGCTCCGAACGCTTAACCAGAATGGCCTAGGGAAAAAATTCACATACCGTTGTAATCGGGCGAGTTTCTACTTTCAGATGCAATAGGAATTTTTGGGTTAGGTCAATCCGTTCGCGAGATATGGGAGTTTGAAGCCAAGAAATGGTTGAGAAGGCATACAATTTTTCGCAATTCTGCTGATCCAAACGCTTAACCAGAATGGCCTCGGGAAAAATACACATACCGTTGTAATCGGGTGAGTTTCTACTTTCAGATGCAATAGGAATTTTTGGGTTAGGTCAATCTGTTCGCGAGATATGGGAGTTTGAAGCCAAGAAATGGTAGAGAAGGCAAAAAATTTTTCACAATTCTGCTGCTCCAAACGCTTAACCAAAATGGCCAAGGGAAAAAATACACATACCGTTTTAATCGGGCGAGTTTCTACTTTCAGATGCAATAGGAATTTTTGGGTTAGGTCAATCCGTTCGCGAGATATGGGAGTTTGAATCCAAGAAATGGTAGAGAAGGCAAAAAATTTTTCACAATTCTGCTGCTCCAAACGCTTAACCAGAATAGCCTAGGGAAAAAATACACATACCGTTGTAATCGGGCGAGTTTCTACTTTCAGATGCAATAGGAATTTTTGGGTTACGTCAATCCGTTCGCGAGATATGGTAGTTTGAAGCCAAGAAATGGTAGAGAAGGCAAAAAATTTTTCACAATTCTGCTGCTCCAAACGCTTAACCAAAATGGCCAAGGGAAAAAATACACATACCGTTGTAATCGGGCGAGTTTCTACTTTCAGATGCAATAGGAATTTTTGGGTTAGGTCAATCCGTTCGCGAGATATGGGAGTTTGAAGCCAAGAAATGGTAGAGAAGGCAAAAAATTTTTCACAATTCTGCTGCTCCAAACGCTTAACCAGAATGGCCTAGGGAAAAAATACACATACCGTTGTAATCGGGCGAGTTTCTACTTTCAGATGCAATAGGAATTTTTGGGTTAGGTCAATCCGTTCGCGAGATATGGGAGTTTGAAGCCAAGAAATGGTAGAGAAGGCAAAAAATTTTTCAAAATTCTGCTGCTCCAAACGCTTAACCAGAATGGCCTAGGGAAAAAATACACATACCGTTGTAATCGGGCGAGTTTCTACTTTCAGATGCAATAGGAATTTTTGGCTTAGGTCAATCCGTTCGCGAGATATGGGAGTTTGAAGCCAAGAAATGGTCGAGAAGGCAAAAAATTTTTCACAATTCTGCTGCTCCAAACGATTAACCAAAATGGCCAAGGGAAAAAATACACATACCGCTGTAATCGGGCGAGTTTCTACTTTCAGATGCAATAGGAACTTTTGGGTTAGGTCAGTCTGTTCGCGAGATATGGGAGTTTGAAGCCAAGAAATGGTAGAGAAGGCAAACAATTTATCACAATTCTGCTGCTCCAAACGCTTAACCAGAATGGGCTAGGGAAAAAATACACATACCGTTGTAATCGGGCGAGTTTATACTTTCAGATGCAATAGGAATTTTTGGGTCAGGTCAAACCGTTCGCGAGATATGGGAGTTTGAAGACAAGTAATGGTTGAGAAGGCAAAAAATTTTTCGCAATTCTGCTGCTCCAAACGCTTAACCAAAATGGCCAAGGGAAAAAATACACATACCGTTGTAATCGGGCGAGTTTCTACTTTCAGATGCAATAGGAATTTTTGGGTTAGGTCAATCCGTTCGCGAGATATGGGAGTTTGAAGCCAAGAAATGGTAGAGAAGGCAAAAAATTTTTCAAAATTCTCCTGCTCCAAACGCTTAACCAGAATGGCCTAGGGAAAAAATACACATACCGTTGTAATCGGGCGAGTTTCTACTTTCAGATGCAATAGGAATTTTAGGGTTAGGTCAATCCGTTCGCGAGATATGGGAGTTTGAAGCCAAGAAATGGTCGAGAAGGCAAAAAATTTTTCACAATTCTGCTGCTCCAAACGCTTAACCAGAATGGCCTAGGGAAAAAATACACATACCGTTGTAATCGGGCGAGTTTCTACTTTCAGATGCAATAGGAATTTTTGGGTTAGGTCAATCCGTTCGCGAGATATGGGAGTTTGAAGCCAAGAAATGGTAGAGAAGGCAAAAAATTTTTCAAAATTCTGCTGCTCCAAACGCTTAACCAGAATGGCCTAGGGAAAAAATACACATACCGTTGTAATCGGGCGAGTTTCTACTTTCAGATGCAATAGGAATTTTTGGGTTAGGTCAATCCGTTCGCGAGATATGGGAGTTTGAAGCCAAGAAATGGTCGAGAAGGCAAAAAATTTTTCACAATTCTGCTGCTCCAAACGCTTAACCAAAATGGCCAAGGGAGAAAATACACATACCGCTGTAATCGGGCGAGTTTCTACTTTCAGATGCAATAGGAATTTTTGGGTTAGGTCAATCCGTTCGCGAGATATGGGAGTTTGAAGCCAAGAAATGGTAGAGAAGGCAAAAAATTTTTCACAATTCTGCTGCTCCAAACGCTTAACCAGAATGGCCTAGGGAAAAAATACACATACCGTTGTAATCGGGCGAGTTTCTACTTTCAGATGCAATAGGAATTTTTGGGTTAGGTCAATCCGTTCGCGAGATATGGGAGTTTGAAGCCAAGAAATGGTAGAGAAGGCAAAAAATTTTTCAAAATTCTGCTGCTCCAAACGCTTAACCAGAATGGCCTAGGGAAAAAATACACATACCGTTGTAATCGGGCGAGTTTCTACTTTCAGATGCAATAGGAATTTTTGGGTTAGGTCAATCCGTTCGCGAGATATGGGAGTTTGAAGCCAAGAAATGGTCGAGAAGGCAAAAAATTTTTCACAATTCTGCTGCTCCAAACGCTTAACCAAAATGGCCAAGGGAGAAAATACACATACCGCTGTAATCGGGCGAGTTTCTACTTTCAGATGCAATAGGAACTTTTGGGTTAGGTCAGTCTGTTCGCGAGATATGGGAGTTTGAAGCCAAGAAATGGTAGAGAAGGCAAAAAATTTTTCACAATTCTGCTGCTCCAAACGCTTAACCAGAATGGGCTAGGGAAAAAATACACATACCGTTGTAATCGGGCGAGTTTCTACTTTCAGATGCAATAGGAATTTTTGGGTTAGGTCAAACCGTTCGCGAGATATGGGAGTTTGAAGACAAGTAATGGTTGAGAAGGCAAAAAATTTTTCGCAATTCTGCTGCTCCAAACGCTTAACCAAAATGGCCAAGGGAAAAAATACACATACCGCTGTAATCGGGCGAGTTTCTACTTTCAGATGCAATAGGAATTTTTGGGTTAGGTCAGTCTGTTCGCGAGATATGGGAGTTTGAAGCCAAGAAATGGTAGAGAAGGCAAAAAAATTTTCACAATTCTGCTGCTCCAAACGCTTAACCAGAACGGGCTAGGGAAAAAATACACATACCGTTGTAATCGGGCGAGTTTCTACTTTCAGATGCAATAGGAATTTTCGGGTTAGGTCAATCCGTTCGCGCGAGATGGGAGTTTGAAGACAAGAAATGGTTGAGAAGGCCAAAAATTTTTCGCAATTCTGCTGCTCCGAACGCTTAACCAGAATGGCCTAGGGAAAAAATTCACATACCGTTGTAATCGGGCGAGTTTCTACTTTCAGATGCAATAGGAATTTTTGGGTTAGGTCAATCCGTTCGCGAGATATGGGAGTTTGAAGCCAAGAAATGGTTGAGAAGGCATACAATTTTTCGCAATTCTGCTGATCCAAACGCTTAACCAGAATGGCCTCGGGAAAAATACACATACCGTTGTAATCGGGTGAGTTTCTACTTTCAGATGCAATAGGAATTTTTGGGTTAGGTCAATCCGTTCGCGAGATATGGGAGTTTGAAGCCAAGAAATGGTTGAGAAGCCAAAAAATTTTTCGCAATTCTGCTGCTCCAAACGCTTAACTAGAATGGCCTAGGGAAAAAATAAACATACCGTTGTAATCGGGCGAGTTTCTACTTTCAGATGCAATAGGAATTTTTGGGTTAGGTCAATCCGCTCGCGAGATATGGGAGTTTGAAGCCAAGAAATGGTAGAGAAGGCAAAAAATTTTTCAAAATTCTGCTGCTCCAAACGCTTAGCCAGAATGGCCTAGGGAAAAAATACACATACCGTTGTAATCGGGCGAGTTTCTACTTTCAGATGCAATAGGAATTTTTAGGTTACGTCAATCCGTTCGCCAGATATGGTAGTTTGAAGCCAAGAAATGGTAGAGAAGGCAAAAAATTTTTCACAATTCTGCTGCTCCAAACGCTTAACCAAAATGGCCAAGGGAAAAAATACACATACCGTTGTAATCGGGCGAGTTTCTACTTTCAGATGCAATAGGAATTTTTGGGTTAGGTCAATCCGTTCGCGAGATATGGGAGTTTGAAGCCAAGAAATGGTAGAGAAGGCAAAAAATTTTTCACAATTCTGCTGCTCCAAACGCTTAACCAGAATGGCCTAGGGAAAAAATACACATACCGTTGTAATCGGGCGAGTTTCTACTTTCAGATGCAATAGGAATTTTTGGCTTAGGTCAATCCGTTCGCGAGATATGGGAGTTTGAAGCCAAGAAATGGTCGAGAAGGCAAAAAATTTTTCACAATTCTGCTGCTCCAAACGCTTAACCAAAATGGCCAAGGGAAAAAATACACATACCGCTGTAATCGGGCGAGTTTCTACTTTCAGATGCAATAGGAATTTTTGGGTTAGGTCAAACCGTTCGCGAGATATGGGAGTTTGAAGACAAGTAATGGTTGAGAAGGCAAAAAATTTTTCGCAATTCTGCTGCTCCAAACGCTTAACCAAAATGGCCAAGGGAAAAAATACACATACCGCTGTAATCGGGCGAGTTTCTACTTTCAGATGCAATAGGAATTTTTGGGTTAGGTCAGTCTGTTCGCGAGATATGGGAGTTTGAAGCCAAGAAATGGTAGAGAAGGCAAACAATTTTTCACAATTCTGCTGCTCCAAACGCTTAACCAGAATGGGCTAGGGAAAAAATACACATACCGTTGTAATCGGGCGAGTTTCTACTTCCAGATGCCATAGGAATTTTTGGGTTAGGTCAATCCGTTCGCGAGATATGGGACTTTGAAGCCAAGAAATGGTTGAGAAGGCAAAAAATTTTTCGCAATTCTGCTGCTCCAAACGCTTAACCAGAATGGCCTAGGGAAAAAATACACATACCGTTGTAATCGGGCGAGTTTCTACTTTCAGATGCAATAGGAATTTTTGGGTTACGTCAATCCGTTCGCGAGATATGGGAGTTTGAAGTCAAGAAATGGTAGAGAAGGCAAAAAATTTTTCACAATTCTGCTGCTCCAAACGCTTAACCAAAATGGCCAAGGGAAAAAATACACATACCGTTGTAATCGGGCGAGTTTCTACTTTCAGATGCAACAGGAATTTTTGGGTTAGGTCAATCCGTTCGCGAGATATGGGAGTTTGAAGCCAAGAAATGGAAGAGAAGGCAAACAATTTTTAACAATTCTGCTGCTCCAAACGCTTAACCAGAATGGCCTAGGGAAAAAATACACATACCGTTGTAATCGGGCGAGTTTCTACTTTCAGATGCAATAGGAATTTTTGGGTTAGGTCAATCCGTTCGCGAGATATGGGAGTTTGAAGCCAAGAAATGGTTGAGAAGGCATACAATTTTTCGCAATTCTGCTGATCCAAACGCCTAACCAGAATGGCCTCGGGAAAAATACACATACCGTTGTAATCGAGTGAGTTTCTACTTTCAGATGCAATAGGAATTTTTGGGTTAGGTCAATCCGTTCGCGAGATATGGGAGTTTGAAGCCAAGAAATGGTAGAGAAGGCAAAAAATTTTTCACAATTCTGCTGCTCCAAACGCTTAACCAAAATGGCCAAGGGAAAAAATACACATACCGCTGTAATCGGGCGAGTTTCTACTTTCAGATGCAATAGGAACTTTTGGGTTAGGTCAGTCTGTTCGCGAGATATGGGAGTTTGAAGCCAAGAAATGGTAGAGAAGGCAAACAATTTTTCACAATTCTGCTGCTCCAAACGCTTAACCAGAATGGGCTAGGGAAAAAATACACATACCGTTGTAATCGGGCGAGTTTCTACTTTCAGATGCAATAGGAATTTTTGGGTTAGGTCAAACCGTTCGCGAGATATGGGAGTTTGAAGACAAGTAATGGTTGAGAAGGCAAAAAAATTTTCGCAATTCTGCTGCTCCAAACGCTTAACCAAAATGGCCAAGGGAAAAAATACACATACCGCTGTAATCGGGCGAGTTTCTACTTTCAGATGCAATAGGAATTTTTGGGTTAGGTCAGTCTGTTCGCGAGATATGGGAGTTTGAAGCCAAGAAATGGTAGAGAAGGCAAACAATTTTTCACAATTCTGCTGCTCCAAACGCTTAACCAGAATGGGCTAGGGAAAAAATACACATACCGTTGTAATCGGGCGAGTTTCTACTTTCAGATGCAATAGGAATTTTTGGGTTAGGTCAATCCGTTCGCGAGATATGGGAGTTTGAAGACAAGAAATGGTAGAGAAGGCAAAAAATTTTTCGCAATTCTGCTGCTCCAAACGCTTAACCAGAATGGCCTAGGGAAAAAATACACATACCGTTGTAATCGGGCGAGTTTCTACTTTCAGATGCAATAGGAATTTTTGGGTTACGTCAATCCGTTCGCGAGATATGGGAGTTTGAAGTCAAGAAATGGTAGAGAAGGCAAAAAATTTTTCACAATTCTGCTGCTCCAAACGCTTAACCAGAATGGGCTAGGGAAAAAATACACATACCGTTGTAATCGGGCGAGTTTCTACTTTCAGATGCAATAGGAATTTTTGGGTTAGGTCAATCCGTTCGCGAGATATGGGAGTTTGAAGCCAAGAAATGGTCGAGAAGGCAAAAAATTTTTCACAATTCTGCTGCTCCAAACGCTTAACCAAAATGGCCAAGGGAAAAAATACACATACCGCTGTAATCGGGCGAGTTTCTACTTTCAGATGCAATAGGAACTTTTGGGTTAGGTCAGTCTGTTCGCGAGATATGGGAGTTTGAAGCCAAGAAATGGTAGAGAAGGCAAACAATTTTTCACAATTCTGCTGCTCCAAACGCTTAACCAGAATGGGCTAGGGAAAAAATAAACATACCGTTGTAATCGGGCGAGTTTCTACTTTCAGATGCAATAGGAATTTTTGGGTTAGGTCAAACCGTTCGCGAGATATGGGAGTTTGAAGACAAGTAATGGTTGAGAAGGCAAAAAATTTTTCGCAATTCTGCTGCTCCAAACGCTTAACCAAAATGGCCAAGGGAAAAAATACACATACCGTTGTAATCGGGCGAGTTTCTACTTTCAGATGCAATAGGAATTTTTGGGTTAGGTCAATCCGTTCGCGAGATATGGGAGTTTGAAGCCAAGAAATGGTAGAGAAGGCAAAAAATTTTTCAAAATTCTGCTGCTCCAAACGCTTAACCAGAATGGCCTAGGGAAAAAATACACATACCGTTGTATTCGGGCGAGTTTCTACTTTCAGATGCAATAGGAATTTTTGGGTTAGGTCAATCCGTTCGCGAGATATGGGAGTTTGAAGCCAAGAAATGGTCGAGAAGGCAAAAAATTTTTCACAATTCTGCTGCTCCAAACGCTTAACCAGAAAGGGCTAGGGAAAAAATACACATACCGTTGTAATCGGGCGAGTTTCTACTTTCAGATGCAATAGGAATTTTTGGGTTAGGTCAATCCGTTCGCGAGATATGGGACTTTGAAGCCAAGAAATGGTTGAGAAGGCAAAAAATTTTTCGCAATTCTGCTGCTCCAAACGCTTAACCAGAAGGGCCTAGGGAAAAAATACACATACCGTTGTAATCGGGCGAGTTTCTACTTTCAGATGCAATAGGAATTTTTGGGTTACGTCAATCCGTTCGCGAGATATGGGAGTTTGAAGTCAAGAAATGGTAGAGAAGGCAAAAAATTTTTCACAATTCTGCTGCTCCAAACGCTTAACCAAAATGGCCAAGGGAAAAAATACACATACCGTTGTAATCGGGCGAGTTTCTACTTTCAGATGCAATAGGAATTTTTGGGTTAGGTCAATCCGTTCGCGAGATATGGGAGTTTGAAGCCAAGAAATGGTAGAGAAGGCAAAAAATTTTTCACAATTCTGCTGCTGCAAACGCTTAACCAAAATGGCCAAGGGAAAAAATACACATACCGCTGTAATCGGGCGAGTTTCTACTTTCAGATGCAATAGGAACTTTTGGGTTAGGTCAGTCTGTTCGCGAGATATGGGAGTTTGAAGCCAAGAAATGGTAGAGAAGGCAAAAAATTTTTCACAATTCTGCTGCTCCAAACGCTTAACCAGAATGGGCTAGGGAAAAAATACACATACCGTTGTAATCGGGCGAGTTTCTACTTTCAGATGCAATAGGAATTTTTGGGTTAGGTCAATCCGTTCGCGAGATATGGGAGTTTGAAGCCAAGAAATGGTAGAGAAGGCAAAAAATTTTTCACAATTCTGCTGCTGCAAACGCTTAACCAAAATGGCCAAGGGAAAAAATACACATATCGCTGTAATCGGGCGAGTTTCTACTTTCAGATGCAATAGGAACTTTTGGGTTAGGTCAGTCTGTTCGCGAGATATGGGAGTTTGAAGCCAAGAAATGGTAGAGAAGGCAAAAAATTTTTCACAATTCTGCTGCTCCAAACGCTTAACCAGAACGGGCTAGGGAAAAACTACACATACCGTTGTAATCGGGCGAGTTTCTACTTTCAGATGCAATAGGAATTTTTGTGTTAGGTCAAACCGTTCGCGAGATATGGGAGTTTGAAGACAAGAAATGGTTGAGAAGGCAAAAAATTTTTCGCAATTCTGCTGCTCCAAACGCTTAACCAGAATGGCCTAGGGAAAAAATTCACATACCGTTGTAATCGGGCGAGTTTCTACTTTCAGATGCAATAGGAATTTTTGGGTTAGGTCAATCCGTTCGCGAGATATGGGAGTTTGAAGCCAAGAAATGGTTGAGAAGGCATACAATTTTTCGCAATTCTGCTGATCCAAACGCCTAACCAGAATGGCCTCGGGAAAAATACACATACCGTTGTAATCGGGTGAGTTTCTACTTTCAGATGCAATAGGAATTTTTGGGTTAGGTCAAACCGTTCGCGAGATATGGGAGTTTGAAGACAAGTAATGGTTGAGAAGGCAAAAAATTTTTCGCAATTCTGCTGCTCCAAACGCTTAACCAAAATGGCCAAGGGAAAAAATACACATACCGCTGTAATCGGGCGAGTTTCTACTTTCAGATGCAATAGGAATTTTTGGGTTAGGTCAGTCTGTTCGCGAGATATGGGAGTTTGAAGCCAAGAAATGGTAGAGAAGGCAAACAATTTTTCACAATTCTGCTGCTCCAAACGCTTAACCAGAATGGGCTAGGGAAAAAATACACATACCGTTGTAATCGGGCGAGTTTCTACTTTCAGATGCAATAGGAATTTTTGGGTTAGGTCAATCCGTTCGCGAGATATGGGAGTTTGAAGACAAGAAATGGTTGAGAAGGCAAAAAATTTTTCGCAATTCTGCTGCTCCAAACGCTTAACCAGAATGGCCTAGGGAAAAAATACACATACCGTTGTAATCGGGCGAGTTTCTACTTTCAGATGCAATAGGAATTTTTGGGTTAGGTCAATCCGTTCGCGAGATATGGGAGTTTGAAGCCAAGAAATGGTCGAGAAGGCAAAAAATTTTTCACAATTCTGCTGCTCCAAACGCTTAACCAAAACGGCCAAGGGAAAAAATACACATACCGCTGTAATCGGGCGAGTTTCTACTTTCAGATGCAATAGGAACTTTTGGGTTAGGTCAGTCTGTTCGCGAGATATGGGAGTTTGAAGCCAAGAAATGGTAGAGAAGGCAAACAATTTTTCACAATTCTGCTGCTCCAAACGCTTAACCAGAATGGGCTAGGGAAAAAATACACATACCGTTGTAATCGGGCGAGTTTCTACTTTCAGATGCAATAGGAATTTTTGGGTTAGGTCAAACCGTTCGCGAGATATGGGAGTTTGTAGACAAGTAATGGTTGAGAAGGCAAAAAATTTTTCGCAATTCTGCTGCTCCAAACGCTTAACCAAAATGGCCAAGGGAAAAAATACACATACCGTTGTAATCGGGCGAGTTTCTACTTTCAGATGCAATAGGAATTTTTGGGTTAGGTCAATCCGTTCGCGAGATATGGGAGTTTGAAGCCAAGAAATGGTAGAGAAGGCAAAAAATTTTTCAAAATTCTGCTGCTCCAAACGCTTAACCAGAATGGCCTAGGGAAAAAATACACATACCGTTGTAATCGGGCGAGTTTCTACTTTCAGATGCAATAGGAATTTTTGGGTTAGGTCAATCCGTTCGCGAGATATGGGAGTTTGAAGACAAGAAATGGTAGAGAAGGCAAAAAATTTTTCACAATTCTGCTGCTCCAAACGCTTAACCAAAATGGCCAAGGGAAAAAATACACATACCGTTGTAATCGGGCGAGTTTCTACTTTCAGATGCAATAGGAATTTTTGGGTTAGGTCAATCCGTTCGCGAGATATGGGAGTTTGAAGCCAAGAAATGGAAGAGAAGGCAAAAAATTTTTAACAATTCTGCTGCTCCAAACGCTTAACCAGAATGGCCAAGGGAAAAAATACACATACCGTTGTAATCGGGCGAGTTTCTACTTTCAGATCCAATAGGAATTTTTGGGTTAGGTCAAACCGTTCGCGAGATATGGGAGTTTGAAGACAAGAAATGGTTGAGAAGGCAAAAAATTTTTCGCAATTCTGCTGCTCCAAACGCTTAACCAGAATGGCCTAGGGAAAAAATTCACATACCGTTGTAATCGGGCGAGTTTCTACTTTCAGATGCAATAGGAATTTTTGGGTTAGGTCAATCCGTTCGCGAGATATGGGAGTTTGAAGCCAAGAAATGGTTGAGAAGGCATACAATTTCTCGCAATTCTGCTGATCCAAACGCTTAACCAAAATGGCCAAGGGAAAAAATACACATACCGTTGTAATCGGGCGAGTTTCTACTTTCAGATGCAATAGGAATTTTTGGGTTAGGTCAATCCGTTCGCGAGATATGGGAGTTTGAAGCCAAGAAATGGTAGAGAAGGCAAAAAATTTTTCAAAATTCTGCTGCTCCAAACGCTTAACCAGAATGGCCTAGGGAAAAAATACACATACCGTTGCAATCGGGCGAGTTTCTACTTTCAGATGCAATAGGAATTTTTGGGTTAGGTCAATCCGTTCGCGAGATATGGGAGTTTGAAGCCAACAAATGGTCGAGAAGGCAAAAAATTTTTCACAATTCTGCTGCTCCAAACGCTTAACCAGAAAGGGCTAGGGAAAAAATACACATACCGTTGTAATCGGGCGAGTTTCTACTTTCAGATGCAATAGGAATTTTTGGGTTAGGTCAATCCGTTCGCGAGATATGGGACTTTGAAGCCAAGAAATGGTTGAGAAGGCAAAAAATTTTTCGCAATTCTGCTGCTCCAAACGCTTAACCAGAATGGCCTAGGGAAAAAATACACATACCGTTGTAATCGGGCGAGTTTCTACTTTCAGATGCAATAGGAATTTTTGGGTTACGTCAATCCGTTCGCGAGATATGGGAGTTTGAAGTCAAGAAATGGTAGAGAAGGCAAAAAATTTTTCACAATTCTGCTGCTCCAAACGCTTAACCAAAACGGCCAAGGGAAAAAATACACATACCGTTGTAATCGGGCGAGTTTCTACTTTCAGATGCAATAGGAATTTTTGGGTTAGGTCAATCCGTTCGCGAGATATGGGAGTTTGAAGCCAAGAAATGGAAGAGAAGGCAAAAAATTTTTAACAATTCTGCTGCTCCAAACGCTTAACCAGAATGGCCTAGCGAAAAAATACACATACCGTTGTAATCGGGCGAGTTTCTACTTTCAGATGCAATAGGAATTTTTGGGTTAGGTCAATCTGTTCGCGAGATATGGGAGTTTGAAGCCAAGAAATGGTAGAGAAGGCAAAAAATTTTTCAAAATTCTGCTGCTCCAAACGCTTAACCAGAATGGCCTAGGGAAAAAATACACATACCGTTGTAATCGGGCGAGTTTCTACTTTCAGATGCAATAGGAATTTTTGGGTTAGGTCAATCCGTTCGCGAGATATGGGAGTTAGAAGACAAGAAATGGTTGAGAAGGCATACAATTTCTCGCAATTCTGCTGATCCAAACGCCTAACCAGAATGGCCTCGGGAAAAATACACATACCGTTGTAATCGGGTGAGTTTCTACTTTCAGATGCAATAGGAATTTTTGGGTTAGGTCAATCCGTTCGCGAGATATGGGAGTTTGAAGCCAAGAAATGGTAGAGAAGGCAAAAAATTTTTCACAATTCTGCTGCTCCAAACGCTTAACCAAAATGGCCAAGGGAAAAAATACACATACCGTTGTAATCGGGCGAGTTTCTACTTCCAGATGCAATAGGAATTTTTGGGTTAGGTCAATCCGTTCGCGAGATATGGGAGTTTGAAGCCAAGAAATGGAAGAGAAGGCAAAAAATTTTTAACAATTCTGCTGCTCCAAACGCTTAACCAGAATGGCCTAGGGAAAAAATACACATACCGTTGTAATCGGGCGAGTTTCTACTTTCAGATGCAATAGGAATTTTTGGGTTAGGTCAATCTGTTCGCGAGATATGGGAGTTTGAAGCCAAGAAATGGTAGAGAAGGCAAAAAATTTTTCAAAATTCTGCTGCTCCAAACGCTTAACCAGAATGGCCTAGGGAAAAAATACACATACCGTTGTAATCGGGCGAGTTTCTACTTTCAGATGCAATAGGAATTTTTGGGTTAGGTCAATCCGTTCGCGAGATATGGGAGTTAGAAGCCAAGAAATGGTAGAGAAGGCAAAAAATTTTTCACAATTCTGCTGCTGCATACGCTTAACCAAAATGGCCAAGGGAAAAAATACACATACCGCTGTAATCGGGCGAGTTTCTACTTTCAGATGCAATAGGAACTTTTGGGTTAGGTCAGTCTGTTCGCGAGATATGGGAGTTTGAAGTCAAGAAATGGTAGAGAAGGCAAAAAATTTTTCACAATTCTGCTGCTCCAAACGCTTAACCAGAATGGGCTAGGGAAAAAATACACATACCGTTGTAATCGGGCGAGTTTCTACTTTCAGATGCAATAGGAATTTTTGGGTTAGGTCAAACCGTTCGCGAGATATGGGAGTTTGAAGCCAACAAATGGTCGAGAAGGCAAAAAATTTTTCACAATTCTGCTGCTCCAAACGCTTAACCAGAAAGGGCTAGGGAAAAAATACACATACCGTTGTAATCGGGCGAGTTTCTACTTTCAGATGCAATAGGAATTTTTGGGTTAGGTCAATCCGTTCGCGAGATATGGGACTTTGAAGCCAAGAAATGGTTGAGAAGGCAAAAAATTTTTCGCAATTCTGCTGCTCCAAACGCTTAACCAGAATGGCCTAGGGAAAAAATACACATACCGTTGTAATCGGGCGAGTTTCTACTTTCAGATGCAATAGGAATTTTTGGGTTACGTCAATCCGTTCGCGAGATATGGGAGTTTGAAGTCAAGAAATGGTAGAGAAGGCAAAAAATTTTTCACAATTCTGCTGCTCCAAACGCTTAACCAAAACGGCCAAGGGAAAAAATACACATACCGTTGTAATCGGGCGAGTTTCTACTTTCAGATGCAATAGGAATTTTTGGGTTAGGTCAATCCGTTCGCGAGATATGGGAGTTTGAAGCCAAGAAATGGAAGAGAAGGCAAAAAATTTTTAACAATTCTGCTGCTCCAAACGCTTAACCAGAATGGCCTAGCGAAAAAATACACATACCGTTGTAATCGGGCGAGTTTCTACTTTCAGATGCAATAGGAATTTTTGGGTTAGGTCAATCTGTTCGCGAGATATGGGAGTTTGAAGCCAAGAAATGGTAGAGAAGGCAAAAAATTTTTCAAAATTCTGCTGCTCCAAACGCTTAACCAGAATGGCCTAGGGAAAAAATACACATACCGTTGTAATCGGGCGAGTTTCTACTTTCAGATGCAATAGGAATTTTTGGGTTAGGTCAATCCGTTCGCGAGATATGGGAGTTAGAAGACAAGAAATGGTTGAGAAGGCATACAATTTCTCGCAATTCTGCTGATCCAAACGCCTAACCAGAATGGCCTCGGGAAAAATACACATACCGTTGTAATCGGGTGAGTTTCTACTTTCAGATGCAATAGGAATTTTTGGGTTAGGTCAATCCGTTCGCGAGATATGGGAGTTTGAAGCCAAGAAATGGTAGAGAAGGCAAAAAATTTTTCACAATTCTGCTGCTCCAAACGCTTAACCAAAATGGCCAAGGGAAAAAATACACATACCGTTGTAATCGGGCGAGTTTCTACTTCCAGATGCAATAGGAATTTTTGGGTTAGGTCAATCCGTTCGCGAGATATGGGAGTTTGAAGCCAAGAAATGGAAGAGAAGGCAAAAAATTTTTAACAATTCTGCTGCTCCAAACGCTTAACCAGAATGGCCTAGGGAAAAAATACACATACCGTTGTAATCGGGCGAGTTTCTACTTTCAGATGCAATAGGAATTTTTGGGTTAGGTCAATCTGTTCGCGAGATATGGGAGTTTGAAGCCAAGAAATGGTAGAGAAGGCAAAAAATTTTTCAAAATTCTGCTGCTCCAAACGCTTAACCAGAATGGCCTAGGGAAAAAATACACATACCGTTGTAATCGGGCGAGTTTCTACTTTCAGATGCAATAGGAATTTTTGGGTTAGGTCAATCCGTTCGCGAGATATGGGAGTTAGAAGCCAAGAAATGGTAGAGAAGGCAAAAAATTTTTCACAATTCTGCTGCTGCATACGCTTAACCAAAATGGCCAAGGGAAAAAATACACATACCGCTGTAATCGGGCGAGTTTCTACTTTCAGATGCAATAGGAACTTTTGGGTTAGGTCAGTCTGTTCGCGAGATATGGGAGTTTGAAGTCAAGAAATGGTAGAGAAGGCAAAAAATTTTTCACAATTCTGCTGCTCCAAACGCTTAACCAGAATGGGCTAGGGAAAAAATACACATACCGTTGTAATCGGGCGAGTTTCTACTTTCAGATGCAATAGGAATTTTTGGGTTAGGTCAAACCGTTCGCGAGATATGGGAGTTTGAAGACAAGAAATGGTTGAGAAGGCAAAAAATTTTTCGCAATTCTGCTGCTCCAAACGCTTAACCAGAATGGCCTAGGGAAAAAATTCACATACCGTTGTAATCGGGCGAGTTTCTACTTTCAGATGCAATAGGAATTTTTGGGTTAGGTCAATCCGTTCGCGAGATATGGGAGTTTGAAGCCGAGAAATGGTTGAGAAGGCATACAATTTTTCGCAATTCTGCTGATCCAAACGCCTAACCAGAATGGCCTCGGGAAAAATACACATACCGTTGTAATCGGGTGAGTTTCTACTTTCAGATGCAATAGGAATTTTTGGGTTAGGTCAATCCGTTCGCGAGATATGGGAGTTTGAAGCCAAGAAATGGTAGAGAAGGCAAAAAATTTTTCACAATTCTGCTGCTCCAAACGCTTAACCAAAATGGCCAAGGGAAAAAATACACATACCGTTGTAATCGGGCGAGTTTCTACTTCCAGATGCAATAGGAATTTTTGGGTTAGGTCAATCCGTTCGCGAGATATGGGAGTTTGAAGCCAAGAAATGGAAGAGAAGGCAAAAAATTTTTAACAATTCTGCTGCTCCAAACGCCTAACCAGAATGGCCTAGGGAAAAAATACACATACCGTTGTAATCGGGCGAGTTTCTACTTTCAGATGCAATAGGAATTTTTGGGTTAGGTCAATCTGTTCGCGAGATATGGGAGTTTGAAGCCAAGAAATGGTAGAGAAGGCAAAAAATTTTTCAAAATTCTGCTGCTCCAAACGCTTAACCAGAATGGCCTAGGGAAAAAATACACATACCGTTGTAATCGGGCGAGTTTCTACTTTCAGATGCAATAGGAATTTTTGGGTTAGGTCAATCCGTTCGCGAGATATGGGAGTTAGAAGCCAAGAAATGGTAGAGAAGGCAAAAAATTTTTCACAATTCTGCTGCTGCATACGCTTAACCAAAATGGCCAAGGGAAAAAATACACATACCGCTGTAATCGGGCGAGTTTCTACTTTCAGATGCAATAGGAACTTTTGGGTTAGGTCAGTCTGTTCGCGAGATATGGGAGTTTGAAGCCAAGAAATGGTAGAGAAGGCAAAAAATTTTTCACAATTCTGCTGCTCCAAACGCTTAACCAGAATGGGCTACGGAAAAAATACACATACCGTTGTAATCGGGCGAGTTTCTACTTTCAGATGCAATAGGAATTTTTGGGTTAGGTCAAACCGTTCGCGAGATATGGGAGTTTGAAGACAAGAAATGGTTGAGAAGGCAAAAAATTTTTCGCAATTCTGCTGCTCCAAACGCTTAACCAGAATGGCCTAGGGAAAAAATTCACATACCGTTGTAATCGGGCGAGTTTCTACTTTCAGATGCAATAGGAATTTTTGGGTTAGGTCAATCCGTTCGCGAGATATGGGAGTTTGAAGCCAAGAAATGGTTGAGAAGGCATACAATTTTTCGCAATTCTGCTGATCCAAACGCCTAACCAGAATGGCCTCGGGAAAAATACACATACCGTTGTAATCGGGTGAGTTTCTACTTTCAGATGCAATAGGAATTTTTGGGTTAGGTCAATCCGTTCGCGAGATATGGGAGTTTGAAGCCAAGGAATGGTAGAGAAGGCAAAAAATTTTTCACAATTCTGCTGCTCCAAACGCTTAACCAAAATGGCCAAGGGAAAAAATACACATACCGCTGTAATCGGGCGAGTTTCTACTTTCAGATGCAATAGGAACTTTTGGGTTAGGTCAGTCTGTTCGCGAGATATGGGAGTTTGAAGCCAAGAAATGGTAGAGAAGGCAAACAATTTTTCACATTTCTGCTGCTCCAAACGCTTAACCAGAATGGGCTAGGGAAAAAATACACATACCGTTGTAATCGGGCGAGTTTCTACTTTCAGATGCAATAGGAATTTTTGGGTTAGGTCAAACCGTTCGCGAGATATGGGAGTTTGAAGACAAGTAATGGTTGAGAAGGCAAAAAATTTTTCGCAATTCTGCTGCTCCAAACGCTTAACCAAAATGGCCAAGGGAAAAAATACACATACCGCTGTAATCGGGCGAGTTTCTACTTTCAGATGCAATAGGAATTTTTGGGTTAGGTCAGTCTGTTCGCGAGATATGGGAGTTTGAAGCCAAGAAATGGTAGAGAAGGCAAAAAATTTTTCACAATTCTGCTGCTCCAAACGCTTAACCAGAATGGGCTAGGGAAAAAATACACATACCGTTGTAATCGGGCGAGTTTCTACTTTCAGATGCAATAGGAATTTTTGGGTTAGGTCAATCCGTTCGCGAGATATGGGAGTTTGAAGCCAAGAAATGGTCGAGAAGGCAAAAAAATTTTCACAATTCTGCTGCTCCAAACGCTTAACCAAAATGGCCAAGGGAAAAAATACACATACCGCTGTAATCGGGCGAGTTTCTACTTTCAGATGCAATAGGAACTTTTGGGTTAGGTCAGTCTGTTCGCGAGATATGGGAGTTTGAAGCCAAGAAATGGTAGAGAAGGCAAACAATTTTTCACAATTCTGCTGCTCCAAACGCTTAACCAGAATGGGCTAGGGAAAAAATACACATTCCGTTGTAATCGGGCGAGTTTCTACTTTCAGATGCAATAGGAATTTTTGGGTTAGGTCAAACCGTTCGCGAGATATGGGAGTTTGAAGACAAGTAATGGTTGAGAAGGCAACAAATTTTTCGCAATTCTGCTGCTCCAAACGCTTAACCAAAATGGCCAAGGGAAAAAATACACACACCGCTGTAATCGGGCGAGTTTCTACTTTCAGATGCGATAGGAATTTTTGGGTTAGGTCAGTCTGTTCGCGAGATATGGGAGTTTGAAGCCAAGAAATGGTAGAGAAGGCAAACAATTTTTCACAATTCTGCTGCTCCAAACGCTTAACCAGAATGGGCTAGGGAAAAAATACACATACCGTTGTAATCGGGCGAGTTTCTACTTTCAGATGCAATAGGAATTTTTGGGTTAGGTCAATCCGTTCGCGAGATATGGGACTTTGAAGCCAAGAAATGGTTGAGAAGGCAAAAAATTTTTCGCAATTCTGCTGCTCCAAACGCTTAACCAGAATGGCCTAGGGAAAAAATACACATACCGTTGTAATCGGGCGAGTTTCTACTTTCAGATGCAATAGGAATTTTTGGGTTACGTCAATCCGTTCGCGAGATATGGGAGTTTGAAGTCAAGAAATGGTAGAGAAGGCAAAAAATTTTTCACAATTCTGCTGCTCCAAAACCTTAACCAAAATGGCCAAGGGAAAAAATACACATACCGTTGTAATCGGGCGAGTTTCTACTTTCAGATGCAATAGGAATTTTTGGGTTAGGTCAATCCGTTCGCGAGATATGGGAGTTTGAAGCCAAGAAATGGAAGAGAAGGCAAAAAATTTTTAACAATTCTGCTGCTCCAAACGCTTAACCAGAATGGCCTAGGGAAAAAATACACATACCGTTGTAATCGGGCGAGTTTCTACTTTCAGATGCAATAGGAATTTTTGGGTTAGGTCAATCTGTTCGCGAGATATGGGAGTTTGAAGCCAAGAAATGGTAGAGAAGGCAAAAAATTTTTCAAAATTCTGCTGCTCCAAACGCTTAACCAGAATGGCCTAGGGAAAAAATACACATACCGTTGTAATCGGGCTAGTTTCTACTTTCAGATGCAATAGGAATTTTTGGGTTAGGTCAATCCGTTCGCGAGATATGGGAGTTTGAAGCCAAGAAATGGTAAGGAAGGCAAAAAATTTTTCACAATTCTGCTGCTGCAAACGCTTAACCAAAATGGCCAAGGGAAAAAATACACATACCGCTGTAATCGGGCGAGTTTCTACTTTCAGATGCAATAGGAACTTTTGGGTTAGGTCAGTCTGTTCGCGAGATATGGGAGTTTGAAGCCAAGAAATGGTAGACAAGGCAAAAAATTTTTCACAATTCTGCTGCTCCAAACGCTTAACCAGAATGGGCTAGGGAAAAAATACACATACCGTTGTAATCGGGCGAGTTTCTACTTTCAGATGCAATAGGAATTTTTGGGTTAGGTCAAACCGTTCGCGAGATATGGGAGTTTGAAGACAAGAAATGGTTGAGAAGGCAAAAAATTTTTCGCAATTCTGCTGCTCCAAACGCTTAACCAAAATGGCCAAGGGAAAAAATACACATACCGCTGTAATCGGGCGAGTTTCTACTTTCAGATGCAATAGGAATTTTTGGGTTAGGTCAGTCTGTTCGCGAGATATGGGAGTTTGAAGCCAAGAAATGGTAGAGAAGGCAAACAATTTTTCACAATTCTGCTGCTCCAAACGCTTAACCAGAATGGGCTAGGGAAAAAATACACATACCGTTGTAATCGGGCGAGTTTCTACTTTCAGATGCAATACGAATTTTTGGGTTCGGTCAATCCGTTCGCGAGATATGGGAGTTTGAAAACAAGAAATGGTTGAGAAGGCAAAAAATTTTTCGCAATTCTGCTGCTCCAAACGCTTAACCAGAATGGCCTAGGGAAAAAATACACATACCGTTGTAATCGGGCGAGTTTCTACTTTCAGATGCAATAGGAATTTTTGGGTTACGTCAATCCGTTCGCGAGATATGGGAGTTTGAAGTCAAGAAATGGTAGAGAAGGCAAAAAATTTTTCACAATTCTGCTGCTCCAAACGCTTAACCAGAATGGGCTAGGGAAAAAATACACATACCGTTGTAATCGGGCGAGTTTCTACTTTCAGATGCAATAGGAATTTTTGGGTTAGGTCAATCCGTTCGCGAGATATGGGAGTTTGAAGCCAAGAAATGGTCGAGAAGGCAAAAAATTTTTCACAATTCTGCTGCTCCAAACGCTTAACCAAAATGGCCAAGGGAAAAAATACACATACCGCTGTAATCGGGCGAGTTTCTACTTTCAGATGCAATAGGAACTTTTGGGTTAGGTCAGTCTGTTCGCGAGATATGGGAGTTTGAAGCCAAGAAATGGTAGAGAAGGCAAACAATTTTTCACAATTCTGCTGCTCCAAACGCTTAACCAGAATGGGCTAGGGAAAAAATACACATACCGTTGTAATCGGGCGAGTTTCTACTTTCAGATGCAATAGGAATTTTTGGGTTAGGTCAAACCGTTCGCGAGATATGGGAGTTTGAAGACAAGTAATGGTTGAGAAGGCAAAAAATTTTTCGCAATTCTGCTGCTCCAAACGCTTAACCAAAATGGCCAAGGGAAAAAATACACATACCGCTGTAATCGGGCGAGTTTCTACTTTCAGATGCAATAGGAATTTTTGGGTTAGGTCAGTCTGTTCGCGAGATATGGGGGTTTGAAGCCAAGAAATGGTAGAGAAGGCAAACAATTTTTCACAATTCTGCTGCTCCAAACGCTTAACCAGAATGGGCTAGGGAAAAAATACACATACCGTTGTAATCGGGCGAGTTTCTACTTTCAGATGCAATAGGAATTTTTGGGTTAGGTCAATCCGTTCGCGAGATATGGGACTTTGAAGCCAAGAAATGGTTGAGAAGGCAAAAAATTTTTCGCAATTCTGCTGCTCCAAACGCTTAACCAGAATGGCCTAGGGAAAAAATACACATACCGTTGTAATCGGGCGAGTTTCTACTTTCAGATGCAATAGGAATTTTTGGGTTACGTCAATCCGTTCGCGAGATATGGGAGTTTGAAGTCAAGAAATGGTAGAGAAGGCAAAAAATTTTTCACAATTCTGCTGCTCCAAACGCTTAACCAAAATGGCCAAGGGAAAAAATACACATACCGCTGTAATCGGGCGAGTTTCTACTTTCAGATGCAATAGGAATTTTTGGGTTAGGTCAATCCGTTCGCGAGATATGGGAGTTTGAAGCCAAGAAATGGAAGAGAAGGCAAAAAATTTTTAACAATTCTGCTGCTCCAAACGCTTAACCAGAATGGCCTAGGGAAAAAATACACATACCGCTGTAATCGGGCGAGTTTCTACTTTCAGATGCAATAGGAACTTTTGGGTTAGGTCAGTCTGTTCGCGAGATATGGGAGTTTGAAGCCAAGAAATGGTAGAGAAGGCAAAAAATTTTTCACAATTCTGCTGCTGCAAACGCTTAACCAAAATGGCCAAGGGAAAAAATACACATACCGCTGTAATCGGGCGAGTTTCTACTTTCAGATGCAATAGGAACTTTTGGGTTAGGTCAGTCTGTTCGCGAGATATGGGAGTTTGGGGCCAAGAAATGGTAGAGAAGGCAAAAAATTTTTCACAATTCTGCTGCTCCAAACGCTTAACCAGAATGGGCTAGGGAAAAAATACACATACCGTTGTAATCGGGCGAGTTTCTACTTTCAGATGCAATAGGAATTTTTGGGTTAGGTCAAACCGTTCGCGAGATATGGGAGTTTGAAGACAAGAAATGGTTGAGAAGGCAAAAAATTTTTCGCAATTCTGCTGCTCCAAACGCTTAACCAGAATGGCCTAGGGAAAAAATTCACATACCGTTGTAATCGGGCGAGTTTCTACTTTCAGATGCAATAGGAATTTTTGGGTTAGGTCAATCCGTTCGCGAGATATGGGAGTTTGAAGCCAAGAAATGGTTGAGAAGGCATACAATTTTTCGCAATTCTGCTGATCCAAACGCTTAACCAAAATGGCCAAGGGAAAAAATACACATACCGCTGTAATCGGGCGAGTTTCTACTTTCAGATGCAATAGGAATTTTTGGTTTAGGTCAGTCTGTTCGCGAGATATGGGAGTCTGAAGCCAAGAAATGGTAGAGAAGGCAAACAATTTTTCACAATTCTGCTGCTCCAAACGCTTAACCAGAATGGGCTAGGGAAAAAATACACATACCGTTGTAATCGGGCGAGTTTCTACTTTCAGATGCAATAGGAATTTTTGGGTTAGGTCAATCCGTTCGCGAGATATGGGAGTTAGAAGCCAAGAAATGGTAGAGAAGGCAAAAAATTTTTCACAATTCTGCTGCTGCATACGCTTAACCAAAATGGCCAAGGGAAAAAATACACATACCGCTGTAATCGGGCTAGTTTCTACTTTCAGATGCAATAGGAATTTTTGGGTTAGGTCAATCCGTTCGCGAGATATGGGAGTTTGAAGCCAAGAAATGGTAAGGAAGGCAAAAAATTTTTCACAATTCTGCTGCTGCAAACGCTTAACCAAAATGGCCAAGGGAAAAAATACACATACCGCTGTAATCGGGCGAGTTTCTACTTTCAGATGCAATAGGAACTTTTGGGTTAGGTCAGTCTGTTCGCGAGATATGGGAGTTTGAAGCCAAGAAATGGTAGACAAGGCAAAAAATTTTTCACAATTCTGCTGCTCCAAACGCTTAACCAGAATGGGCTAGGGAAAAAATACACATACCGTTGTAATCGGGCGAGTTTCTACTTTCAGATGCAATAGGAATTTTTGGGTTAGGTCAAACCGTTCGCGAGATATGGGAGTTTGAAGACAAGAAATGGTTGAGAAGGCAAAAAATTTTTCGCAATTCTGCTGCTCCAAACGCTTAACCAAAATGGCCAAGGGAAAAAATACACATACCGCTGTAATCGGGCGAGTTTCTACTTTCAGATGCAATAGGAATTTTTGGGTTAGGTCAGTCTGTTCGCGAGATATGGGAGTTTGAAGCCAAGAAATGGTAGAGAAGGCAAACAATTTTTCACAATTCTGCTGCTCCAAACGCTTAACCAGAATGGGCTAGGGAAAAAATACACATACCGTTGTAATCGGGCGAGTTTCTACTTTCAGATGCAATACGAATTTTTGGGTTCGGTCAATCCGTTCGCGAGATATGGGAGTTTGAAAACAAGAAATGGTTGAGAAGGCAAAAAATTTTTCGCAATTCTGCTGCTCCAAACGCTTAACCAGAATGGCCTAGGGAAAAAATACACATACCGTTGTAATCGGGCGAGTTTCTACTTTCAGATGCAATAGGAATTTTTGGGTTACGTCAATCCGTTCGCGAGATATGGGAGTTTGAAGTCAAGAAATGGTAGAGAAGGCAAAAAATTTTTCACAATTCTGCTGCTCCAAACGCTTAACCAGAATGGGCTAGGGAAAAAATACACATACCGTTGTAATCGGGCGAGTTTCTACTTTCAGATGCAATAGGAATTTTTGGGTTAGGTCAATCCGTTCGCGAGATATGGGAGTTTGAAGCCAAGAAATGGTCGAGAAGGCAAAAAATTTTTCACAATTCTGCTGCTCCAAACGCTTAACCAAAATGGCCCAGGGAAAAAATACACATACCGCTGTAATCGGGCGAGTTTCTACTTTCAGATGCAATAGGAACTTTTGGGTTAGGTCAGTCTGTTCGCGAGATATGGGAGTTTGAAGCCAAGAAATGGTAGAGAAGGCAAACAATTTTTCACAATTCTGCTGCTCCAAACGCTTAACCAGAATGGGCTAGGGAAAAAATACACATACCGTTGTAATCGGGCGAGTTTCTACTTTCAGATGCAATAGGAATTTTTGGGTTAGGTCAAACCGTTCGCGAGATATGGGAGTTTGAAGACAAGTAATGGTTGAGAAGGCAAAAAATTTTTCGCAATTCTGCTGCTCCAAACGCTTAACCAAAATGGCCAAGGGAAAAAATACACATACCGCTGTAATCGGGCGAGTTTCTACTTTCAGATGCAATAGGAATTTTTGGGTTAGGTCAGTCTGTTCGCGAGATATGGGGGTTTGAAGCCAAGAAATGGTAGAGAAGGCAAACAATTTTTCACAATTCTGCTGCTCCAAACGCTTAACCAGAATGGGCTAGGGAAAAAATACACATACCGTTGTAATCGGGCGAGTTTCTACTTTCAGATGCAATAGGAATTTTTGGGTTAGGTCAATCCGTTCGCGAGATATGGGACTTTGAAGCCAAGAAATGGTTGAGAAGGCAAAAAATTTTTCGCAATTCTGCTGCTCCAAACGCTTAACCAGAATGGCCTAGGGAAAAAATACACATACCGTTGTAATCGGGCGAGTTTCTACTTTCAGATGCAATAGGAATTTTTGGGTTACGTCAATCCGTTCGCGAGATATGGGAGTTTGAAGTCAAGAAATGGTAGAGAAGGCAAAAAATTTTTCACAATTCTGCTGCTCCAAACGCTTAACCAAAATGGCCAAGGGAAAAAATACACATACCGCTGTAATCGGGCGAGTTTCTACTTTCAGATGCAATAGGAATTTTTGGGTTAGGTCAATCCGTTCGCGAGATATGGGAGTTTGAAGCCAAGAAATGGAAGAGAAGGCAAAAAATTTTTAACAATTCTGCTGCTCCAAACGCTTAACCAGAATGGCCTAGGGAAAAAATACACATACCGCTGTAATCGGGCGAGTTTCTACTTTCAGATGCAATAGGAACTTTTGGGTTAGGTCAGTCTGTTCGCGAGATATGGGAGTTTGAAGCCAAGAAATGGTAGAGAAGGCAAAAAATTTTTCACAATTCTGCTGCTGCAAACGCTTAACCAAAATGGCCAAGGGAAAAAATACACATACCGCTGTAATCGGGCGAGTTTCTACTTTCAGATGCAATAGGAACTTTTGGGTTAGGTCAGTCTGTTCGCGAGATATGGGAGTTTGGGGCCAAGAAATGGTAGAGAAGGCAAAAAATTTTTCACAATTCTGCTGCTCCAAACGCTTAACCAGAATGGGCTAGGGAAAAAATACACATACCGTTGTAATCGGGCGAGTTTCTACTTTCAGATGCAATAGGAATTTTTGGGTTAGGTCAAACCGTTCGCGAGATATGGGAGTTTGAAGACAAGAAATGGTTGAGAAGGCAAAAAATTTTTCGCAATTCTGCTGCTCCAAACGCTTAACCAGAATGGCCTAGGGAAAAAATTCACATACCGTTGTAATCGGGCGAGTTTCTACTTTCAGATGCAATAGGAATTTTTGGGTTAGGTCAATCCGTTCGCGAGATATGGGAGTTTGAAGCCAAGAAATGGTTGAGAAGGCATACAATTTTTCGCAATTCTGCTGATCCAAACGCTTAACCAAAATGGCCAAGGGAAAAAATACACATACCGCTGTAATCGGGCGAGTTTCTACTTTCAGATGCAATAGGAATTTTTGGTTTAGGTCAGTCTGTTCGCGAGATATGGGAGTCTGAAGCCAAGAAATGGTAGAGAAGGCAAACAATTTTTCACAATTCTGCTGCTCCAAACGCTTAACCAGAATGGGCTAGGGAAAAAATACACATACCGTTGTAATCGGGCGAGTTTCTACTTTCAGATGCAATAGGAATTTTTGGGTTAGGTCAATCCGTTCGCGAGATATGGGAGTTAGAAGCCAAGAAATGGTAGAGAAGGCAAAAAATTTTTCACAATTCTGCTGCTGCATACGCTTAACCAAAATGGCCAAGGGAAAAAATACACATACCGCTGTAATCGGGCGAGTTTCTACTTTCAGATGCAATAGGAATTTTTGGGTTAGGTCAATCCGTTCGCGAGATATGGGAGTTAGAAGCCAAGAAATGGTAGAGAAGGCAAAAAATTTTTCACAATTCTGCTGCTGCATACGCTTAACCAAAATGGCCAAGGGAAAAAATACACATACCGCTGTAATCGGGCGAGTTTCTACTTTCAGATGCAATAGGAACTTTTGGGTTAGGTCAGTCTGTTCGCGAGATATGGGAGTTTGAAGCCAAGAAATGGTAGAGAAGGCAAAAAATTTTTCACAATTCTGCTGCTCCAAACGCTTAACCAGAATGGGCTAGGGAAAAAATACACATACCGCTGTAATCGGGCGAGTTTCTACTTTCAGATGCAATAGGAACTTTTGGGTTAGGTCAGTCTGTTCGCGAGATATGGGAGTTTGAAGCCAAGAAATGGTAGAGAAGGCAAAAAATTTTTCACAATTCTGCTGCTGCAAACGCTTAACCAAAATGGCCAAGGGAAAAAATACACATACCGCTGTAATCGGGCGAGTTTCTACTTTCAGATGCAATAGGAACTTTTGGGTTAGGTCAGTCTGTTCGCGAGATATGGGAGTTTGGGGCCAAGAAATGGTAGAGAAGGCAAAAAATTTTTCACAATTCTGCTGCTCCAAACGCTTAACCAGAATGGGCTAGGGAAAAAATACACATACCGTTGTAATCGGGCGAGTTTCTACTTTCAGATGCAATAGGAATTTTTGGGTTAGGTCAAACCGTTCGCGAGATATGGGAGTTTGAAGACAAGAAATGGTTGAGAAGGCAAAAAATTTTTCGCAATTCTGCTGCTCCAAACGCTTAACCAGAATGGCCTAGGGAAAAAATTCACATACCGTTGTAATCGGGCGAGTTTCTACTTTCAGATGCAATAGGAATTTTTGGGTTAGGTCAATCCGTTCGCGAGATATGGGAGTTTGAAGCCAAGAAATGGTTGAGAAGGCATACAATTTTTCGCAATTCTGCTGATCCAAACGCTTAACCAAAATGGCCAAGGGAAAAAATACACATACCGCTGTAATCGGGCGAGTTTCTACTTTCAGATGCAATAGGAATTTTTGGTTTAGGTCAGTCTGTTCGCGAGATATGGGAGTCTGAAGCCAAGAAATGGTAGAGAAGGCAAACAATTTTTCACAATTCTGCTGCTCCAAACGCTTAACCAGAATGGGCTAGGGAAAAAATACACATACCGTTGTAATCGGGCGAGTTTCTACTTTCAGATGCAATAGGAATTTTTGGGTTAGGTCAATCCGTTCGCGAGATATGGGAGTTAGAAGCCAAGAAATGGTAGAGAAGGCAAAAAATTTTTCACAATTCTGCTGCTGCATACGCTTAACCAAAATGGCCAAGGGAAAAAATACACATACCGCTGTAATCGGGCGAGTTTCTACTTTCAGATGCAATAGGAATTTTTGGGTTAGGTCAATCCGTTCGCGAGATATGGGAGTTAGAAGCCAAGAAATGGTAGAGAAGGCAAAAAATTTTTCACAATTCTGCTGCTGCATACGCTTAACCAAAATGGCCAAGGGAAAAAATACACATACCGCTGTAATCGGGCGAGTTTCTACTTTCAGATGCAATAGGAACTTTTGGGTTAGGTCAGTCTGTTCGCGAGATATGGGAGTTTGAAGCCAAGAAATGGTAGAGAAGGCAAAAAATTTTTCACAATTCTGCTGCTCCAAACGCTTAACCAGAATGGGCTAGGGAAAAAATACACATACCGTTGTAATCGGGCGAGTTTCTACTTTCAGATGCAATAGGAATTTTTGGGTTAGGTCAAACCGTTCGCGAGATATGGGAGTTTGAAGACAAGAAATGGTTGAGAAGGCAAAAAATTTTTCGCAATTCTGCTGCTCCAAACGCTTAACCAGAATGGCCTAGGGAAAAAATTCACATACCTTTGTAATCGGGCGAGTTTCTACTTTCAGATGCAATAGGAATTTTTGGGTTAGGTCAATCCGTTCGCGAGATATGGGAGTTTGAAGCCAAGAAATGGTTGAGAAGGCATACAATTTTTCACAATTCTGCTGCTCCAAACGCTTAACCAGAATGGGCTAGGGAAAAAATACACATACCGTTGTAATCGGGCGAGTTTCTACTTTCAGATGCAATAGGAATTTTTGGGTTAGGTCAAACCGTTCGCGAGATATGGGAGTTTGAAGACAAGAAATGGTTGAGAAGGCAAAAAATTTTTCGCAATTCTGCTGCTCCAAACGCTTAACCAGAATGGCCTAGGGAAAAAATTCACATACCGTTGTAATCGGGCGAGTTTCTACTTTCAGATGCAATAGGAATTTTTGGGTTAGGTCAATCCGTTCGCGAGATATGGGAGTTTGAAGCCAAGAAATGGTTGAGAAGGCATACAATTTTTCGCAATTCTGCTGATCCAAACGCTTAACCAAAATGGCCAAGGGAAAAAATACACATACCGCTGTAATCGGGCGAGTTTCTACTTTCAGATGCAATAGGAATTTTTGGTTTAGGTCAGTCTGTTCGCGAGATATGGGAGTCTGAAGCCAAGAAATGGTAGAGAAGGCAAACAATTTTTCACAATTCTGCTGCTCCAAACGCTTAACCAGAATGGGCTAGGGAAAAAATACACATACCGTTGTAATCGGGCGAGTTTCTACTTTCAGATGCAATAGGAATTTTTGGGTTAGGTCAATCCGTTCGCGAGATATGGGAGTTAGAAGCCAAGAAATGGTAGAGAAGGCAAAAAATTTTTCACAATTCTGCTGCTCCAAACGCTTAACCAAAATGGCCAAGGGAAAAAATACACATACCGCTGTAATCGGGCGAGTTTCTACTTTCAGATGCAATAGGAATTTTTGGGTTAGGTCAATCCGTTCGCGAGATATGGGAGTTTGAAGCCAAGAAATGGAAGAGAAGGCAAAAAATTTTTAACAATTCTGCTGCTCCAAACGCTTAACCAGAATGGCCTAGGGAAAAAATACACATACCGTTGTAATCGGGCGAGTTCCTACTTTCAGATGAAATAGGAATTTTTGGGTTAGGTCAATCTGTTCGCGAGATATGGGAGTTTGAAGCCAAGAAATGGTAGAGAAGGCAAAAAATTTTTCAAAATTCGGCTGCTCCAAACGCTTAACCAGAATGGCCTAGGGAAAAAATACACATACCGTTGTAATCGGGCGAGTTTCTACTTTCAGATGCAATAGGAATTTTTGGGTTAGGTCAATCCGTTCGCGAGATATGGGAGTTTGAAGCCAAGAAATGGTAGAGAAGGCAAAAAATTTTTCACAATTCTGCTGCTGCAAACGCTTAACCAAAATGGCCAAGGGAAAAAATACACATACCGCTGTAATCGGGCGAGTTTCTACTTTCAGATGCAATAGGAACTTTTGCGTTAGGTCAGTCTGTTCGCGAGATATGGGAGTTTGAAGCCAAGAAATGGTAGAGAAGGCAAAAAATTTTTCACAATTCTGCTGCTCCAAACGCTTAACCAGAATGGGCTAGGGAAAAAATACACATACCGTTGTAATCGGGCGAGTTTCTACTTTCAGATGCAATAGGAATTTTTGGGTTAGGTCAAACCGTTCGCGAGATATGGGAGTTTGAAGACAAGAAATGGTTGAGAAGGCAAAAAATTTTTCGCAATTCTGCTGCTCCAAACGCTTAACCAGAATGGCCTAGGGAAAAAATTCACATACCGTTGTAATCGGGCGAGTTTCTACTTTCAGATGCAATAGGAATTTTTGGGTTAGGTCAATCCGTTCGCGAGATATGGGAGTTTGAAGCCAAGAAATGGTTGAGAAGGCATACAATTTTTCGCAATTCTGCTGATCCAAACGCCTAACCAGAATGGCCTCGGGAAAAATACACATACCGTTGTAATCGGGTGAGTTTCTACTTTCAGATGCAATAGGAATTTTGGGTTAGGTCAATCCGTTCGCGAGATATGGGAGTTTGAAGCCAAGAAATGGTAGAGAAGGCAAAAAATTTTTCACAATTCTGCTGCTCCAAACGCTTAACCAAAATGGCCAAGGGAAAAAATACACATACCGCTGTATTCGGGGGAGTTTCTACTTTCAGATGCAATAGGAACTTTTGGGTTAGGTCAGTCTGTTCGCGAGATATGGGAGTTTGAAGCCAAGAAATGGTAGAGAAGGCAAACAATTTTTCACAATTCTGCTGCTCCAAACGCTTAACCAGAATGGGCTAGGGAAAAAATACACATTCCGTTGTAATCGGGCGAGTTTCTACTTTCATATGCAATAGGAATTTTTGGGTTAGGTCAAACCGTTCGCGAGATATGGGAGTTTGAAGACAAGTAATGGTTGAGAAGGCAAAAAATTTTTCGCAATTCTGCTGCTCCAAACGCTTAACCAAAATGGCCAAGGGAAAAAATACACATACCGCTGTAATCGGGCGAGTTTCTACTTTCAGATGCAATAGGAATTTTTGGTTTAGGTCAGTCTGTTCGCGAGATATGGGAGTCTGAAGCCAAGAAATGGTAGAGAAGGCAAACAATTTTTCACAATTCTGCTGCTCCAAACGCTTAACCAGAATGGGCTAGGGAAAAAATACACATACCGTTGTAATCGGGCGAGTTTCTACTTTCAGATGCAATAGGAATTTTTGGGTTAGGTCAAACCGTTCGCGAGATATGGGAGTTTGAAGACAAGTAATGGTTGAGAAGGCAAAAAATTTTTCGCAATTCTGCTGCTCCAAACGCTTAACCAAAATGGCCAAGGGAAAAAATACACATACCGCTGTAATCGGGCGAGTTTCTACTTTCAGATGCAATAGGAATTTTTGGGTTAGGTCAGTCTGTTCGCGAGATATGGGAGTTTGAAGCCAAGAAATGGTAGAGAAGGCAAAAAATTTTTCACAATTCTGCTGCTCCAAACGCTTAACCAAAATGGCCAAGGGAAAAAATACACATACCGCTGTAATCGGGCGAGTTTCTACTTTCAGATGCAATAGGAACTTTTGGGTTAGGTCAGTCTGTTCGCGAGATATGGGAGTTTGAAGCCAAGAAATGGTAGAGAAGGCAAACAATTTTTCACAATTCTGCTGCTCCAAACGCTTAACCAAAATGGCCAAGGGAAAAAATACACATACCGTTGTAATCGGGCGAGTTTCTACTTTCAGATGCAATAGGAATTTTTGGGTTAGGTCAATCCGTTCGCGAGATATGGGAGTTTGAAGCCAAGAAATGGAAGAGAAGGCAAAAAATTTTTAACAATTCTGTTGCTCCAAACGCTTAACCAGAATGGCCTAGGGAAAAAATACACACACCGTTGTAATCGGGCGAGTTTCTACTTTCAGATGCAATAGGAATTTTTGGGTTAGGTCAATCTGTTCGCGAGATATGGGAGTTTGAAGCCAAGAAATGGTAGAGAAGGCAAAAAATTTTTCAAAATTCTGCTGCTCCAAACGCTTAACCAGAATGGCCTAGGGAAAAAATTCACATACCGTTGTAATCGGGCGAGTTTCTACTTTCAAATGCAATAGGAATTTTTGGGTTAGGTCAATCCGTTCGCGAGATATGGGAGTTTGAAGCCAAGAAATGGTTGAGAAGGCATACAATTTTTCGCAATTCTGCTGCTCCAAACGCCTAACCAGAATGGCCTCGGGAAAAATACACATACCGTTGTAATCGGGTGAGTTTCTACTTTCAGATGCAATAGGAATTTTTGAGTTAGGTCAATCCGTTCGCGAGATATGGGAGTTTGAAGCCAAGAAATTGTAGAGAAGGCAAAAAATTTTTCACAATTCTGCTGCTCCAAACGCTTAACCAAAATGGCCAAGGGAAAAAATACACATACCGCTGTAATCGGGCGAGTTTCTACTTTCAGATGCAATAGGAACTTTTGGGTTAGGTCAGTCTGTTCGCGAGATATGGGAGTTTGAAGCCAAGAAATGGTAGAGAAGGCAAAAAATTTTTCGCAATTCTGCTGCTCCAAACGCTTAACCAAAATGGCCAAGGGAAAAAATACACATACCGCTGTAATCGGGCTAGTTTCTACTTTCAGATGCAATAGGAATTTTTGGGTTAGGTCAGTCTGTTCGCGAGATATGGGAGTTTGAAGCCAAGAAATGGTAGAGAAGGCAAACAATTTTTCACAATTCTGCTGCTCCAAACGCTTAACCAGAATGGGCTAGGGAAAAAATACACATACCGTTGTAATCGGGCGAGTTTCTACTTTCAGATGCAATAGGAATTTTTGGGTTAGGTCAATCCGTTCGCGAGATATGGGACTTTGAAGCCAAGAAATGGTTGAGAAGGCAAAAAATTTTTCACAATTCTGCTGCTCCAAATGCTTAACCAGAATGGCCTAGGGAAAAAATACACATACCGTTGTAATCGGGCGAGTTTCTACTTTCAGATGCAATAGGAATTTTTGGGTTACGTCAATCCGTTCGCGAGATATGGGAGTTTGAAGTCAAGAAATGGTAGAGAAGGCAAAAAATTTTTCACAATTCTGCTGCTCCAAACGCTTAACCAAAATGGCCAAGGGAAAAAATACACATACCGTTGTAATCGGGCGAGTTTCTACTTTCAGATGCAATAGGAATTTTTGGGTTAGGTCAATCCGTTCGCGAGATATGGGAGTTTGAAGCCAAGAAATGGAAGAGAAGGCAAAAAATTTTTAACAATTCTGCTGCTCCAAACGCTTAACCAGAATGGCCTAGGGAAAAAATACACATACCGTTGTAATCGGGCGAGTTTCTACTTTCAGATGCAATAGGAATTTTTGGGTTAGGTCAATCTGTTCGCGAGATATGGGAGTTTGAAGCCAAGAAATGGTAGAGAAGGCAAAAAATTTTTCACAATTCTGCTGCTCCAAACGCTTAACCAGAATGGGCTAGGGAAAAAATACACATACCGTTGTAATCGGGCGAGTTTCTACTTTCAGATGCAATAGGAATTTTTGGGTTAGGTCAAACCGTTCGCGAGATATGGGAGTTTGAAGACAAGAAATGGTTGAGAAGGCAAAAAATTTTTCGCAATTCTGCTGCTCCAAACGCTTAACCAGAATGGCCTAGGGAAAAATTCACATACCGTTGTAATCGGGCGAGTTTCTACTTTCAGATGCAATAGGAATTTTTGGGTTAGGTCAATCCGTTCGCGAGATATGGGAGTTTGAAGCCAAGAAATGGTTGAGAAGGCATACAATTTTTCGCAATTCTGCTGATCCAAACGCCTAACCAGAATGGCCTCGGGAAAAATACACATACCGTTGTAATCGGGTGAGTTTCTACTTTCAGATGCAATAGGAATTTTTGGGTTAGGTCAATCCGTTCGCGAGATATGGGAGTTTGAAGCCAAGAAATGGTAGAGAAGGCAAAAAATTTGTCACAATTCTGCTGCTCCAAACGCTTAACCAAAATGGCCAAGGGAAAAAATACACATACCGCTGTAATCGGGCGAGTTTCTACTTTCAGATGCAATAGGAATTTTTGGGTTAGGTCAATCCGTTCGCGAGATATGGGAGTTTGAAGCCAAGAAATGGTAGAGAAGGCAAAAAATTTTTAACAATTCTGCTGCTCCTAACGCTTAACCAGAATGGCCTCGGGAAAAAATACACATACCGTTGTAATCGGGCGAGTTTCTACTTTCAGATGCAATAGGAATTTTTGGGTTAGGTCAGTCTGTTCGCGAGATATGGGAGTTTGAAGCCAAGAAATGGTAGAGAAGGCAAAAAATTTTTCACAATTCTGCTGCTCCAAACGCTTAACCAGAATGGGCTAGGGAAAAAATACACATACCGTTGTAATCGGGCGAGTTTCTACTTTCAGATGCAATAGGAATTTTTGGGTTACGTCAATCCGTTCGCGAGATATGGGAGTTTGAAGTCAAGAAATGGTAGAGAAGGCAAAAAATTTTTCACAATTCTGCTGCTCCAAACGCTTAACCAGAATGGCCTAGGGAAAAAATACACATACCGTTGTAATCGGGCGAGTTTCTACTTTCAGATGCAATAGGAATTTTTGGGTTAGGTCAATCCGTTCGCGAGATATGGGAGTTTGAAGCCAAGAAATGGTAGAGAAGGCAAAAAATTTTTCAAAATTCTGCTGCTCCAAACGCTTAACCAGAACGGCCTAGGGAAAAAATACACATACCGTTGTAATCGGGCGAGTTTCTACTTTCAGATGCAATAGGAATTTTTGGGTTAGGTCAATCCGTTCGCGAGATATGGGAGTTTGAATCCAAGAAATGGTAAAGAAGGCAAAAAATTTTTCACAATTCTGCTTCTGCAAACGCTTAACCAAAATGGCCAAGGGAAAAAATACACATACCGCTGTAATCGGGCGAGTTTCTACTTTCAGATGCAATAGGAACATTTGGGTTAGGTCAGTCTGTTCGCGAGATATGGGAGTTTGAAGCCAAGAAATGGTAGAGAAGGCAAAAAATTTTTCACAATTCTGCTGCTCCAAACGCTTAACCAGAATGGGCTAGGGAAAAAATACACATACCGTTGTAATCGGGCGAGTTTCTACTTTCAGATGCAATAGGAATTTTTGGGTTAGGTCAAACCGTTCGCGAGATATGGGAGTTTGAAGACAAGAAATGGTTGAGAAGGCAAAAAATTTTTCGCAATTCTGCTGCTCCAAACGCTTAACCAGAATGGCCTAGGGAAAAAATTCACATACCGTTGTAATCGGGCGAGTTTCTACTTTCAGATGCAATAGGAATTTTTGGGTTAGGTCAATCCGTTCGCGAGATATGGGAGTTTGAAGCCAACAAATGGTAGAGAAGGCAAAAAATTTTTAACAATTCTGCAGCTCCAAACGCTTAACCAGAATGGCCTAGGGAAAAAATACACATACCGTTGTAATCGGGCGAGTTTCTACTTTCAGATGCAATAGGAATTTTTGGGTTACGTCAATCCGTTCGCGAGATATGGGAGTTTGAAGTCAAGAAATGGTAGAGAAGGCAAAAAATTTTTCACAATTCTGCTGCTCCAAACGCTTAACCAAAATGGCCAAGGGAAAAAATACACATACCGTTGTAATCGGGCGAGTTTCTACTTTCAGATGCAATAGGAATTTTTGGGTTAGGTCAATCCGTTCGCGAGATATGGGAGTTTGAAGCCAAGAAATGGTAGAGAAGGCAAAAAATTTTTAACAATTCTGCTGATCCAAACGCTTAACCAGAATGGCCTAGGGAAAAAATACACATACCGTTGTAATCGGGCGAGTTTCTACTTTCAGATGCAATAGGAATTTTTGGGTTAGGTCAATCCGTTCGCGAGATATGGGAGTTTGAAGCCAAGAAATGGTAGAGAAGGCAAAAAATTTTTCAAAATTCTGCTGCTCCAAACGCTTAACCAGAATGGCCTAGGGAAAAAATACACATACCGTTGTAATCGGGCGAGTTTCTACTTTCACATGCAATAGGAATTTTTGGGTTAGGTCAATCCGTTCGCGAGATATGGGAGTTTGAAGCCAAGAAATGGTAGAGAAGGCAAAAAATTTTTCACAATTCTGCTGCAGCAAACGCTTAACCAAAATGGCCAAGGGAAAAAATACACATACCGCTGTAATCGGGCGAGTTTCTACTTTCAGATGCAATAGGAACATTTGGGTTAGGTCAGTCTGTTCGCGAGATATGGGAGTTTGAAGCCAAGAAATGGTAGAGAAGGCAAAAAATTTTTCACAATTCTGCTGCTCCAAACGCTTAACCAGAATGGGCTAGGGAAAAAATACACATACCGTTGTAATCGGGCGAGTTTCTACTTTTAGATGCAATAGGAATTTTTGGGTTAGGTCAAACCGTTCGCGAGATATGGGAGTTTGAAGACAAGAAATGGTTGAGAAGGCAAAAAATTTTTCGCAATTCTGCTGCTCCAAACGCTTAACCAGAATGGCCTAGGGAAAAAATTCACATACCGTTGTAATCGGGCGAGTTTCTACTTTCAGATGCAATAGGAATTTTTGGGTTAGGTCAATCCGTTCGCGAGATATGGGAGTTTGAAGCCAAGAAATGGTAGAGAAGGCAAAAAATTTTTAACAATTCTGCTGCTCCAAACGCTTAACCAGAATGGCCTAGGGAAAAAATACACATACCGTTGTAATCGGGCGAGTTTCTACTTTCAGATGCAATAGGAATTTTTGGGTTAGGTCAATCCGTTCGCGAGATATGGGAGTTTGAAGCCAAGAAATGGTAGAGAAGGCAAAAAATTTTTCAAAATTCTGCTGCTCCAAACGCTTAACCAGAACGGCCTAGGGAAAAAATACACATACCGTTGTAATCGGGCGAGTTTCTACTTTCAGATGCAATAGGAATTTTTGGGTTAGGTCAATCCGTTCGCGAGATATGGGAGTTTGAATCCAAGAAATGGTAAAGAAGGCAAAAAATTTTTCACAATTCTGCTTCTGCAAACGCTTAACCAAAATGGCCAAGGGAAAAAATACACATACCGCTGTAATCGGGCGAGTTTCTACTTTCAGATGCAATAGGAACATTTGGGTTAGGTCAGTCTGTTCGCGAGATATGGGAGTTTGAAGCCAAGAAATGGTAGAGAAGGCAAAAAATTTTTCACAATTCTGCTGCTCCAAACGCTTAACCAGAATGGGCTAGGGAAAAAATACACATACCGTTGTAATCGGGCGAGTTTCTACTTTCAGATGCAATAGGAATTTTTGGGTTAGGTCAAACCGTTCGCGAGATATGGGAGTTTGAAGACAAGAAATGGTTGAGAAGGCAAAAAATTTTTCGCAATTCTGCTGCTCCAAACGCTTAACCAGAATGGCCTAGGGAAAAAATTCACATACCGTTGTAATCGGGCGAGTTTCTACTTTCAGATGCAATAGGAATTTTTGGGTTAGGTCAATCCGTTCGCGAGATATGGGAGTTTGAAGCCAACAAATGGTAGAGAAGGCAAAAAATTTTTAACAATTCTGCAGCTCCAAACGCTTAACCAGAATGGCCTAGGGAAAAAATACACATACCGTTGTAATCGGGCGAGTTTCTACTTTCAGATGCAATAGGAATTTTTGGGTTACGTCAATCCGTTCGCGAGATATGGGAGTTTGAAGTCAAGAAATGGTAGAGAAGGCAAAAAATTTTTCACAATTCTGCTGCTCCAAACGCTTAACCAAAATGGCCAAGGGAAAAAATACACATACCGTTGTAATCGGGCGAGTTTCTACTTTCAGATGCAATAGGAATTTTTGGGTTAGGTCAATCCGTTCGCGAGATATGGGAGTTTGAAGCCAAGAAATGGTAGAGAAGGCAAAAAATTTTTAACAATTCTGCTGATCCAAACGCTTAACCAGAATGGCCTAGGGAAAAAATACACATACCGTTGTAATCGGGCGAGTTTCTACTTTCAGATGCAATAGGAATTTTTGGGTTAGGTCAATCCGTTCGCGAGATATGGGAGTTTGAAGCCAAGAAATGGTAGAGAAGGCAAAAAATTTTTCAAAATTCTGCTGCTCCAAACGCTTAACCAGAATGGCCTAGGGAAAAAATACACATACCGTTGTAATCGGGCGAGTTTCTACTTTCACATGCAATAGGAATTTTTGGGTTAGGTCAATCCGTTCGCGAGATATGGGAGTTTGAAGCCAAGAAATGGTAGAGAAGGCAAAAAATTTTTCACAATTCTGCTGCAGCAAACGCTTAACCAAAATGGCCAAGGGAAAAAATACACATACCGCTGTAATCGGGCGAGTTTCTACTTTCAGATGCAATAGGAACATTTGGGTTAGGTCAGTCTGTTCGCGAGATATGGGAGTTTGAAGCCAAGAAATGGTAGAGAAGGCAAAAAATTTTTCACAATTCTGCTGCTCCAAACGCTTAACCAGAATGGGCTAGGGAAAAAATACACATACCGTTGTAATCGGGCGAGTTTCTACTTTTAGATGCAATAGGAATTTTTGGGTTAGGTCAAACCGTTCGCGAGATATGGGAGTTTGAAGACAAGAAATGGTTGAGAAGGCAAAAAATTTTTCGCAATTCTGCTGCTCCAAACGCTTAACCAGAATGGCCTAGGGAAAAAATTCACATACCGTTGTAATCGGGCGAGTTTCTACTTTCAGATGCAATAGGAATTTTTGGGTTAGGTCAATCCGTTCGCGAGATATGGGAGTTTGAAGCCAAGAAATGGTAGAGAAGGCAAAAAATTTTTAACAATTCTGCTGCTCCAAACGCTTAACCAGAATGGCCTAGGGAAAAAATACACATACCGTTGTAATCGGGCGAGTTTCTACTTTCAGATGCAATAGGAATTTTTGGGTTAGGTCAATCCGTTCGCGAGATATGGGAGTTTGAAGCCAAGAAATGGTAGAGAAGGCAAAAAATTTTTCAAAATTCTGCTGCTCCAAACGCTTAACCAGAACGGCCTAGGGAAAAAATACACATACCGTTGTAATCGGGCGAGTTTCTACTTTCAGATGCAATAGGAATTTTTGGGTTAGGTCAATCCGTTCGCGAGATATGGGAGTTTGAATCCAAGAAATGGTAAAGAAGGCAAAAAATTTTTCACAATTCTGCTTCTGCAAACGCTTAACCAAAATGGCCAAGGGAAAAAATACACATACCGCTGTAATCGGGCGAGTTTCTACTTTCAGATGCAATAGGAACATTTGGGTTAGGTCAGTCTGTTCGCGAGATATGGGAGTTTGAAGCCAAGAAATGGTAGAGAAGGCAAAAAATTTTTCACAATTCTGCTGCTCCAAACGCTTAACCAAAATGGCCAAGGGAAAAAATACACATACCGTTGTAATCGGGCGAGTTTCTACTTTCAGATGCAATAGGAATTTTTGGGTTAGGTCAATCCGTTCGCGAGATATGGGAGTTTGAAGCCAAGAAATGGTAGAGAAGGCAAAAAATTTTTAACAATTCTGCTGATCCAAACGCTTAACCAGAATGGCCTAGGGAAAAAATACACATACCGTTGTAATCGGGCGAGTTTCTACTTTCAGATGCAATAGGAATTTTTGGGTTAGGTCAATCCGTTCGCGAGATATGGGAGTTTGAAGCCAAGAAATGGTAGAGAAGGCAAAAAATTTTTCAAAATTCTGCTGCTCCAAACGCTTAACCAGAATGGCCTAGGGAAAAAATACACATACCGTTGTAATCGGGCGAGTTTCTACTTTCACATGCAATAGGAATTTTTGGGTTAGGTCAATCCGTTCGCGAGATATGGGAGTTTGAAGCCAAGAAATGGTAGAGAAGGCAAAAAATTTTTCACAATTCTGCTGCAGCAAACGCTTAACCAAAATGGCCAAGGGAAAAAATACACATACCGCTGTAATCGGGCGAGTTTCTACTTTCAGATGCAATAGGAACATTTGGGTTAGGTCAGTCTGTTCGCGAGATATGGGAGTTTGAAGCCAAGAAATGGTAGAGAAGGCAAAAAATTTTTCACAATTCTGCTGCTCCAAACGCTTAACCAGAATGGGCTAGGGAAAAAATACACATACCGTTGTAATCGGGCGAGTTTCTACTTTTAGATGCAATAGGAATTTTTGGGTTAGGTCAAACCGTTCGCGAGATATGGGAGTTTGAAGACAAGAAATGGTTGAGAAGGCAAAAAATTTTTCGCAATTCTGCTGCTCCAAACGCTTAACCAGAATGGCCTAGGGAAAAAATTCACATACCGTTGTAATCGGGCGAGTTTCTACTTTCAGATGCAATAGGAATTTTTGGGTTAGGTCAATCCGTTCGCGAGATATGGGAGTTTGAAGCCAAGAAATGGTAGAGAAGGCAAAAAATTTTTAACAATTCTGCTGCTCCAAACGCTTAACCAGAATGGCCTAGGGAAAAAATACACATACCGTTGTAATCGGGCGAGTTTCTACTTTCAGATGCAATAGGAATTTTTGGGTTAGGTCAATCCGTTCGCGAGATATGGGAGTTTGAAGCCAAGAAATGGTAGAGAAGGCAAAAAATTTTTCAAAATTCTGCTGCTCCAAACGCTTAACCAGAACGGCCTAGGGAAAAAATACACATACCGTTGTAATCGGGCGAGTTTCTACTTTCAGATGCAATAGGAATTTTTGGGTTAGGTCAATCCGTTCGCGAGATATGGGAGTTTGAATCCAAGAAATGGTAAAGAAGGCAAAAAATTTTTCACAATTCTGCTTCTGCAAACGCTTAACCAAAATGGCCAAGGGAAAAAATACACATACCGCTGTAATCGGGCGAGTTTCTACTTTCAGATGCAATAGGAACATTTGGGTTAGGTCAGTCTGTTCGCGAGATATGGGAGTTTGAAGCCAAGAAATGGTAGAGAAGGCAAAAAATTTTTCACAATTCTGCTGCTCCAAACGCTTAACCAGAATGGGCTAGGGAAAAAATACACATACCGTTGTAATCGGGCGAGTTTCTACTTTCAGATGCAATAGGAATTTTTGGGTTAGGTCAAACCGTTCGCGAGATATGGGAGTTTGAAGACAAGAAATGGTTGAGAAGGCAAAAAATTTTTCGCAATTCTGCTGCTCCAAACGCTTAACCAGAATGGCCTAGGGAAAAAATTCACATACCGTTGTAATCGGGCGAGTTTCTACTTTCAGATGCAATAGGAATTTTTGGGTTAGGTCAATCCGTTCGCGAGATATGGGAGTTTGAAGCCAACAAATGGTAGAGAAGGCAAAAAATTTTTAACAATTCTGCAGCTCCAAACGCTTAACCAGAATGGCCTAGGGAAAAAATACACATACCGTTGTAATCGGGCGAGTTTCTACTTTCAGATGCAATAGGAATTTTTGGGTTACGTCAATCCGTTCGCGAGATATGGGAGTTTGAAGTCAAGAAATGGTAGAGAAGGCAAAAAATTTTTCACAATTCTGCTGCTCCAAACGCTTAACCAAAATGGCCAAGGGAAAAAATACACATACCGTTGTAATCGGGCGAGTTTCTACTTTCAGATGCAATAGGAATTTTTGGGTTAGGTCAATCCGTTCGCGAGATATGGGAGTTTGAAGCCAAGAAATGGTAGAGAAGGCAAAAAATTTTTAACAATTCTGCTGATCCAAACGCTTAACCAGAATGGCCTAGAGAAAAAATACACATACCGTTGTAATCGGGCGAGTTTCTACTTTCAGATGCAATAGGAATTTTTGGGTTAGGTCAATCCGTTCGCGAGATATGGGAGTTTGAAGCCAAGAAATGGTAGAGAAGGCAAAAAATTTTTCAAAATTCTGCTGCTCCAAACGCTTAACCAGAATGGCCTAGGGAAAAAATACACATACCGTTGTAATCGGGCGAGTTTCTACTTTCACATGCAATAGGAATTTTTGGGTTAGGTCAATCCGTTCGCGAGATATGGGAGTTTGAAGCCAAGAAATGGTAGAGAAGGCAAAAAATTTTTAACAATTCTGCTGCTCCAAACGCTTAACCAGAATGGCCTAGGGAAAAAATACACATACCGTTGTAATCGGGCGAGTTTCTACTTTCAGATGCAATAGGAATTTTTGGGTTAGGTCAATCCGTTCGCGAGATATGGGAGTTTGAAGCCAAGAAATGGTAGAGAAGGCAAAAAATTTTTCAAAATTCTGCTGCTCCAAACGCTTAACCAGAACGGCCTAGGGAAAAAATACACATACCGTTGTAATCGGGCGAGTTTCTACTTTCAGATGCAATAGGAATTTTTGGGTTAGGTCAATCCGTTCGCGAGATATGGGAGTTTGAATCCAAGAAATGGTAAAGAAGGCAAAAAATTTTTCACAATTCTGCTTCTGCAAACGCTTAACCAAAATGGCCAAGGGAAAAAATACACATACCGCTGTAATCGGGCGAGTTTCTACTTTCAGATGCAATAGGAACATTTGGGTTAGGTCAGTCTGTTCGCGAGATATGGGAGTTTGAAGCCAAGAAATGGTAGAGAAGGCAAAAAATTTTTCACAATTCTGCTGCTCCAAACGCTTAACCAGAATGGGCTAGGGAAAAAATACACATACCGTTGTAATCGGGCGAGTTTCTACTTTCAGATGCAATAGGAATTTTTGGGTTAGGTCAAACCGTTCGCGAGATATGGGAGTTTGAAGACAAGAAATGGTTGAGAAGGCAAAAAATTTTTCGCAATTCTGCTGCTCCAAACGCTTAACCAGAATGGCCTAGGGAAAAAATTCACATACCGTTGTAATCGGGCGAGTTTCTACTTTCAGATGCAATAGGAATTTTTGGGTTAGGTCAATCCGTTCGCGAGATATGGGAGTTTGAAGCCAACAAATGGTAGAGAAGGCAAAAAATTTTTAACAATTCTGCAGCTCCAAACGCTTAACCAGAATGGCCTAGGGAAAAAATACACATACCGTTGTAATCGGGCGAGTTTCTACTTTCAGATGCAATAGGAATTTTTGGGTTACGTCAATCCGTTCGCGAGATATGGGAGTTTGAAGTCAAGAAATGGTAGAGAAGGCAAAAAATTTTTCACAATTCTGCTGCTCCAAACGCTTAACCAAAATGGCCAAGGGAAAAAATACACATACCGTTGTAATCGGGCGAGTTTCTACTTTCAGATGCAATAGGAATTTTTGGGTTAGGTCAATCCGTTCGCGAGATATGGGAGTTTGAAGCCAAGAAATGGTAGAGAAGGCAAAAAATTTTTAACAATTCTGCTGATCCAAACGCTTAACCAGAATGGCCTAGGGAAAAAATACACATACCGTTGTAATCGGGCGAGTTTCTACTTTCAGATGCAATAGGAATTTTTGGGTTAGGTCAATCCGTTCGCGAGATATGGGAGTTTGAAGCCAAGAAATGGTAGAGAAGGCAAAAAATTTTTCAAAATTCTGCTGCTCCAAACGCTTAACCAGAATGGCCTAGGGAAAAAATACACATACCGTTGTAATCGGGCGAGTTTCTACTTTCACATGCAATAGGAATTTTTGGGTTAGGTCAATCCGTTCGCGAGATATGGGAGTTTGAAGCCAAGAAATGGTAGAGAAGGCAAAAAATTTTTCACAATTCTGCTGCAGCAAACGCTTAACCAAAATGGCCAAGGGAAAAAATACACATACCGCTGTAATCGGGCGAGTTTCTACTTTCAGATGCAATAGGAACATTTGGGTTAGGTCAGTCTGTTCGCGAGATATGGGAGTTTGAAGCCAAGAAATGGTAGAGAAGGCAAAAAATTTTTCACAATTCTGCTGCTCCAAACGCTTAACCAGAATGGGCTAGGGAAAAAATACACATACCGTTGTAATCGGGCGAGTTTCTACTTTTAGATGCAATAGGAATTTTTGGGTTAGGTCAAACCGTTCGCGAGATATGGGAGTTTGAAGACAAGAAATGGTTGAGAAGGCAAAAAATTTTTCGCAATTCTGCTGCTCCAAACGCTTAACCAGAATGGCCTAGGGAAAAAATTCACATACCGTTGTAATCGGGCGAGTTTCTACTTTCAGATGCAATAGGAATTTTTGGGTTAGGTCAATCCGTTCGCGAGATATGGGAGTTTGAAGCCAAGAAATGGTAGAGAAGGCAAAAAATTTTTAACAATTCTGCTGCTCCAAACGCTTAACCAGAATGGCCTAGGGAAAAAATACACATACCGTTGTAATCGGGCGAGTTTCTACTTTCAGATGCAATAGGAATTTTTGGGTTAGGTCAATCCGTTCGCGAGATATGGGAGTTTGAAGCCAAGAAATGGTAGAGAAGGCAAAAAATTTTTCAAAATTCTGCTGCTCCAAACGCTTAACCAGAACGGCCTAGGGAAAAAATACACATACCGTTGTAATCGGGCGAGTTTCTACTTTCAGATGCAATAGGAATTTTTGGGTTAGGTCAATCCGTTCGCGAGATATGGGAGTTTGAATCCAAGAAATGGTAAAGAAGGCAAAAAATTTTTCACAATTCTGCTTCTGCAAACGCTTAACCAAAATGGCCAAGGGAAAAAATACACATACCGCTGTAATCGGGCGAGTTTCTACTTTCAGATGCAATAGGAACATTTGGGTTAGGTCAGTCTGTTCGCGAGATATGGGAGTTTGAAGCCAAGAAATGGTAGAGAAGGCAAAAAATTTTTCACAATTCTGCTGCTCCAAACGCTTAACCAGAATGGGCTAGGGAAAAAATACACATACCGTTGTAATCGGGCGAGTTTCTACTTTCAGATGCAATAGGAATTTTTGGGTTAGGTCAAACCGTTCGCGAGATATGGGAGTTTGAAGACAAGAAATGGTTGAGAAGGCAAAAAATTTTTCGCAATTCTGCTGCTCCAAACGCTTAACCAGAATGGCCTAGGGAAAAAATTCACATACCGTTGTAATCGGGCGAGTTTCTACTTTCAGATGCAATAGGAATTTTTGGGTTAGGTCAATCCGTTCGCGAGATATGGGAGTTTGAAGCCAACAAATGGTAGAGAAGGCAAAAAATTTTTAACAATTCTGCAGCTCCAAACGCTTAACCAGAATGGCCTAGGGAAAAAATACACATACCGTTGTAATCGGGCGAGTTTCTACTTTCAGATGCAATAGGAATTTTTGGGTTACGTCAATCCGTTCGCGAGATATGGGAGTTTGAAGTCAAGAAATGGTAGAGAAGGCAAAAAATTTTTCACAATTCTGCTGCTCCAAACGCTTAACCAAAATGGCCAAGGGAAAAAATACACATACCGTTGTAATCGGGCGAGTTTCTACTTTCAGATGCAATAGGAATTTTTGGGTTAGGTCAATCCGTTCGCGAGATATGGGAGTTTGAAGCCAAGAAATGGTAGAGAAGGCAAAAAATTTTTAACAATTCTGCTGATCCAAACGCTTAACCAGAATGGCCTAGGGAAAAAATACACATACCGTTGTAATCGGGCGAGTTTCTACTTTCAGATGCAATAGGAATTTTTGGGTTAGGTCAATCCGTTCGCGAGATATGGGAGTTTGAAGCCAAGAAATGGTAGAGAAGGCAAAAAATTTTTCAAAATTCTGCTGCTCCAAACGCTTAACCAGAATGGCCTAGGGAAAAAATACACATACCGTTGTAATCGGGCGAGTTTCTACTTTCACATGCAATAGGAATTTTTGGGTTAGGTCAATCCGTTCGCGAGATATGGGAGTTTGAAGCCAAGAAATGGTAGAGAAGGCAAAAAATTTTTCACAATTCTGCTGCAGCAAACGCTTAACCAAAATGGCCAAGGGAAAAAATACACATACCGCTGTAATCGGGCGAGTTTCTACTTTCAGATGCAATAGGAACATTTGGGTTAGGTCAGTCTGTTCGCGAGATATGGGAGTTTGAAGCCAAGAAATGGTAGAGAAGGCAAAAAATTTTTCACAATTCTGCTGCTCCAAACGCTTAACCAGAATGGGCTAGGGAAAAAATACACATACCGTTGTAATCGGGCGAGTTTCTACTTTTAGATGCAATAGGAATTTTTGGGTTAGGTCAAACCGTTCGCGAGATATGGGAGTTTGAAGACAAGAAATGGTTGAGAAGGCAAAAAATTTTTCGCAATTCTGCTGCTCCAAACGCTTAACCAGAATGGCCTAGGGAAAAAATTCACATACCGTTGTAATCGGGCGAGTTTCTACTTTCAGATGCAATAGGAATTTTTGGGTTAGGTCAATCCGTTCGCGAGATATGGGAGTTTGAAGCCAAGAAATGGTAGAGAAGGCAAAAAATTTTTAACAATTCTGCTGCTCCAAACGCTTAACCAGAATGGCCTAGGGAAAAAATACACATACCGTTGTAATCGGGCGAGTTTCTACTTTCAGATGCAATAGGAATTTTTGGGTTAGGTCAATCCGTTCGCGAGATATGGGAGTTTGAAGCCAAGAAATGGTAGAGAAGGCAAAAAATTTTTCAAAATTCTGCTGCTCCAAACGCTTAACCAGAACGGCCTAGGGAAAAAATACACATACCGTTGTAATCGGGCGAGTTTCTACTTTCAGATGCAATAGGAATTTTTGGGTTAGGTCAATCCGTTCGCGAGATATGGGAGTTTGAATCCAAGAAATGGTAAAGAAGGCAAAAAATTTTTCACAATTCTGCTTCTGCAAACGCTTAACCAAAATGGCCAAGGGAAAAAATACACATACCGCTGTAATCGGGCGAGTTTCTACTTTCAGATGCAATAGGAACATTTGGGTTAGGTCAGTCTGTTCGCGAGATATGGGAGTTTGAAGCCAAGAAATGGTAGAGAAGGCAAAAAATTTTTCACAATTCTGCTGCTCCAAACGCTTAACCAGAATGGGCTAGGGAAAAAATACACATACCGTTGTAATCGGGCGAGTTTCTACTTTCAGATGCAATAGGAATTTTTGGGTTAGGTCAAACCGTTCGCGAGATATGGGAGTTTGAAGACAAGAAATGGTTGAGAAGGCAAAAAATTTTTAACAATTCTGCTGATCCAAACGCTTAACCAGAATGGCCTAGGGAAAAAATACACATACCGTTGTAATCGGGCGAGTTTCTACTTTCAGATGCAATAGGAATTTTTGGGTTAGGTCAATCCGTTCGCGAGATATGGGAGTTTGAAGCCAAGAAATGGTAGAGAAGGCAAAAAATTTTTCAAAATTCTGCTGCTCCAAACGCTTAACCAGAATGGCCTAGGGAAAAAATACACATACCGTTGTAATCGGGCGAGTTTCTACTTTCACATGCAATAGGAATTTTTGGGTTAGGTCAATCCGTTCGCGAGATATGGGAGTTTGAAGCCAAGAAATGGTAGAGAAGGCAAAAAATTTTTCACAATTCTGCTGCAGCAAACGCTTAACCAAAATGGCCAAGGGAAAAAATACACATACCGCTGTAATCGGGCGAGTTTCTACTTTCAGATGCAATAGGAACATTTGGGTTAGGTCAGTCTGTTCGCGAGATATGGGAGTTTGAAGCCAAGAAATGGTAGAGAAGGCAAAAAATTTTTCACAATTCTGCTGCTCCAAACGCTTAACCAGAATGGGCTAGGGAAAAAATACACATACCGTTGTAATCGGGCGAGTTTCTACTTTTAGATGCAATAGGAATTTTTGGGTTAGGTCAAACCGTTCGCGAGATATGGGAGTTTGAAGACAAGAAATGGTTGAGAAGGCAAAAAATTTTTCGCAATTCTGCTGCTCCAAACGCTTAACCAGAATGGCCTAGGGAAAAAATTCACATACCGTTGTAATCGGGCGAGTTTCTACTTTCAGATGCAATAGGAATTTTTGGGTTAGGTCAATCCGTTCGCGAGATATGGGAGTTTGAAGCCAAGAAATGGTAGAGAAGGCAAAAAATTTTTAACAATTCTGCTGCTCCAAACGCTTAACCAGAATGGCCTAGGGAAAAAATACACATACCGTTGTAATCGGGCGAGTTTCTACTTTCAGATGCAATAGGAATTTTTGGGTTAGGTCAATCCGTTCGCGAGATATGGGAGTTTGAAGCCAAGAAATGGTAGAGAAGGCAAAAAATTTTTCAAAATTCTGCTGCTCCAAACGCTTAACCAGAACGGCCTAGGGAAAAAATACACATACCGTTGTAATCGGGCGAGTTTCTACTTTCAGATGCAATAGGAATTTTTGGGTTAGGTCAATCCGTTCGCGAGATATGGGAGTTTGAATCCAAGAAATGGTAAAGAAGGCAAAAAATTTTTCACAATTCTGCTTCTGCAAACGCTTAACCAAAATGGCCAAGGGAAAAAATACACATACCGCTGTAATCGGGCGAGTTTCTACTTTCAGATGCAATAGGAACATTTGGGTTAGGTCAGTCTGTTCGCGAGATATGGGAGTTTGAAGCCAAGAAATGGTAGAGAAGGCAAAAAATTTTTCACAATTCTGCTGCTCCAAACGCTTAACCAGAATGGGCTAGGGAAAAAATACACATACCGTTGTAATCGGGCGAGTTTCTACTTTTAGATGCAATAGGAATTTTTGGGTTAGGTCAAACCGTTCGCGAGATATGGGAGTTTGAAGACAAGAAATGGTTGAGAAGGCAAAAAATTTTTCGCAATTCTGCTGCTCCAAACGCTTAACCAGAATGGCCTAGGGAAAAAATTCACATACCGTTGTAATCGGGCGAGTTTCTACTTTCAGATGCAATAGGAATTTTTGGGTTAGGTCAATCCGTTCGCGAGATATGGGAGTTTGAAGCCAAGAAATGGTAGAGAAGGCATACAATTTTTCACAATTCTGCTGCTCCAAACGCTTAACCAGAATGGCCTAGGGAAAAAATACACATACCGTTGTAATCGGGCGAGTTTCTACTTTCAGATGCAATAGGAATTTTTGGGTTAGGTCAATCCGTTCGCGAGATATGGGAGTTTGAAGCCAAGAAATGGTAGAGGAGGCAAAAAATTTTTCAAAATTCTGCTGCTCCAAACGCTTAACCAGAATGGCCTAGGGAAAAAATACACATACCATTGTAATCGGGCGAGTTTCTACTTTCAGATGCAATAGGAATTTTTGGGTTAGGTCAATCCGTTCGCGAGATATGGGAGTTTGAAGCCAAGAAATGGTAGAGAAGGCAAAAAATTTTTCACAATTCTGCTGCTGCAAACGCTTAACCAAAATGGCCAAGGGAAAAAATTCACATACCGCTGTAATCGGGCGAGTTTCTACTTTCAGATGCAATAGGAACATTTGGGTTAGGTCAGTCTGTTCGCGAGATATGGGAGTTTGAAGCCAAGAAATGGTAGAGAAGGCAAAAAATTTTTCACAATTCTGCTGCTCCAAACGCTTAACCAGAATGGGCTAGGGAAAAAATACACATACCGTTGTAATCGGGCGAGTTTCTACTTTTAGATGCAATAGGAATTTTTGGGTTAGGTCAAACCGTTCGCGAGATATGGGAGTTTGAAGACAAGAAATGGTTGAGAAGGCAAAAAATTTTTCGCAATTCTGCTGCTCCAAACGCTTAACCAGAATGGCCTAGGGAAAAAATTCACATACCGTTGTAATCGGGCGAGTTTCTACGTTCAGATGCAATAGGAATTTTTGGGTTAGGTCAATCCGTTCGCGAGATATGGGAGTTTGAAGCCAAGAAATGGTTGAGAAGGCATACAATTTTTCGCAATTCTGCTGATCCAAACGCTTAACCAGAATGGCCTCGGGAAAAATACACATACCGTTGTAATCGGGTGAGTTTCTACTTTCAGATGCAATAGGAATTTTTGGGTTAGGTCAATCCGTTCGCGAGATATGGGAGTTTGAAGCCAAGAAATGGTAGAGAAGGCAAAAAATTTTTCACAATTCTGCTGCTCCAAACGCTTAACCAAAATGGCCAAGGGAAAAAATACACATACCGTTGTAATCGGGCGAGTTTCTACATTCAGATGCAATAGGAATTTTTGGGTTATGTCAATCCGTTCGCGAGATATGGGAGTTTGAAGCCAAGAAATGGTAGAGAAGGCAAAAAATTTTTCACAATTCTGCTGCTCCAAACGCTTAACCAGAATGGCCTAGGGAAAAAATACACATACCGTTGTAATCGGGCGAGTTTCTACTTTCAGATGCAATAGGAATTTTTGGGTTAGGTCAAACCGTTCGCGAGATATGGGAGTTTGAAGACAAGTAATGGTTGAGAAGGCAAAAAATTTTTCGCAATTCTGCTGCTCCAAACGCTTAACCCAAATGGCCAAGGGAAAAAATACACATACCGCTGTAATCGGGCGAGTTTCTACTTTCAGATGCAATAGGAATTTTTGGGTTAGGTCAGTCTGTTCGCGAGATATGGGAGTTTGAAGCCAAGAAATGGTAGAGAAGGCAAAAAATTTTTCACAATTCTGCTGCTCCAAACGCTTAACCAGAATGGGCTAGGGAAAAAATACACATACCGTTGTAATCGGGCGAGTTTCTACTTTCAGATGCAATAAGAATTTTTGGGTTAGGTCAATCCGTTCGAGAGATATGGGAGTTTGAAGCCAAGAAATGGTACAGAAGGCAAAAAATTTTTCACAATTCTGCTGCTCCAAACGCTTAACCAGAATGGCCAAGGGAAAAAATACACATACCGTTGTAATCGGGCGAGTTTCTACTTTCAGATGCAATAGGAATTTTTGGGTTAGGTCAATCCGTTCGCGAGATATGGGAGTTTGAAGCCAAGAAATGTTTGAGAAGGCAAAAAATTTTTCGCAATTCTGCTGCTCCAAACGCTTAACCAAAATGGCCAAGGGAAAAAATACACATACCGCTGTAATCGGGCGAGTTTCTACTTTCAGATGCAATAGGAATTTTTGGGTTAGGTCTGTCTGTTCGCGAGATATGGGAGTTTGAAGCCAAGAAATGGTAGAGAAGGCAAAAAATTTTTCACAATTCTGCTGCTCCAAACGCTTAACCAGAATGGGCTAGGGAAAAAATACACATACCGTTGTAATCGGGCGAGTTTCTACTTTCAGATGCAATAGGAATTTTTGGGTTAGGTCAAACCGTTCGCGAGATATGGGAGTTTGAAGACAAGAAATGGTTGAGAAGGCAAAAAATTTTTCGCAATTCTGCTGCTCCAAACGCTTAACCAAAATGGCCAAGGGAAAAAATACACATACCGTTGTAATCGGGCGAGTTTCTACTTTCAGATGCAATAGGAATTTTTGGGTTAGGTCAAACCGTTCGCGAGATATGGGAGTTTGAAGACAAGAAATGGTTGAGAAGGCAAAAAATTTTTCGCAATTCTGCTGCTCCAAACGCTTAACCAGAATGGCCTAGGGAAAAAATACACATACCGTTGTAATCGGGCGAGTTTCTACTTTCAGATGCAATAGGAATTTTTGGGTTAGGTCAAACCGTTCGCGAGATATGGGAGTTTGAAGACAAGTAATGGTTGAGAAGGCAAAAAATTTTTCGCAATTCTGCTGCTCCAAACGCTTAACCCAAATGGCCAAGGGAAAAAATACACATACCGCTGTAATCGGGCGAGTTTCTACTTTCAGATGCAATAGGAATTTTTGGGTTAGGTCAGTCTGTTCGCGAGATATGGGAGTTTGAAGCCAAGAAATGGTAGAGAAGGCAAAAAATTTTTCGCAATTCTGCTGCTCCAAACGCTTAACCAGAATGGCCTAGGGAAAAAATTCACATACCGTTGTAATCGGGCGAGTTTCTACTTTCAGATGCAATAGGAATTTTTGGGTTAGGTCAATCCGTTCGCGAGATATGGGAGTTTGAAGCCAAGAAATGGTAGAGAAGGCAAAAAATTTTTCACAATTCTGCTGCTCCAAACGCTTAACCAGAATGGCCTAGGGAAAAAATACACATACCGTTGTAATCGGGCGAGTTTCTACTTTCAGATGCAATAGGAATTTTTGGGTTAGGTCAATCCGTTCGCGAGATATGGGAGTTTGAAGCCAAGAAATGGTAGAGAAGGCAAAAAATTTTTCAAAATTCTGCTGCTCCAAACGCTTAACCAGAATGGCCTAGGGAAAAAATACACATACCATTGTAATCGGGCGAGTTTCTACTTTCAGATGCAATAGGAATTTTTGGGTTAGGTCAATCCGTTCGCGAGATATGGGAGTTTGAAGCCAAGAAATGGTAGAGAAGGCAAAAAATTTTTCACAATTCTGCTGCTGCAAACGCTTAACCAAAATGGCCAAGGGAAAAAATTCACATACCGCTGTAATCGGGCGAGTTTCTACTTTCAGATGCAATAGGAACATTTGGGTTAGGTCAGTCTGTTCGCGAGATATGGGAGTTTGAAGCCAAGAAATGGTAGAGAAGGCAAAAAATTTTTCACAATTCTGCTGCTCCAAACGCTTAACCAGAATGGGCTAGGGAAAAAATACACATACCGTTGTAATCGGGCGAGTTTCTACTTTTAGATGCAATAGGAATTTTTGGGTTAGGTCAAACCGTTCGCGAGATATGGGAGTTTGAAGACAAGAAATGGTTGAGAAGGCAAAAAATTTTTCGCAATTCTGCTGCTCCAAACGCTTAACCAGAATGGCCTAGGGAAAAAATTCACATACCGTTGTAATCGGGCGAGTTTCTACGTTCAGATGCAATAGGAATTTTTGGGTTAGGTCAATCCGTTCGCGAGATATGGGAGTTTGAAGCCAAGAAATGGTTGAGAAGGCATACAATTTTTCGCAATTCTGCTGATCCAAACGCTTAACCAGAATGGCCTCGGGAAAAATACACATACCGTTGTAATCGGGTGAGTTTCTACTTTCAGATGCAATAGGAATTTTTGGGTTAGGTCAATCCGTTCGCGAGATATGGGAGTTTGAAGCCAAGAAATGGTAGAGAAGGCAAAAAATTTTTCACAATTCTGCTGCTCCAAACGCTTAACCAAAATGGCCAAGGGAAAAAATACACATACCGTTGTAATCGGGCGAGTTTCTACATTCAGATGCAATAGGAATTTTTGGGTTATGTCAATCCGTTCGCGAGATATGGGAGTTTGAAGCCAAGAAATGGTAGAGAAGGCAAAAAATTTTTCACAATTCTGCTGCTCCAAACGCTTAACCAGAATGGCCTAGGGAAAAAATACACATACCGTTGTAATCGGGCGAGTTTCTACTTTCAGATGCAATAGGAATTTTTGGGTTAGGTCAAACCGTTCGCGAGATATGGGAGTTTGAAGACAAGTAATGGTTGAGAAGGCAAAAAATTTTTCGCAATTCTGCTGCTCCAAACGCTTAACCCAAATGGCCAAGGGAAAAAATACACATACCGCTGTAATCGGGCGAGTTTCTACTTTCAGATGCAATAGGAATTTTTGGGTTAGGTCAGTCTGTTCGCGAGATATGGGAGTTTGAAGCCAAGAAATGGTAGAGAAGGCAAAAAATTTTTCACAATTCTGCTGCTCCAAACGCTTAACCAGAATGGGCTAGGGAAAAAATACACATACCGTTGTAATCGGGCGAGTTTCTACTTTCAGATGCAATAAGAATTTTTGGGTTAGGTCAATCCGTTCGAGAGATATGGGAGTTTGAAGCCAAGAAATGGTACAGAAGGCAAAAAATTTTTCACAATTCTGCTGCTCCAAACGCTTAACCAGAATGGCCAAGGGAAAAAATACACATACCGTTGTAATCGGGCGAGTTTCTACTTTCAGATGCAATAGGAATTTTTGGGTTAGGTCAATCCGTTCGCGAGATATGGGAGTTTGAAGCCAAGAAATGGTAGAGAAGGCAAAAAATTTTTCACAATTCTGCTGCTCCAAACGCTTAACCAAAATGGCCAAGGGAAAAAATACACATACCGTTGTAATCGGGCGAGTTTCTACATTCAGATGCAATAGGAATTTTTGGGTTATGTCAATCCGTTCGCGAGATATGGGAGTTTGAAGCCAAGAAATGGTAGAGAAGGCAAAAAATTTTTCACAATTCTGCTGCTCCAAACGCTTAACCAGAATGGCCTAGGGAAAAAATACACATACCGTTGTAATCGGGCGAGTTTCTACTTTCAGATGCAATAGGAATTTTTGGGTTAGGTCAAACCGTTCGCGAGATATGGGAGTTTGAAGACAAGTAATGGTTGAGAAGGCAAAAAATTTTTCGCAATTCTGCTGCTCCAAACGCTTAACCCAAATGGCCAAGGGAAAAAATACACATACCGCTGTAATCGGGCGAGTTTCTACTTTCAGATGCAATAGGAATTTTTGGGTTAGGTCAGTCTGTTCGCGAGATATGGGAGTTTGAAGCCAAGAAATGGTAGAGAAGGCAAAAAATTTTTCACAATTCTGCTGCTCCAAACGCTTAACCAGAATGGGCTAGGGAAAAAATACACATACCGTTGTAATCGGGCGAGTTTCTACTTTCAGATGCAATAAGAATTTTTGGGTTAGGTCAATCCGTTCGAGAGATATGGGAGTTTGAAGCCAAGAAATGGTACAGAAGGCAAAAAATTTTTCACAATTCTGCTGCTCCAAACGCTTAACCAGAATGGCCAAGGGAAAAAATACACATACCGTTGTAATCGGGCGAGTTTCTACTTTCAGATGCAATAGGAATTTTTGGGTTAGGTCAATCCGTTCGCGAGATATGGGAGTTTGAAGCCAAGAAATGTTTGAGAAGGCAAAAAATTTTTCGCAATTCTGCTGCTCCAAACGCTTAACCAAAATGGCCAAGGGAAAAAATACACATACCGCTGTAATCGGGCGAGTTTCTACTTTCAGATGCAATAGGAATTTTTGGGTTAGGTCTGTCTGTTCGCGAGATATGGGAGTTTGAAGCCAAGAAATGGTAGAGAAGGCAAAAAATTTTTCACAATTCTGCTGCTCCAAACGCTTAACCAGAATGGGCTAGGGAAAAAATACACATACCGTTGTAATCGGGCGAGTTTCTACTTTCAGATGCAATAGGAATTTTTGGGTTAGGTCAAACCGTTCGCGAGATATGGGAGTTTGAAGACAAGAAATGGTTGAGAAGGCAAAAAATTTTTCGCAATTCTGCTGCTCCAAACGCTTAACCAAAATGGCCAAGGGAAAAAATACACATACCGTTGTAATCGGGCGAGTTTCTACATTCAGATGCAATAGGAATTTTTGGGTTAGGTCAAACCGTTCGCGAGATATGGGAGTTTGAAGACAAGAAATGGTTGAGAAGGCAAAAAATTTTTCGCAATTCTGCTGCTCCAAACGCTTAACCAGAATGGCCTAGGGAAAAAATACACATACCGTTGTAATCGGGCGAGTTTCTACTTTCAGATGCAATAGGAATTTTTGGGTTAGGTCAAACCGTTCGCGAGATATGGGAGTTTGAAGACAAGTAATGGTTGAGAAGGCAAAAAATTTTTCGCAATTCTGCTGCTCCAAACGCTTAACCCAAATGGCCAAGGGAAAAAATACACATACCGCTGTAATCGGGCGAGTTTCTACTTTCAGATGCAATAGGAATTTTTGGGTTAGGTCAGTCTGTTCGCGAGATATGGGAGTTTGAAGCCAAGAAATGGTAGAGAAGGCAAAAAATTTTTCACAATTCTGCTGCTCCAAACGCTTAACCAGAATGGGCTAGGGAAAAAATACACATACCGTTGTAATCGGGCGAGTTTCTACTTTCAGATGCAATAGGAATTTTTGGGTTAGGTCAATCCGTTCGAGAGATATGGGAGTTTGAAGCCAAGAAATGGTACAGAAGGCAAAAAATTTTTCACAATTCTGCTGCTCCAAACGCTTAACCAGAATGGCCAAGGGAAAAAATACACATACCGTTGTAATCGGGCGAGTTTCTACTTTCAGATGCAATAGGAATTTTTGGGTTAGGTCAATCCGTTCGCGAGATATGGGAGTTTGAAGCCAAGAAATGTTTGAGAAGGCAAAAAATTTTTCGCAATTCTGCTGCTCCAAACGCTTAACCAAAATGGCCAAGGGAAAAAATACACATACCGCTGTAATCGGGCGAGTTTCTACTTTCAGATGCAATAGGAATTTTTGGGTTAGGTCTGTCTGTTCGCGAGATATGGGAGTTTGAAGCCAAGAAATGGTAGAGAAGGCAAAAAATTTTTCACAATTCTGCTGCTCCAAACGCTTAACCAGAATGGGCTAGGGAAAAAATACACATACCGTTGTAATCGGGCGAGTTTCTACTTTCAGATGCAATAGGAATTTTTGGGTTAGGTCAAACCGTTCGCGAGATATGGGAGTTTGAAGACAAGAAATGGTTGAGAAGGCAAAAAATTTTTCGCAATTCTGCTGCTCCAAACGCTTAACCAAAATGGCCAAGGGAAAAAATACACATACCGCTGTAATCGGGCGAGATTCTACTTTCAGATGCAATAGGAGTTTTTGGGTGAGGTCAGTCTGTTCGCGAGATATGGGAGTTTGAAGCCAAGAAATGGTTGAGAAACCAAAAAATTTTTCGCAATTCTGCTGCTCCAAACGCTTAACTAGAATGGCCTAGGGAAAAAATAAACATACCGTTGTAATCGGGCGAGTTTCTACTTTCAGAAGCAATAGGAATTTTTGGGTTCGGTCAATCCGTTCGCGAGATGTGGGAGTTTGAAGCCAAGAAATGGTTGAGAAGGCAAAAAATTTTTCGCAATTCTGCTGCTCCAAACGCTTAACCAAAATGGCCAAGGGAAAAAATACACATACCGCTGTAATCGGGCGAGTTTCTACTTTCAGATGCAATAGGAATTTTTGGGTTAGGTCAGTCTGTTCGCGAGATATGGGAGTTTGAAGCCAAGAAATGGTAGAGAAGGCAAAAAATTTTTCACAATTCTGCTGCTCCAAACGCTTAACCAGAATGGCCTAGGGAAAAAATACACATACCGTTGTAATTGGGCGAGTTTCTACTTTCAGATGCAATAGGAATTTTTGGGTTAGGTCAAACCGTTCGCGAGATATGGGAGTTTGAAGACAAGTAATGGTTGAGAAGGCAAAAAATTTTTCGCAATTCTGCTGCTCCAAACGCTTAACCAAAATGGCCAAGGGAAAAAATACACATACTGCTGTAATCGGGCGAGTTTCTACTTTCAGATGCAATAGGAATTTTTGGGTGAGGTCAGTCTGTTCGCGAGATATGGGAGTTTGAAGCCAAGAAATGGTAGAGAAGCCAAAAAATTTTTCGCAATTCTGCTGCTCCAAACGCTTAACTAGAATGGCCTAGGGAAAAAATAAACATACCGTTGTAATCGGGCGAGTTTCTACTTTCAGATGCAATAGGAATTTTTGGGTTCGGTCAATCCGTTCGCGAGATGTGGGAGTTTGAAGCCAAGAAATGGTTGAGAAGGCAAAAAATTTTTCGCAATTCTGCTGCTCCAAACGCTTAACCAAAATGGCCAAGGGAAAAAATACACATACCGCTGTAATCGGGCGAGTTTCTACTTTCAGATGCAATAGGAATTTTTGGGTTAGGTCAGTCTGTTCGCGAGATATGGGAGTTTGAAGCCAAGAAATTGTAGAGAAGGCAAAAAATTTTTCACAATTCTGCTGCTCCAAACGCTTAACCAGAATGGGCTAGGGAAAAAATACACATACCGTTGTAATCGGGCGAGTTTCTACTTTCAGATGCAATAGGAATTTTTGGGTTAGCTCAATCCGTTCGCGAGATATGGGGGTTTGAAGCCAAGAAATGGTAGAGAAGGCAAAAAATTTTTCACAATTCTGCTGCTCCAAACGCTTAACCAGAATGGCCTAGAGAAAAAATACACATACCGTTGTAATCGGGCGAGTTTCTACTTTCAGATGCAATAGGAATTTTTGGGTTAGGTCAATCCGTTCGCGAGATATGGGAGTTTGAAGCCAAGAACTGGTAGAGAAGGCAAAAAATTTTTCAAAATTCTGCTGCTCCAAACGCTTAACCAGAATGGGCTAGGGAGAAAATACACATACCATTGTAATCGGGCGAGTTTCTACTTTCAGATACAATAGGAATTTTTGGGTTCGGTCAATCCGTTCGCGAGATTTGGGAGTTTGAAGCCAAGAAATGGTTGAGAAGGCAAAAATTTTTTCGCAATTCTGCTGCTCCAAACGCTTAACCAAAATGGCCAAGGGAAAAAATACACATACCGCTGTAATCGGGCGAGTTTCTACTTTCAGATGCAATAGGAATTTTTGGGTTAGTTCTGTCTGTTCGCGAGATATGGGAGTTTGAAGCCAAGAAATGGTAGAGAAGGCAAAAAATGTTTCACAATTCTGCTGCTCCAAACGCTTAATCAGAATGGGCTAGGGAAAAAATACACATACCGTTGTAATCGGGCGAGTTTCTACTTTCAGATGCAATAGGAATTTTTGGGTTAGGTCAAACCGTTCGCGAGATATGGGAGTTTGAAGCCAAGAAATGGTAGAGAAGGCAAAAAATTTTTCACAATTCTGCTGCTCCAAACGCTTAACCAGAATGGCCAAGGGAAAAAATACACATACCGCTGTAATCGGGCGAGTTTCTACATTCAGATGCAATAGGAATTTTTGGGTTAGGTCAGTCTGTTCGCGAGATATGGGAGTTTGAAGCCAAGAAATGGTAGAGAAGGCAAAAAATTTTTCACAATTCTGCTGCTCCAAACGCTTAACCAGAATGGGCTAGGGAAAAAATACACATACCGTTGTAATCGGGCGAGTTTCTACTTTCAGATGCAATAGGAATTTTTGGGTTAGGTCAATCCGTTCGCGAGATATGGGAGTTTGAAGCCAAGAAATGGTAGAGAAGGCAAAAATTTTTCACAATTCTGCTGCTCCAAACGCTTAACCAGAATGGCCAAGGGAAAAAATACACATACCGTTGTAATCGGGCGAGTTTCTACTTTCAGATGCAATAGGAATTTTTGGGTTAGGTCAATCCGTTCGCGAGATATGGGAGTTTGAAGCCAAGAAATGGTTGAGAAGGCAAAAAATTTTTCGCAATTCTGCTGCTCCAAACGCTTAACCAAAATGGCCAAGGGAAAAAATACACATACCGCTGTAATCGGGCGAGTTTCTACTTTCAGATGCAATAGGAATTTTTGGGTTAGGTCAATCCGTTCGCGAGATATGGGAGTTTGAAGCCAAGAAATGGTAGAGAAGGCAAAAAATTTTTCACAATTCTGCTGCTCCAAACGCTTAACCAGAATGGGCTGGGGAAAAAATACACATACCGTTGTAATCGGGCGAGTTTCTACTTTCAGATGCAATAGGAATTTTTGGGTTAGGTCAATCCGTTCGCGAGATATGGGGGTTTGAAGCCAAGAAATGGTAGAGAAGGCAAAAAATTTTTCACAATTCTGCTGCTCCAAACGCTTAACCAGAATGGCCTAGGGAAAAAATACACATACCGTTGTAATCGGGCGAGTTTCTACTTTCAGATGCAATAGGAATATTTGGGTTAGGTCAATCCGTTCGAGAGATATGGGAGTTTGAAGCCAAGAAATGGTAGAGAAGGCAAAAATTTTTCACAATTCTGCTGCTCCAAACGCTTAACCAGAATGGCCAAGGGAAAAAATACACATACCGTTGTAATCGGGCGAGTTTCTACTTTCAGATGCAATAGGAATTTTTGGGTTAGGTCAATCCGTTCGCGAGATATGGGAGTTTGAAGCCAAGAAATGTTTGAGAAGGCAAAAAATTTTTCGCAATTCTGCTGCTCCAAACGCTTATCCAAAATGGCCAAGGGAAAAAATACACATACCGCTGTAATCGGGCGAGTTTCTACTTTCAGATGCAATAGGAATTTATGGGTTAGTTCTGTCTGTTCGCGAGATATGGGAGTTTGAAGCCAAGAAATGGTAGAAAAGGCAAAAAATTGTTCACAATTTTGCTGCTCCAAACGCTTAACCAGAATGGGCTAGGGAAAAAATACACATACCTTTGTAATCGGGCGAGTTTCTACTTTCAGATGCAATAGGAATTTTTGGGTTAGGTCAAACCGTTCGCGAGATATGGGAGTTTGAAGACAAGAAATGGTTGAGAAGGCAAAAAATTTTTCGCGATTCTGCTGCTCCAAACGCTTAACCAAAATGGCCAAGGGAAAAAATACACATACCGCTGTAATCGGGCGAGTTTCTACTTTCAGATGCAATAGGAATTTTTGGGTTAGGTCAGTCTGTTCGCGAGATGTGGGAGTTTGAAGCCAAGAAATGGTAGAGAAGGCAAAAAATTTTTCACAATTCTGCTGCTCCAAACGCTTAACCAAAATGGCCAAGGGAAAAAATACACATACCGCTGTAATCGGGCGAGTTTCTACTTTCAGATCCAATAGGAATTTTTGGGTTAGGTCAGTCTGTTCGCGAGATATGGGAGTTTGAAGCCAAGAAATGGTAGAGAAGGCAAAAAATTTTTCACAATTCTGCTGCACCAAACGCTTAACCAGAATGGCCTAAGGAAAAAATACACATACCGTTGTAATCGGGCGAGTTTCTACTTTCAGATGCAATAGGAATTTTTGGGTTAGGTCAATCCGTTCGCGAGATATGGGAGTTTGAAGACAAGAAATGGTTGAGAAGGCAAAAAATTTTTCGCAATTCTGCTGCTCCAAACGCTTAACCAGAATGGCCTAGGGAAAAAATACACATACCGTTGTAATCGGGCGAGTTTCTACTTTCAGATGCAATAGGAATTTTTGGGTTAGGTCAATCCGTTCGCGAGATATGGGGGTTTGAAGCCAAGAAATGGTAGAGAAGGCAAAAAATTTTTCACAATTCTGCTGCTCCAAACGCTTAACCAGAATGGCCTAAGGAAAAAATACACATACCGTTGTAATCGGGCGAGTTTCTACTTTCAGAGGCAATAGGAATTTTTGGGTTAGGTCAATCCGTTCGCGAGATATGGGAGTTTGAAGACAAGAAATGGTTGAGAAGGCAAAAAATTTATCGCAATTCTGCTGCTCCAAACGCTTAACCAGAATGGCCTAGGGAAAAAATACACATACCGTTGTAATCGGGCGAGTTTCTACTTTCAGATGCAATAGGAATATTTGGGTTAGGTCAATCCGTTCGAGAGATATGGGAGTTTGAAGCCAAGAAATGGTAGAGAAGGCAAAAAATTTTTCACAATTCTGCTGCTCCAAACGCTTAACCAGAATGGCCAAGGGAAAAAATACACATACCGTTGTAATCGGGCGAGTTTCTACTTTCAGATGCAATAGGAATTTTTGGGTTAGGTCAATCCGTTCGCGAGATATGGGAGTTTGAAGCCAAGAAATGTTTGAGAAGGCAAAAAATTTTTCGCAATTCTGCTGCTCCAAACGCTTATCCAAAATGGCCAAGGGAAAAAATACACATACCGCTGTAATCGGGCGAGTTTCTACTTTCAGATGCAATAGGAATTTATGGGTTAGTTCTGTCTGTTCGCGAGATATGGGAGTTTGAAGCCAAGAAATGGTAGAAAAGGCAAAAAATTGTTCACAATTTTGCTGCTCCAAACGCTTAACCAGAATGGGCTAGGGAAAAAATACACATACCTTTGTAATCGGGCGAGTTTCTACTTTCAGATGCAATAGGAATTTTTGGGTTAGGTCAAACCGTTCGCGAGATATGGGAGTTTGAAGACAAGAAATGGTTGAGAAGGCAAAAAATTTTTCGCGATTCTGCTGCTCCAAACGCTTAACCAAAATGGCCAAGGGAAAAAATACACATACCGCTGTAATCGGGCGAGTTTCTACTTTCAGATGCAATAGGAATTTTTGGGTTAGGTCAGTCTGTTCGCGAGATGTGGGAGTTTGAAGCCAAGAAATGGTAGAGAAGGCAAAAAATTTTTCACAATTCTGCTGCTCCAAACGCTTAACCAAAATGGCCAAGGGAAAAAATACACATACCGCTGTAATCGGGCGAGTTTCTACTTTCAGATCCAATAGGAATTTTTGGGTTAGGTCAGTCTGTTCGCGAGATATGGGAGTTTGAAGCCAAGAAATGGTAGAGAAGGCAAAAAATTTTTCACAATTCTGCTGCTCCAAACGCTTAACCAGAATGGCCTAAGGAAAAAATACACATACCGTTGTAATCGGGCGAGTTTCTACTTTCAGATGCAATAGGAATTTTTGGGTTAGGTCAATCCGTTCGCGAGATATGGGAGTTTGAAGACAAGAAATGGTTGAGAAGGCAAAAAATTTTTCGCAATTCTGCTGCTCCAAACGCTTAACCAGAATGGCCTAGGGAAAAAATACACATACCGTTGTAATCGGGCGAGTTTCTACTTTCAGATGCAATAGGAATTTTTGGGTTAGGTCAATCCGTTCGCGAGATATGGGGGTTTGAAGCCAAGAAATGGTAGAGAAGGCAAAAAATTTTTCACAATTCTGCTGCTCCAAACGCTTAACCAGAATGGCCTAAGGAAAAAATACACATACCGTTGTAATCGGGCGAGTTTCTACTTTCAGAGGCAATAGGAATTTTTGGGTTAGGTCAATCCGTTCGCGAGATATGGGAGTTTGAAGACAAGAAATGGTTGAGAAGGCAAAAAATTTATCGCAATTCTGCTGCTCCAAACGCTTAACCAGAATGGCCTAGGGAAAAAATACACATACCGTTGTAATCGGGCGAGTTTCTACTTTCAGATGCAATAGGAATTTTTGGGTTAGGTCAATCCGTTTGCGAGATATGGGGGTTTGAAGCCAAGAAATGGTAGAGAAGGCAAAAAATTTTTCCCAATTCTGCTGCTCCAAACGCTTAACCAGAATGGCCAAGGGAAAAAATACACATACCGTTGTAATCGGGCGAGTTTCTACTTTCAGATGCAATAGGAATTTTTGGGTTAGGTCAATCCGTTCGCGAGATATGGGAGTTTGAAGCCAAGAAATGTTTGAGAAGGCAAAAAATTTTTCGCAATTCTGCTGCTCCAAACGCTTAACCAAAATGGCCAAGGGAAAAAATACACATACCGCTGTAATCGGGCGAGTTTCTACTTTCAGATGCAATAGGAATTTATGGGTTAGTTCTGTCTGTTCGCGAGATATGGGAGTTTGAAGCCAAGAAATGGTAGAAAAGGCAAAAAATTTTTCACAATTCTGCTGCTCCAAACGCTTAACCAGAATGGGCTAGGGAAAAAATACACATACCTTTGTAATCGGGCGAGTTTCTACTTTCAGATGCAATAGGAATTTTTGGGTTAGGTCAAACCGTTCGCGAGATATGGGAGTTTGAAGACAAGAAATGGTTGAGAAGGCAAAAAATTTTTCGCGATTCTGCTGCTCCAAACGCTTAACCAAAATGGCCAAGGGAAAAAATACACATACCGCTGTAATCGGGCGAGTTTCTACTTTCAGATGCAATAGGAATTTTTGGGTTAGGTCAGTCTGTTCGCGAGATGTGGGAGTTTGAAGCCAAGAAATGGTAGAGAAGGCAAAAAATTTTTCACAATTCTGCTGCTCCAAACGCTTAACCAAAATGGCCAAGGGAAAAAATACACATACCGCTGTAATCGGGCGAGTTTCTACTTTCAGATCCAATAGGAATTTTTGGGTTAGGTCAGTCTGTTCGCGAGATATGGGAGTTTGAAGCCAAGAAATGGTAGAGAAGGCAAAAAATTTTTCACAATTCTGCTGCTCCAAACGCTTAACCAGAATGGCCTAAGGAAAAAATACACATACCGTTGTAATCGGGCGAGTTTCTACTTTCAGATGCAATAGGAATTTTTGGGTTAGGTCAATCCGTTCGCGAGATATGGGAGTTTGAAGACAAGAAATGGTTGAGAAGGCAAAAAATTTTTCGCAATTCTGCTGCTCCAAACGCTTAACCAGAATGGCCTAGGGAAAAAATACACATACCGTTGTAATCGGGCGAGTTTCTACTTTCAGATGCAATAGGAATTTTTGGGTTAGGTCAATCCGTTCGCGAGATATGGGGGTTTGAAGCCAAGAAATGGTAGAGAAGGCAAAAAATTTTTCACAATTCTGCTGCTCCAAACGCTTAACCAAAATGGCCAAGGGAAAAAATACACATACCGCTGTAATCGGGCGAGTTTCTACTTTCAGATCCAATAGGAATTTTTGGGTTAGGTCAGTCTGTTCGCGAGATATGGGAGTTTGAAGCCAAGAAATGGTAGAGAAGGCAAAAAATTTTTCACAATTCTGCTGCTCCAAACGCTTAACCAGAATGGCCTAAGGAAAAAATACACATACCGTTGTAATCGGGCGAGTTTCTACTTTCAGATGCAATAGGAATTTTTGGGTTAGGTCAATCCGTTCGCGAGATATGGGAGTTTGAAGACAAGAAATGGTTGAGAAGGCAAAAAATTTTTCGCAATTCTGCTGCTCCAAACGCTTAACCAGAATGGCCTAGGGAAAAAATACACATACCGTTGTAATCGGGCGAGTTTCTACTTTCAGATGCAATAGGAATTTTTGGGTTAGGTCAATCCGTTCGCGAGATATGGGGGTTTGAAGCCAAGAAATGGTAGAGAAGGCAAAAAATTTTTCACAATTCTGCTGCTCCAAACGCTTAACCAGAATGGCCTAAGGAAAAAATACTCATACCGTTGTAATCGGGCGAGTTTCTACTTTCAGAGGCAATAGGAATTTTTGGGTTAGGTCAATCCGTTCGCGAGATATGGGAGTTTGAAGACAAGAAATGGTTGAGAAGGCAAAAAATTTATCGCAATTCTGCTGCTCCAAACGCTTAACCAGAATGGCCTAGGGAAAAAATACACATACCGTTGTAATCGGGCGAGTTTCTACTTTCAGATGCAATAGGAATTTTTGGGTTATGTCAATCCGTTCGCGAGATATGGGAGTTTGAAGCCAAGAAATGGTTGAGAAGGCAAAAAATTTTTCGCAATTCTGCTGCTCCAAACGCTTAACCAAAATGGCCAAGGGAAAAAATACACAAACCGCTGTAATCGGGCGAGTTTCTACTTTCAAATGCAATAGGAATTTTTGGGTTAGGTCAGTCTATTCGCGAGATATGGGAGTTTGAAGCCAAGAAATGGTAGAGAAGCCAAAAAATTTTTCACAATTCTGCTGCTCCAAACGATTAACCAGAATGGCCTAGGGAAAAAATACACATACCGTTGTAATCGGGCGAGTTTCTACTTTCAGATGCAATAGGAATTTTTGGGTTACGTCAATCCGTTCGAGAGATATGGGAGTTTGAAACTAAGATATGGTTGAGAAGACAACAAATTTTTCGCACGTCTGCTGCTCCAAACGCTTAACCAGAATTGCCTAGGGAAAAAATACACATACCGCTGTAATCGGGCGAGTTTCTACTTTCAGATGCAATAGGAATTTTTGGGTTAGGTCAGTCTGTTCGCGAGATATGGGAGTTTGAAGCCAAGAAATGGTAGAGAAGGCAAAAAATTTTTCACAATTCTGCTGCTCCAAACGCTTAACCAAAATGGCCAAGGGAAAAAATACACATACCGCTGTAATCGGGCGAGTTTCTACTTTCAGATGCAATAGGAATTTTTGGGTTAGGTCAGTCTGTTCGCGAGATATGGGAGTTTGAAGCCAAGAAATGGTAGAGAAGGCAAAAAATTTTTCACAATTCTGCTGCTCCAAACGCTTAACCAAAATGGCCAAGGGAAAAAATACACATACCGCTGTAATCGGGCGAGTTTCTACTTTCAAATGCAATAGGAATTTTTGGGTTAGGTCAATCCGTTCGAGAGATATGGGAGTTTGAAGCCAAGAAATGGTATAGAAGGCAAAAAAATTTTCACAATTCTGCTGCTCCACACGCTTAACCAGAATGGCCAAGGGAAAAAATACACATACCGTTGTAATCAGGCGAGTTTCTACTTTCAGATGCAATAGGAATTTTTGGGTTAGGTCAATCCGTTCGCGAGATATGGGAGTTTGAAGCCAACAAATGGTTGAGAAGGCAAAAAATTTTTCGCAATTCGGCTGCTCCAATCGCTTAACCAAAATGGCCAAGGGAAAAAATACACATACCGCTGTAATCGGGCGAGTTTCTACTTTCAGATGCAATAGGAATTTTTGGGTTAGGTCAGTCTGTTCGCGAGATATGGGAGTTTGAAGCCAAGAAATGGTAGAGAAGGCAAAAAATTTTTCACAATTCTGCTGCTCCAAACGCTTAACCAGAATGGCCTAGGGGAAAAATACACATACCGTTGTAATCGGGCGAGTTTCTACTTTCAGATGCAATAGGAATTTTTGGGTTAGGTCAATCCGTTCGCGAGATATGGGAGTTTGAAGCCAAGAAATGGTAGAGAAGGCAAAAAATTTTTCACAATTCTGCTGCTCCAAACGCTTAACCAGAATGGGCTAGGGAAAAAATACACATACCGCTGTAATCGGGCGAGTTTCTACTTTCAGATGCAATAGGAATTTTTGGGTTAGGTCTGTCTGTTCGCGAGATATGGGAGTTTGAAGCCAAGAAATGGTAGAGAAGGCAAAAAATTTTTCACAATTCTGCTGCTCCAAACGCTTAACCAGAATGGGCTAGGGAAAAAATACACATACCGTTGTAATCGGGCGAGTTTCTACTTTCAGATGCAATAGGAATTTTTGGGTTAGGTCAAACCGTTCGCGAGATATGGGAGTTTGAAGACAAGAAATGGTTGAGAAGGCAAAAAATTTTTCGCAATTCCGCTGCTCCAAACGCTTAACCAAAATGGCCAAGGGAAAAAATACACATACCGCTGTAATCGGGCGAGTTTCTACTTTCAGATGCAATAGGAATTTTTGGGTTATGTCAATCCGTTCGCGAGATATGGGAGTTTGAAGACAAGAAATGGTTGAGAAGGCAAAAAATTTATCGCAATTCTGCTGCTCCAAACGCTTAACCAGAATGGCCTAGGGAAAAAATACACATACCGTTGTAATCGGGCGAGTTTCTACTTTCAGATGCAATAGGAATTTTTGGGTTAGGTCAATCCGTTCGCGAGATATGGGGGTTTGAAGCCAAGAAATGGTAGAGAAGGCAAAAAATTTTTCCCAATTCTGCTGCTCCAAACGCTTAACCAGAATGGCCTAAGGAAAAAATACACATACCGTTGTAATCGGGCGAGTTTCTACTTTCAGATGCAATAGGAATTTTTGGGTTAGGTCAATCCGTTCGCGAGATATGGGAGTTTGAAGCCAAGAAATGGTAGAGAAGGCAAAAAATTTTTCACAATTCTGCTGCTCCAAACGCTTAACCAGAATGGCCAAGGGAAAAAATACACATATCGTTGTAATCGGGCGAGTTTCTACTTTCAGATGCAATAGGAATTTTTGGGTTAGGTCAGTCTGTTCGCTAGATATGGGAGTTTGAAGCCAAGAAATGGTAGAGAAGGCAAAAAATTTTTCACAATTCTGCTGCTCCAAACGCTTAACCAGAATGGCCAAGGGAAAAAATACACATACCGTTGTAATCGGGCGAGTCTCTACTTTCAGATGCAATAGGAATTTTTGGGTTATGTCAATCCGTTCGCGAGATATGGGAGTTTGAAGCCAAGAAATGGTGAGAAGGCAAAACATTTTTCGCAATTCTGCTGCTCCAAACGCTTAACCAAAATGGCCAAGGGAAAAAATACACAAACGCTGTAATCGGGCGAGTTTCTACTTTCAAATGCAATAGGAATTTTTGGGTTAGGTCAGTCTATTCGCGAGATATGGGAGTTTGAAGCCAAGAAATGGTAGAGAAGCCATAAAATTTTTCACAATTCTGCTGCTCCAAACGATTAACCAGAATGGCCTAGGGAAAAAATACACATACCGTTGTAATCGGGCGAGTTTCTACTTTCAGATGCAATAGGAATTTTTGGGTTACGTCAATCCGTTCGAGAGATATGGGAGTTTGAAACTAAGATATGGTTGAGAAGACAACAAATTTTTCGCACTTCTGCTGCTCCAAACGCTTAACCAGAATTGCCTAGGGAAAAAATACACATACCGCTGTAATCGGGCGAGTTTCTACTTTCAGATGCAATAGGAATTTTTGGGTTAGGTCAGTCTGTTCGCGAGATATGGGAGTTTGAAGCCAAGAAATGGTAGAGAAGGCAAAAAATTTTTCACAATTCTGCTGCTCAAATTTTTCACAATTCTGCTGCTCCAAACGCTTAACCAGAATGGCCTAGGGGAAAAATACACATACCGTTGTAATCGGGCGAGTTTCTACTTTCAGATGCAATAGGAATTTTTGGGTTAGGTCAATCCGTTCGCGAGATATGGGAGTTTGAAGCCAAGAATGGTAGAGAAGGCAAAAAATTTTTTCACAATTCTGCTGCTCCAAACGCTTAACCCAGAATGGGCTAAGGGAAAAAATACACATACCGCTGTGATCGGGCGAGTTTCTACTTTCAGATGCAATAGGAATTTTTGGGTTAGGTCTGTCTGTTCGCGAGATATGGGAGTTTGAAGCCAAGAAAATGGTAGAGAAGGCAAAAAATTTTTTCACAATTCTGCTGCTCCAAACGCTTAAACCAGAATGGGCTAGGGAAAAAATACACATACCGTTGTAATCGGGAGAGTTTCTACTTTCAGATGCAATAGGAATTTTTGGGTTAGGTCAAACCGTTCGCGAGACTATGGGAGTTTGAAGACAAGAAATGGTTGAGAAGGCAAAAAAATTTTTCGCAATTCCGCTGCTCCAAACGCTTAACCAAAATGGCCCAAGGGAAAAAATACACATACCGCTGTAATCGGGCGAGTTTCTACTTTCAGATGCAATAGGAATTTTTGGGTTAGGTCAGTCTGTTCGCGAGATATGGGAGTTTGAAGCCAAGAAATGGTAGAGAAGGCAAAAAATTTTTCACAATTCTGCTGCTCCAAACGCTTAACCAGAATGGGCTAGGGAAAAAAATACACATACCGTTGTAATCGGGCGAGTTTCTACTTTCAGATGCAATAGGAATTTTTGGGTTAGGTCAATTCCGTTCGCGAGATATGGGAGTTTGAAGCCAAGAAATGGTTGAGAAGGCAAAAAATTTTTCGCAATTCTGCTGCTTCAAACGCTTTACCAAAAATGGCCAAGGGAAAAAATACACATACCGCTGTAATCGGGCGAGTTTCTACTTTCAGATGCAATATGAATTTTTGGGTTAGGTCAGTCTGTTCGCTAGATATGGGAGTTTGAAGCCAAGAAATGGTAGAGAAGGCAAAAAATTTTTCACAATTCTGCTGCTCCCAAACGCTTAACCAGAATGGCCAAGGGAAAAAAATACACATACCGTTGTAATCGGGC